>NC_133917.1:2751385-3056261 GCF_964199755.1 Larus michahellis | reverse complement strand
CTCCTCCGTGCCCGCGGCCCCCCCCCCCCCCCCCCCGCGAGTGCTCCGTGAGCCGAGCTCCCTCCCGGACCCCCGGTCCTCCCGGTGCCCCGTACTCCCCCTCCGCAGCCCCGTTCCCCCGGTGTCCCCTCTCCGCAGCCCCGTCCTCCCGGTGCGTGCCCCCCCGCCGCGGCTCCGCAGCCCAGTCCTCTCGGTGCCCCGTGCTCCCCCTCTGCAGCCCGGTCCCCCCCCGTGCCGCCCCCCCTGCGCAGTCCGGTCCCCCCTGTGCTCCGCGCGCCCCCCGCCCAGACCGGGCTCCCCGGTGCCCCCCTGCACCCCCCCGGCCAACAGAGTCCCGCCGGTGCCCCCGTCCCCCGCCGCGCCCCCGGTCCCACCCCGCTCCCAGCTCCCCGTCCACGGAGCCCGCCGGGGGTCCCCGCTCCCCCCGCTCCCCCGCGGTGCCCCCGGGGCTCACGAGCGTCTCCAACCGCAGTCCCCGGTCGCCGCTTTCGGTTTCGCTCTCGGCGGCGCGGGCGGGCGGCGGCGGCGGCAGCAGCAGCAGCGCCAACAGCAGCAGCGCGGCGGGGGGCGGCATGGCCGGGCTGGCGGCGGCGGCGGCGGCGGCACCGGGACCGCCCCGCCCGGCCCGGCCCGGCCCCCGGCTACTCCCCGGGCCCCGCCTCCCGGCCCCGCCCCCGCCGGCACCGGCACCGGGCCGCGGGACGGGCACTGCGCCGTCGGGGCGGCCGGAGCTGCCCCGAGCCTCGGCGGGGCTCGGGGGGGATGGATGTCCCCGGGGCCCGGCTCCCCGTTCGGTGCCCGGGGACGCGCGTCCGTCCGGGCTCCGGTGCCACCCAGCCCGGGCTGGCACCGGGCGTCCGTCTCGGCCCGGAGACTGTCCCGGCGCTCCCCGGCTGAGCCGACCGCCCCGGGCAGGGGTCGGGGGGGGGTCCGGGCGGGGGGCCCGTCCCCAGGCACTCACTGAGTGCAGCACCCGCTGTCCCGGCGCTGTCGGGACTCGGTACCAGCAGGCGGCAGCAAAGCCTGGAGAAACCGGCACCCAACCGGGTGTGGGACCCCTGCCTGGCACCCACCCGGGTCCAGGACCCTTCTCTGGCACCCCCTTTAACCCAGCATCCTTCCCTGGCACCCACCTGCTCCCAGGATCCCTCCCTGTCACTCACCTGGGTCGAGAACTCCTCACCAGCACCCACCTGGGTCCAGGACCCTTCTCCAGCACCCACCTGAGCCCGGCATCCTTCCCTGGCACCCAGTGGGCACAAAGCATCCCTGCACCCCAGCACCCCTTCTACGCCCCCCCAGCCATGCGGGACAAGGGAACCTGAGCCCCTCACCAGTGAGGAGCTGGACTGGGGGGACCCGGGCCCTGTGTGGAGCCAAACCTGCCCCAACACCCTCGTGTCCCCATGGCCGGGGGCTGCGGCACAGGGCTGGGGGACATGTGAGACAGCCCCTCCCCACGGGGAATCCCGGCTCGTGGTGGGCAGCCCTGCTTCAGGAGGGTCACTTTGGCACATGGGGGGGGCAGCTGGGCTCCCTCGGCCCTTGCCGGTGGCCATAGCCCTGTTGGCGGTGGTGGTGGTGGTGGCCCCGGTGGTGGCAGTGCCGGCGCAGGCCCCGGTGCAGCTCCCAGACGACGGCATCGGCACGCCGGCCCCACCGGCGCACCCACATACCAGCCCCGGTTGCCGAGAGGTGGGGAAGCCGGGCTGGCGGCTGGGGGCCAGGGCACTAATGGGATTAGGGCCACCGGGTCAGCGCCGGGCTGGCCCCCGCCAGACAAAGCTGCTGGCCCAGCCGGTGGGAACGCGCCGGTGCCGGCTCTGCAGCTCTCAGCCAGAGCCCCGGTCACCCCTGCTCCAGCTCCCCCGGGCAGGAGGAACCCAGGCACCCGGGCAGCCAGCATCGCACACCGCTTTGGTGGGGTCCTGGGGGCCAAGAGCCTCCCCCCCTCAACCAGCCACTAACCCAGAGGGGACTACGGGGACGGGGACAGCAGTGCTGGCCCCAAACAGGACTCAGCCAGGCCCCTGGCCCGTGGCGGGGGGGGGTGACACCGGAAGGTGGGGGGCTGAGCCCCACTCACACCCGTCCCGGCGCTGGCACCGTCCCCACGCCCCGGCTGGGATTAGCGCTAATGGGATTTACCATTTCATCCAATATTCCCCTAAAGATGAGCCTGGGAAGGGGGAGCCCCCCCTCGCCCCCCCGCCAGCCCCCCGCGTCCCGCTAAGCTCTTTCTAATTAAAACCAGCCCAGGGCTGTCCATCACCGTCCCCCTTGGCGGGACCCCCACGCCAGGGGGGCTGTGGAAGAAGAGCCATGGGGCAGCACTACATAAAACAAGTTTAATATCCAAGGGGGGGGGGGGGCCGGGGGGTCACCCACCGTCTCAGGCGCGGGGAGTGGGGGAGAGGGGGGGGCCAAGTACACACGTCCCCGGACGGGGCAGAGCCGCAGCGACACGTCACACCAAGCACAGACCGGGGGTATAAATACGGTGCCGGGGAGGGGGGTGGGGGGGGTACAGTACGGGGCCGTCTGTCCGTCCGTGAGGGGCAGGGACATACAATCACTATGCTGGCATGGGGCTGGGGTGCAGGCGGCCAGGGCTTGGGGGGGGGGGCGGGGGGTGTGGAGACACGGCTGGGGGGAACCACGGGGGTCCCAGCAGCCCCGTGCCTCCCCCCTGGGGGTCGCGCTGCGGGGAGGAGACCTGCCTCGAAGTGACATGGGGGGGCCAGGGACGTGTGGGACCTCCCGGGGAGGGCGGGGGGAGGGCGCTGGGGGAAAGCGGGGGAAGGTGTGTATGGTCCCAAATGCCCCCTGCGGCCCCGCGGCCCCCACATTTGGTCCAGAGGAAGGCGAGGGGTGCGGGGACATGCACAGGGACGGGGTGCCCCGGCATGGCCCCCCCCTCCCCCGGGCAGGGCAGCACCGAGGTGGCCCCCAGCCCCCATCCCGCTCCCCGGGGCTCTGCCCCCCACCCCCCCAGATAAGTTATATATAGCTATATTTCCACGCACGCACACACGAGATCCGAGGGGAACCGAGGAGACCCCAAAAAAAGGCAAAAAACCCCACAGCAACCGGTGCCAGAAGAAAGCAAAACCCAACCGGGGCGGGGAGGGGGCGGCCGGGGGGGGCCTGGCACAGCCCCGGGGGGGAACCGGGGGTGCGGGGTGGGGGTGGGGGGGCGGGCCGGGGCCAGCGGCCACCCGCTCACTTCTTGTTCTTGAGCTGGTTGGCGAGCCAGTCGAGGCCCTCGTAGAGCCCGTCCCCGCTGGTGGCACAGGTGGCCTGGATGTACCAGTTACGGTGGCGCAGGGAGTGCAGCCCCAGCTTGTCCGTGATCTCCGCCGCGTTCATGGCATTGGGCAGGTCCTAGGGCAGAGATGGGGTGACAATCCAGCCTCGAGACCGCGGGGATGGGTGCCACGCCGCCGCGGGGGGCCGACAGTGGCCCCGATGCCGTGGGGACAGGCGCTATCGTGCCACGGCGGCTGGCAACCAGCCCTGATGCTGCGGGGAGAAGCGCGGGCCTGCCGCAGGGACGGGAGACGCCGGCCCCGATGCCATGGGGATGGGCATAGTCCAGCCAGAGGCGGTGTTAAAGACCAGCCCTGACGCCATGGGGAGGAGCGTGGGGCTGCCACCAAGGTGTTAAACCCCAGCCCTGATGCCACAGGGATGGGCACAGCCCTGCCAGAGGGAGTATTAAATACCAGCCCTGATGCCACAGGGATGGGCACAGCTCTACGACAGGGGCTGGTAAGATCCCAGTCCCGATACCACGGGGATGGGCATGGTCCAGCCAGAAGGAGTATTGAACACCAGCCCCAATGCCACGGGCACGGGCACAGCTCTAAGACGGGGGCTGGTACGATCCCAACCCCGATACCACGGGGATGGGCACGGTCCAGCCAGAGGGACTGCTGAATACCAGCCCTGATGCCATGGGCACAGGCATGGTCCTGCCATGGGCATCGCTAGATACCAGCCCTGACGCCCCAGGGATGGTCCTGGTCCCACCAGATGGTCTCCCCCCTCCCCGACCCACCTGCTTGTTGGCGAAAACGAGGAGGACGGCGTCTCGCAGCTCGTCCTCTGCCAGCATTCGCATGAGCTCCTCCCGCGCCTCGTTCACCCGCTCCCGGTCGTTGCTGTCCACCACAAAGATCAGCCCTGGGGACAGCGAGTGGGCGCTGCTGGGGGCGCAGGGATCCGGCCGGACCCACGGCCATCCCCGGCAAGCCCTGTCCCCCCACCTCCGGCGTCCCTGGGGAGCACCTACCCTGGGTGTTTTGGAAGTAATGCCGCCAGAGGGGCCGGATCTTGTCCTGCCCACCCACGTCCCACACGGTGAAGCTGATGTTCTTGTACTCCACCGTCTCCACGTTGAACCCTGTGGGGAGCGACAGCGGAGGAAAACTGAGGCACGCGGGGCCGCGAGCCCCCTCCCAAGGAGCCCTGATGGGGAGGGGTTCCCGCCTGGTGCCACCCCCCCTCGCACACCTATGGTGGGGATGGTGGTGACGATCTCCCCCAGCTTCAGCTTGTAGAGGATGGTGGTCTTGCCGGCAGCATCCAGCCCCACCATCAGGATCCGCATCTCCTTCTTCCCGATCAGGCTCTTCAGCAGGTTCCCAAAGATGTTGCCCATGGTGACGGCGGCGTTGGCTCCGTCCGCAGGCGAGGCCGGATCCTGCGGGGGCACGGGGCCGGCGTTTGGGGCTAGGGGGTGGCCCTGAGGAGGGGGGGGGGGGCTGCGGAGCTCCCCTGTGCTCCCCACAGGGACCCACATGTCCTGGGGGGATGCGGGGCTTGGGGGACCCCGGGGGGTGGGGCCAGGGCCAGGCACTCCGTGGGGGCTGCCTCTGTGTGCGGCTCAATGTGGGGGGGCCGTGCTGGGGGTGGGGGTGTCCCCCCAACCCCGTGCTGCACCCTACAAGGGGACAGGCCAGGGCTCTGCAATGGGGGAAACTGAGGCATGGGGTCCCAGCCCTTCTGGGGGGGGGGGGACACGACACACAACAACCCCCACCTCGACAACCCCTGCACCCCCCCAGCCCATTCACGGCTCCCCCGGCCCTGTAGCCTCCTCGAAGGGGGGCCCCGAGCGCCCTCCACCGCCCCCCCCCGCACCGCAGCGCGCCCCTCCCGGCCGTAGGCTGCCGCCCGCCCCCGGGGCCCCCCCGCAGCCCCGCGGCGCGACGCCCCCCGAATTCACTGCCCCCCCCGCCCCCCCCCCGACAGCAGCACACCCCCCGCGCTCTCCCTGCGCCCCTCCAACGCACCGCCTCCCCCCCCCCGGATTGCAGCGCACCCCCAAATCGCCGGGCCCCCCCCCCTCGCGCCGCACCGCCCCCCCCCGCCGCATCGCCCCCGCACGCCGCACCGCCCCCCAGGCGCTGCCCGCTCCCCCCACGCACCCCGCGCCCCTCCCGCTGCACCGCACAAGCACCCCCGCCCCCCCCCCCGGTGCGATGCCCCCCCCGGTGCTCCGCACCCCCAACGCACCGTGCACCCCCAACCGCACTGCAGCCCCCCCCGCGCCGGTGCGATGCCACCGCCCCCCCTCCCGCCCTCCGTTGCAGCGCTCCCGCCGATGCACGGCGCCTCGGACCCCCACCCCCACCCCCCGGTGCGAACAACCCCCCCCGCACCTGGTGCCGGTGCCGGTGGCGCCCCCCGCCCGCAGCTGACTCTGCACCGCTCCCGCCGCCGGAAGCGGAGGCCCGATCGCGCCGATCTCGCGAGAGCTCCCGGTGCCCCCCCCCACCCCCCCGCCCCGCTTCCCGCCCCCCCCCCCCTCCGCCCCCCGCACCGGGCCCGGGGGCGCGCGCGGGGAGGGGGGGGGGCGACGAGCTCGCGAGAGCCGCGAACCGTTTCCATGGCAGCGGCTGCAGCAGTGCGGGGTGGGGGGGCCTGCACCGGGGGGGGCTGATGGGAGCGGGGTGGTCCCGGTGTCCCCCCACGGCATGAAACCCCTCCGGGAGGGCACGGCGAGGGAGGAGTGCCCTCTGCTTCACCGGGGGGGCGGGGACCCCCATAACCGCACGGGGGGGGACAGGGGACCCCAGCAACTGCACGGGGGGGACAGGGGACGCCCTCCCCGCACAGAGCCCCCCCCATCCCGTCCCGGTGCTCACGGGCCGGGCAGGGGCTGGCAGCGGGTGCGGGGCACCCCCGGCTCCCCCCCCCGCCCCCCCACCCCGATCCGCCCGGCTGTCCGTCCGTCCCGCTGTCCGTCCGTCCGTCCGTCCGTCCGTCCCTGCTCGTTGCGGCGGGACGGGACGGGTCGGGACCGGCGGCGCCCCCCGCCCCCGGGCAGGTAAGGGCGGCGGTCCCGGGGGCACCGGCAACACCGGTCGCCCCGACGGCTGCGGGAGCCGCGCCGCGCCGCCGGGCTCCCGCGGACAGCCCGGGGCCGGGGGTTCCCGAGCATCGACACCCCCGGGGCCGCCGTCGGGCTGCGCGGGGGCAGCAGAGGAGATGGGGCGGGGAGCGGACGCCCCGGGGGGGTGCTCGGGGCAGCGGGAGGCGGCGGGGGACGGGGTGGGGGTCCGAGGGTAGCGGTACGGGGGTCCCGGGATGGGGCGGGGAGGAAAGTCGTGTTTGGGCCCCGCCGCTGGTGGCACAGCCCCGGGCAGGGCCCTCCCGGCCGCGCCCCGGGGCCTCCCCGCGGCCGCTGACCTCAGCCCCGGGAGCCCCGACGGGGCGGCGGCCCGAGGGCGCGGACACCGCCTGGCCCGGCCGGGAACCGGGGCGGGGGGTGAGGGGGTGGGAGCCGCCGTCCTGGAGCAGACCCTGGGGCGGCCCCGAGCCCCTCCCGGCCCGGGGGAGGGGGTGACAAGGGGGGGGTGCCCGATGCGGGACACCCCCCTACACCCCCCCCGCCGGCCCGGGCTTTGTCCGTCCTTGAATTGAAATGGTGAGCGGCGGCCCCGGTCCGTGACGGGCGAGCGGGGCTAATCCGGCCCCGCATGACTGGTCCGGGGAAACCACCGCGGGGGGATTACCCCCCCCCCCCCCGCACCCGGCCACAACGGGGGGCTCAGCTCAGACCCCCACCTCGTCCCGCTCGGCCCCGCACCGGGGAGTTCACCCCCGGGTGGGGGACAGCAGGAACAGACCCTCGTCCCCACCGAGACGCGTGTCAGCACCGGCCCTGCGTCACCGTGCCCTGACCCTGGGCACGACAGGCCGCCCCCCCCGCGGCCGGGCACCCCCTGCCCTTCCCTCCGTCACCTCAACGTCCGCCATCCCTCCCTTCATCTCTCCATGCGCCCCCCCGCATCCATCCCTCCCTCCATCCCGCCATCCCACCATCCCTCTCTCCGTCCTTCTCTCCCTCCATCCCTCTCCCCTCGCTCCATCCCTCCCTCCGACACCCAGTGCCGGCCCAGGCCGGGCGCCCCGGGACAGGGGGGGCCGTGCGGGGCCGTGCCCGCACTCACGAGGGCTTCACACCCACGGGCACTTTCGCGGGGGGCTCGGGGACCCTCTGCGGAGGGTGGGACACCACAGAGAACCGCAGTCCCGGGACAGCCCGACCCGAGAGGCGAGAGGACGCGGCCGCCCCGTCGCGCCGGGCACGGACTGGGACGGGCGGCGGCCGGGACGGGCTCCGGACCGGCACCGGCGACCGGCTCAGCCCCGACGGTCCCGCGCCCCGGGAGGGCTGCGCGTCCGTGCTGCCGCATCCCCAAACCCGGGGGTCCCGGGACGGCGTCCCGGGGCTGTCCCGGGACTGTGGTCCTCTGTGCGCCCTGGGCTGTCCCAGGACTCTGCCCCTCCCGTGCTCCCGGGGCTGTCCCGGCAGATCCCGCCACTCCACTCCCCCGTGCGCCCGGGGCTGTCCCGGGAGATCCCGGGCCGTCCCCGGCCCCCGCTCTCTCCGTGCGCCCGGAGCTGTCCCGGGCCATCCCGGGCTGTTCCGGGACCTGTTCCTCCTTGCGCCGGGAGCTGTCCCGGGCCGCGCCGGGCTGCCTCCGCTGCTGCCGGTGCCGGCAGAGCGTGTGCGCGGGGCGATGGGGCCGGGCGGGGAGGGCGGGGGGCGGCATTCGGGGTGTCCCCCCCCGCCCCGTCGGCCGCGCTCTGGGCACGGGGCCGGGGCGCAGCCACCCGCCGGGCTAATCCGGGCCGTGACGGACAGGCCCGGCGCCGCCGCTCCGGCCGCCCCAATAAGAGGTGCCGCGGCTCCGCCGCTCCCCATTGTTAGGGCGAGGACGCGGGGAGGCCCCGCTCGGCGGGACCGGCCCATGGGGACCCTCCGCGCCGCCCCTATAAGAGGGAAGGGGCTGGAAGATGCTCCCGGGTGCTGAGCGCTGCGCACCCTCCGCGCCGAGTCGAGTCCAGCCGCGCCGCCTCCCCGGGGAGCCGCGGGGTACCGCGCACGGCCCGCCGAGCACCGACACCGGGCACCGGCACCGGGTACCGCGCACGGACCGTTGAGCACCGGCACCGGGCATCGGCACCGGGTACCGCGCACGGATCGCCCGACGCCGCGCCCCGGGAACCGGGCTGGGAGCGCCGGGCACCTCACTCCCGACGCCGTGCCCTGGGCACCGGGCACCAGCCGCAGCCCGGTGCCGGCCCGCCCGCCCCGCGGCCCCCCGCGGCCGCCCTCACCGGAGCCGCCCGCCCTGCCCGCGCCCCGCGCGTCCGGAAACACGCGTGGATGTAGCGGCCGGGCCGGGGGCTCCGCGGCACCATAAATACCCCGGCGGCCGCTCGCCCGCGCACTCTGCCGGGGCTCCCGGGGCTGGAGCCATGCGAGCCGCCGCGCTGGGGCTGGCGCTCCGGGCGCTCTGGGCTCTGGCCCTCTCCTCCCTCTCCAACACGCTGGCGGTGAACAACAGCGGACGGTGGTGGTGAGTCCGCCGGCACCGGGGCGGAGGGGGGGAGCGGGGCCGGCAGCCGGGATGGGGCGTGCAGGTGCAGCTCGGGGCGGGGGGACACACACACACGCACACACACGGGGATGTGACCCCCAGCTGTGGGGGATGCCCGGGGAGGAGGATGCTCTGGTAGCAGAGAGGAGCCAGGTCAGGCCCCCCCCCCCGAGGGGTGTTGAGGTGGGGAGCGGGATGCCGGGGATCCCTCCTTGGTGATGACCGTCCTCGACTGTGCCACAGGGGCATCATCAACGTGGCCTCGTCCACCAACCTGCTGACGGACTCCAAGAACGTGCAGCTGGTGCTGGACCCCAGCCTGCAGCTGCTGAGCCGCAAGCAGCGCAAGCTGATCCGCCAGAACCCCGGCATCCTGCACAGCGTCAGCTCCGGCCTCCAGACTGCCATCAAGGAGTGCAAGTGGCAGTTCCGCAACCGCCGCTGGAACTGTCCCACCTCCCAGGGCCCCAACATCTTCGGCAAAATCGTCAACCGGGGTGAGGCTGCAGGGTGGCGGGAGGCGGCGCGGGGCTCCCCGGATCCCCTCCGCGGAACCCCAAGATGGGGTGCTTGACAAAGCACCCCCACTTCCCCACGGGGCTTCACCAGCCCATCACCAGCCCGTCGTGGCTGTGGGTTGGGGGTGCCGGTGGGCACCCCCTCCCCACCCCGGCAGCACCCTGAGGTCCCGCTCCCCTCCGCAGGCTGCCGGGAGACGGCGTTCATCTTCGCCATCACCAGCGCTGGTGTGACGCACTCGGTGGCCCGGTCCTGCTCCGAGGGCTCCATCGAGTCCTGCACCTGTGACTACCGGCGCCGCGGTCCCGGGGGGCCCGACTGGCATTGGGGGGGCTGCAGCGACAACATCGACTTCGGGCGCCTCTTCGGGAGGGAGTTTGTGGACTCCAGCGAGAAGGGCCGTGACCTGCGCTTCCTCATGAACCTGCACAACAACGAAGCCGGGCGCATGGTGAGGGCGCGGGGGGGCTGCGGCAGCCCCGGGGAGGGGGACTGGGATGGGCATGGCCGCGGAGCCCCCCAGCCTGTCCCCACGCGTGGGTTGGGAACCATCAGAGACATGTTTCTCACCCGGCTTTGGGTGGGCTGAGCATGATGTGATGCCACGGGGGAAGTGGGGTGCGGGAGCAGGGTGGTCCCTCGGGGGGGTCCCAGGCTTCTCACGGTGCCCCACATTCCCCCCCCTGCCCCGGCCCTTGCAGACGGTCTTCTCAGAGATGCGCCAGGAGTGCAAGTGCCACGGCATGTCGGGCTCCTGCACCGTCCGCACGTGCTGGATGCGGCTGCCCACCTTCCGCGCCGTGGGTGACGTCCTGAAGGACCGCTTCGACGGCGCCTCCCGCGTCATCTACGGCAACAAGGGCAGCAACCGGGCGTCGCGGGTGGAGCTGCATCACCTGGAGCCGGAGAACCCGGCCCACAAACCCCCCTCGCCCCACGACCTTGTCTACTTCGAGAAGTCGCCCAATTTCTGCACCTACAGCGGGAAGACGGGGACGGCGGGCACAGCCGGGCGCTTCTGCAACAGCTCCTCGCCGGGGCTGGATGGGTGCGAGCTGCTGTGCTGTGGGCGCGGGTACCGCACGCGCACCCAGCGCGTCACCGAGCGCTGCAACTGCACCTTCCACTGGTGCTGCCATGTCAGCTGCCTGAACTGCACCAACACGCAGGTGCTGCATGAGTGCCTGTGAGCCCCCGGGGACCACCCTGCCCAGCCCCGGAGGGGGTCTGCGCCACCCCCCATGACGGGTGCCCGGCTGGTTTGAAGGCGCCCACGGGTGGGTGTGTGGCTGCGCCCTGGGGACACCCCCCCCCACCACCACCCCCCCCACCCCTCACCCCGGTCCTGTCCCGTCCCGGGGGCCAGCAGCCGGCCTGGATGTGCCGTGCACCTTCCCGGACACCCGTCAGCCACTCTGGCTCTGTAGGGTCCCCTTCTCACTGTAAATAAAATATTTATTGTGGACGGTTTGATGCCGCCCCCCCCCCCCCCCCCCATGCTTCACTGGCCCCAGGCCCTGTTTTTTATAATTAAAAAATAATAATAATTATTAATAATTAATAATAATGCTTTGTTACAGGTTTCACTGATAGCCTTTAGAGAAGAATAAAGGATATATTTTTATCAGTCCTGCCCTGATTCATTTCTGGGGGGCGGGGGAAGGGAGGGGATGAGCTGGGGGTGGGGGGGAAGCAATGTCCCCCAAACTGTGGGGCTGGGCAGCCGGCCCCCACTGCCCTCATCCCTCCACTCCGTCTGTCCGTCCATCATCTCTCCATCTGCTCACCTCCCCGTTCCATGGCCATCGGTCCCTCCAGCCGTCTGTCCGTCCACCCTTCTGCTCCTTTCCTTTGCCCTCCCCTCCACCATCCCCTCCCTGCAGACCCTTTTCTCTCTCCCGCCGTGCCCGTCTCCAGCCCAGCCGTCCCTGCCGCCGCTCCCAGCCGGGGCGTCCATCCCCGTGGCCGGGGCGCCCATCACCATGGCACCTGGGCTGCAGCATCCCCGGCACTGGAATTTGCCGGGGCGGCGGGACTGGTGCCGCCGGGGCCGGGCGTTGGGAGCGGCCACGGGAGGTAAAAGACGGCAGACAGGGAATGAGCATCGTCCATCACTGCTCCCGGCCGGGGCTGACGGCTCCCCTCGGCTCCGGGGGAGGAGGGGGGCCAGGGAGGGCACTGAGGTTACTGGGGCTGGGGGGGGTGTCCGAGACTGGCCACCGGCCCCACATGCAGCCCCGCACCCTGGCGTGGGGTCTGGCTGCAGCCAGAGAAAGGTCGTGGCAAAGGTGGGGTGGCAGCTTTGTGGCTGGCAGGTGCCCTGCTGGCAAGAGCATCCCCCTGGGATGAGCATCCCGCGGGCATGGCATCCCGCCGCGACGGGCATCCCCTTGGAATGGGCATCCCACTGGGACGGGCATCCCACCGGGGCGAGTTTTCCCCTGGGATAAGAATCCCACAGGGGTGGACACAGCCCCAGGACGGGCATCCCTGGGAAGGGCATCCCTCCAGGACAGCTATCCCACTGGGACGGGCATCCCACCGGGGCGAGCATCCCCCCGGGGTCCACGTACACCCGGCTCCACCGTGACTCCACACCCTGGGGGCAGGACGGGGTGAAAGGATGAGCTGCAACCCCCGTCTCCACGTCCATCACGGGGTGAACCACGGTGACGTCCAGTCACGGGGAGGGGGCACTGCCCGGGGACCCTCAGTGCCCACCCGCGGTGGGGGTCCCCACAGCCCGGGCTGCCCTGCGGCCGTAGCCGGGAACCTCGCGGGGCCCCTGGGGATTCACGGCATCAAAGGCTGCGGGATGACGCTGCTGCTGCCCGAAATATCCCCCGGAGCCGATAGTGGAAAAGTTGATGTTTAGACTCAGAGGAGGAGGGGTGGGGGGGGAAAAAACCCCAGGGGCCCCCGCTGTCCACGCCAAGGTAAAAACACAGCCTGGTGTGGCGAAATAAAATAAAGAAATGCGAGAAAAAACGACTGGAAAGGAACACAGCCCGAAATAACCCTCCGAGCATCTCCCGCCTGCCGGGAGTTATCTGCCTGCTAAATTCTGCACACGCACAGGGCATGAAAATAGCCTGTTTTCCTGCGGTAGCGAGTCAGGAATATAGATAATGACATTCTTATAAGTCACCTCTGTTACTCAGCTTTTCCTGCATGCTGGTGACCGCTGGGCACCTCAGGCAGCCGCGACCCCCAGGGCGGGCAGGGGCACCCCCGGTGTGGGGCGGGCACCCGGCTGCTGGGTGCAGACCTCCCCGGCTTGGACAAATACGCCTGGGCACTGGAAATAGCTGCTGTCGCGCAGCGCCTGGGCCGGGACAGGGACAGGGACAGGGAGAGGGACAGGGACAGGGCGGTCCCGCCCCGCGCCAGCCCGTCACATCTGGGAAACCGGGTAACAGCTGGATGGCGGCCGCAAGCTGGGCCTGTTGTGGGCTGGGCCCCCCCCCTGGCAGGGCTGGGGCACGGGGTTGGGGGGGGGGGGGGGGCTCTGCCCAGAGGTGCAGGACAGACGGACAGAGCCATGTCCAGAGGTGCAGGACGGAGGGACGGTGTCATTCCCAGGGATGCAGGACAGAGGGACAGGACAGTGCCCAGAGGTGCAGGACAGAGGGACAGTGACACGTCCAGAGGTGCAGGACAGAGGGACAGTGACATGTCCAGAGGTGCCGGACAGAGGGACAGTGACACCTCCAGAGGTGCAGGACAGAGGGACAGACCCATGTCCAGAGGTGCAGGACAGAGGGACAGGACGGTGCCCAAAGGTACAGGACGGAGGGACAGAGCCACGTCCAGAGGTGCAGGACAGAGGGACAGTGACACGTCCAGAGGTGCAGGACAGAGGGACGGTGTCATTCCCAGGGATGCAGGACAGAGGGACAGGACAGTGCGGGGTGCAGTACAGACAGACAGAGCCACGCCGAGCTGCACTGGCCGGTGGCACCAGCCTGCCATCGGAACCGTCCCCATCCCGCGCCCCGTTAACTGTCACCAGCGGCACAGCCCCGTCCCGGCTGCCTTTGCCTCCGGTCGACACGGGCCCACGTCCCGCCAGCGCCCGGCTTGTCCGGCCACCCCCCCCCCCTCAACCCCCCGGCCGCCACATTCCTCCGGCGCGGGGCCAACTCGCCCAGCAACCGTGGCAGGGCTGGCCTCTAATCCCCGGGCATGCCAGCCCCGGGGGGACCGTCGCCGTCACCCACTCCCCGATAGGTGACCAATGCCCGAGACGAACAATTAGGGACAAAGCCGGAGCCGCCGGGGGCTAACGCCGGCCTTCACGGGTGCCTTGTGCGGCATTCGGCGAGTTTAATGAATTGTCCATCACTCCTTTCAGCTCCGCTCGCCCGGGCTGGATTAATCTGAGAAGCCGCAGTGGGGAAGGAGCCGCTAAGCCTGTATTTATTACTCTGCCATTGTAACTAATTGAGGTAATTATCTGTGACTCCAACCCCGCGCAACAATGCCGCATTCACCGGACCCCCTTCCCGCCGGCTCCGCCGTGCGGCCTGGGAGAACGGGCCCCGCACAGCCACCGCGTGCTCGGGGACGCAGGTGGGGCTTGGGTGGCCACCGCGCTGTGGGGACACGGTTGGCACGGTGGGACGCGGCTGTTCCGGGGAGGTGGCACGGCCAGCGCGGCCGTGGCCGTGGCGTGGCCAGCACCTCGTGCGTGCAAGAGCCACCGCTCTGTGGGGGCCATGTGGGTCACGGCATGGCCAGCGCCAGTGGCGCAGGTGGCTTGCGGCCCTCTGGGGACACCGCTGGCACCGGCACAAGCGTGACGACACCTCTGCGGAGACCCCGCCAGCACCAGTGACACATGTGGGTCACGGCTCTCTCGGGCTGCCGGCACCCGTGTGGCCGTGTCTGCCACCAGGTCCCAACTGGGCCCCGCAGGGGCAGCGCGATGCGCAGGGCAGGGACCCCCGGTGCCCCCCCCGCGCCCCCCCTCCCCCCCCCCCGGTGCCCCCGGTCCCGTCGGTCACCGGCTGCGCGGCGACATCTGGCGGCCGCGGGCGGCACCGGTACCGGGCGGGATCCGCCGGGCCGGCCGCGGGCTGCGGAGGGTTTTGGGGGGTGGGGGGAAGGCGGGGGGGGGGCGGGGAGAGGGGGGAGCCCGGGGGGGGGCGGTGCTGGCGCCAGCGCGGCCCGAATTAGAAGGTGATTTTCCCGGCGGGGAGCGGGAGGGGTTTGGGCAGGAGCGGAGCCCACGGAAAGGGCCGCGCCGCCTTCCCCCGCGTCTGGGACACCCCGGGCTGCGCCGGGCAGCGCGCCCAGCCGTGCCGCGCCGTGCCGAGCCGTGCCCAGCCGTGCCGAGCCGTGTCAAGCTGTGCCCAGCCGTGCCGAGCCGTGCCAAGCTGTGCCCAGCCGTGCCCAGCCGTGTCGAGCCGTGCCGAGCCGTGCCAAGCTGTGTCCAGCCGTGCCGAACCGTGTCGAGCTGCTCCGAGATGTGCCCAGCCATGCCGAGCCGTGCACAGCCGTGCCAAGCTATGCCCAGCAGTGCCAAGCTGTCCCGAGATGTGCTGAGCTGTGCCCAGCCGTGCCCAGCCATGCCAAACCATGCCCTGCCATGCCAAGCCGTGCTGAGCTGTGCCCAGCCATGCCAAGCCATGCTGAGCCATGCCAAGCCGTGCCGAGCCGTGCTGAGCTGTACAAAGCTGTGCCCAGCCGTGCCGAGCTGTACCAAGCTGTGCCCAGCCGTGCCAAGCTGTGCCGAGGTGTGCCCAGCCGTGCCCAGCCGTGCTGAGCTGTGCCAAGCTGTGCCGAGCCACACCGGGCCAATCCAGGCTGTGCCCAGCCATGCCATGGTGCACTGAGCTGATACAGGCCGTGCCGAGCCACGCCATGCCGATACAGGTTATGCCAGCCATGCTGTGCCACACCGAGCTGATACAGGCTACGCCGAGCCATGCCAGGCTGTGCCAAGCCATGCCGAGCTGTTCCAGGCTGTTCTAGGCTTTGTTGAACTGCAGCAGGCTGTGCCAAGCTATGCTGAGCCGTGCCATGCCGTGCTGATACAGGCTGTGCCAAGCCATGCCGAGCCATGCCATGCCAATACAGGCTGTGCCAAGCCATGCCGTGCCGCACTGAGCTGATACAGGCTATGCCAGGCCATGCCAAGCTGTACCAGTCTGTGTCAAAGCCATGCTGAGCTGTTCCGGGATATTCTAGGCTTTGATGGGCTGTGCCAAGCTGTGCCAGCGTGTTGCACCATGCTGAGCCATGCTGGGCTGTGCCAAACCGCACCAGGCTCTGCCAAGCTGTGCCAAGCCATGCTATGCCATGCTGATACAGGCTGTGCCAAGCCATGCCGTGCTGCACCGAGCTGCTACAGGGTGTGTCGAGCCATGCCAGGCTGTGCCAAGCTGTGTTGTGCCATGCTGAGCCACGCCTGGCTGTGCCGCACTGCGCCAGGCTGTGCCGAGCCGTGCCGGGTCACACCATCCGTGCCAGGTGGCACCAAGCTGTGCCAGGCTGTGCCGAGCTGTGCCGTGCCACGCCAGGCGGCACCAGCCCATGCCAGGCTGTGCTGAGCCGTGCCGAGCACCGGGGCAGCCATGGCAGGACCGCAGCCGTGCCGCGGTGGGCTGAGGTCGCCGGCACAGCTCGGGTCAGGCCCGGGGACCCTGCTGCCATCCTGGGTGCCCGAGGCCATGCGCCAGGACAGGGGATGCGGGGGGTGACGTGGCCCTGGGGCTGCCCCGCAAGTGGCCCCCCCACCCCACCCCCCCCAACCCGACGCCTGGGTCCCCCGCTGCGGCGGCTGCCCCGCGCCGTGACCTCCCGGCCGGTGTCACCGGGATAATGACAGGGTCGCACAGGGGGGCGGGGGAGGAGCCGGTTTTTAAATAACGTGCAAATTGGACACGTTATTTGTGCGGTTTCCTCTGGCCGTGGGGATCCTCCCCCCCCGCCCCGCAGCGTGACTAAGAGGTGGCGGCTGTTCGGGGGGGGGACAGTCCCCCCCGGGGTGACTCACCCGGGGTCCCCCCCCAGCCGTGACGTGGGGCTGGTGGCCGCGGGCCAAGCCTGCTGTGCTCACCTAGTCATTACAGGGGACCGGGGGTGGGGGGTGTGTGTGTGTGGGGGGGTGTCGGGGTTGAGGGGGGGGGAGGTGGCACATCCCACCCGCACCGTGACGCGCTGCGGTGCCCGCCGTGACGCCTGGGGCCTCCGGCTGACCCCGGGACAGGGGGACACCCAGACGCCTGGGTCCTCGTTGGTCGGGGGTGGGGAGTGGGGGGGGGTGTGGGGGGGGGCAGAGCCAGGGGGGCAGGGGGGGATGGGGGGGCCGGGAGGGTGATGGGCCCCCCCGCCTCGCTGCACACACACAAGGGGCGGAGGCGGCACACTGGGATCCCGCAGCCTTTATTGGGGGGAACCACAGCCTCGAGCCCTGCCCCCCCGAGGGCCACACCCCGCCAAGCCCCGCCCCCCCGAGGGCCACACCCCGCCAAGCCCCGCCCCTCAGGCGCGGGGGGGGCTGGCAGCCCCCGGGGGGGCCCCGATGCTCTCCAGGCTGCTGCTGCTGCTGCTGTAGGCGCGGGCGTCACGGCAGTGCCGCCACCGGGATCCCCCCGTGCCCCCCTCCGCCTCCGAGTCGGAGTCGGGCGCCGTGTGCCGTCGGATGCGGGACACGGCCTCGCGCAGCGCCTGGGCATACAGCGCTGGCCGCCGCGGGGGGGGCCGGCCTCGGGGACCCCCACAGCCACCCGGGCTCCGCCAGGGACTGCGGGGGCTGCTGGGGGGCTCCTGGGGGGGCGAGGGGGCTGCCGGGGGGGTGGCAGCCCCGGGGGTCGCAGGAGGGCTGCTCAGTGGGGGGGTGGTGGGCCTTGGGGACCCCCCAGTGTAGCGGACCTGCTGCCGCTGAGGGGGGGGGACATACTGGGCCCGGACCACCACGCGGGTGGCATCAATAAGGACGTGCCCCCCCGTCCCCCGCCGTCCCCTACCACGCCCCAGCACCCGCTCCCGGCCGGACACTGCCCGGGGCAGGGTCTGGCTGTGCCGGGGGGTGCTGGGCCCCCCCGGGGATGGTTGCATCCCACGGAGCCGCCGGTGCCCAGCCTCGGTGGCCGCCCGGGGCAGCGTGTGGCTCCAACCCCCCGGCATAGCCCTGCGGCCCTGGGGTGCCAGGGGGGGACTGCGCGGTCCCCTGGGGGGCCAGAGCCGCAGGGTACGGTGGGGAGCGTCGTAGGCAGGGGGCGAGATGTAGGGGGGCGGCCCCCCCCGGCGAAGGTGGGCAGCCTGCACCCGCTGCATGTGGGCCTCGTAGCTGGGGGGGCCCTGCCTGCCCCCCGGCAGTGGGGGACGGGGAGCACACGGCGGCGGTCCTCTGCCCCCCGTCCCCTCGGGCTGTTCCAGGGGGCAGCGAGGTGGGGGGGCCCAGGGCCGGGTCTCACGCCCTGGGGGGACTGGGGTGGCGAAGTCCTGTAGGTGGCGGGGGGGAATGGGGGGCGCTGGGGGCCAGGGGGGGGCCAGCTCCGCCACAAAGCGCTTCTCCAGGTACCTGCAAGACAGAGAAGGGGGGGGGGGGACGTGAGGGGGGCCGGGGCTGGTGGGGGGCTGCCCGGGCTGGGGCCAGGGCATGGGAAGGACCCCCCCACCCATCCCGTCCCCACTCACGCGTACTCCCCGGCGATGCGGCGGTAGGTCCAGGGGGGCACGGGCCGGCACCCCGCGGCCATGCCGGCGCCCGGGCTGCAACACGCCACCGTGTCGATCTCCACCAGCAGCAGCTTGGTCCGCTCGCAGATCCGCAGCCGCCCCGCGCCCCGCTCCGCGCCCCCCAGCATGGCCCCGGGGGGTCCCCGCCGCAGGGGACCGGGGGGTCCCCGCAGCCACGCGCTCGCCGGAGCCTCGCGCCCGCCCGCACACACGCGCAGCCACCGCCGCACGTGCGTCCCCAGGGACCCCCACGTCCTGGCCGGTGGCTCCGCCAGGCTGGCGGCCGAGCGGCACGGTGCCCTCCCCCCCCCACCCCCGGGACAGCGCCAGTGGCCGGGAGCCCGGCACACCGCGGGGACCCCGCCGGCCGTCCCGGGGGTGCCGCCCCCCCCGGGATCCCTTCCCCCCCCTGCGACAAAGCGAGGCGATGGCGGGTTTGGCACCGAGCGCTGCAGCCCACGCGGGCTCCGAGTGGAGCTTAGCAACCCTCCGGCGGCGGCATGGCAACGGCACCGGCACCAGCACAAGTCCCCGGTACAGCACTGGGCCCCCCCGAGCACCCACCCTGGCTCTCACCTGACACCGCAGCTCGTGCCGGACCCCGGCGCTGGCAGGAGCCGGTGGTGGCGGTGGCCACGTCCCAGCCTCCCCCCCAGCTGGGAATGTGCCACGCTCAGCATGGCTGGGCCTCGCGCCTCCCCCGGGCAGCACCAGCGGCGAACTCAGGCATCCGGGCTGCCAGCGACCCCCGCCAGCACCCCACGGGGACCCCAGCACCCCGCACCCCTCCACTGCTGCCCTCCGGCCTCCCCCAGCCCCTGTCCCAACGCCCCCTGCTCACCGTGGCCACCACCAGGTCCCCATCCCCGTCCCGTCCCCAGTCCCAAGCTTTTAGAAAAGCCACAGGCGGAACAAACAGGGATTTAGGGTCTGGGCAAGCTCAGCAGATTCCCCCCTGGCCTGCGGGGGGGGGGCTGAACCCCCCTCTCTGAGCACCCCCTCCCCTGGTGCCCCCCCAGCGCCCCGCGGCGAGGCCAGGTTTGTGCCAGGTCTGTGTTTATTTGCAGTTTCTCTTCACACACGAAGCGGTGGCGGGTGCAGGCACGGCCCGGTGGGGAGCGTGTCTGGACCGGGGGCGGGGGGGGGGACCCGGGGGGACGCAGGGGGGCAGCCCCGGGCCGGACGGAGGTGAGTGAGGGCAACTACCCCCCAAACTCAGTGAAACCCCGTGAAGGGTCGGCGCAGAGAACGGCCCTGGCCCGGGGGTGGCTGAAGCCAGCCCTGCACGCCGCGGGGTGCGGGGGGATGTCGGGGGCTGCTCCCAGCACCCACTGCCTGCCCCACACGGCCTTGGGGCGCAGGGTGCAGTGTGGGGGGAGCCAGGGGGGGCTCTCCCTGCCCACAGAAGGGCTGGGGCGGCGCGGGGCTGCCCCACCACGGCTCGAAGTTATTGCTGGACACTGCTGGTGAGTGGGGTCCCTGCCCCAGGAGTGCCCCCCCCAGCCTGGGGGGAGCACGGTGTGTCAGGAGAGATGTGGGGTGGGGGGCACCGGGAGGGGCTGAATTCCCCCCTCCACCGCCTCAGGGGCCCTGCGGGAGGACCAGGGCTTGCAGGATATCCGAGAGAGAGACAATCCCCTTGACCACGTCGCTCTCATCCACCACCACCAGCCGGTGAACCTGGGGCCGGGGGGGGGGACACAGGGAGGGGCTGAGGCCGGCGCAGGGACCCCAGCCCCCCCCCCATCACTGGCGCCCCGGGGGATGGTTACCTCGGCCTCTACCAGGCGGTTGATGATGGTTTCCAGCGTCTCGTGCTTGTAACACTTGAGGACGCCCTCGAAGTAGTGGGAGCGGTGCTGCAGCGCCCGCGTCACCGTCACGTCCAGGTTGTTGTAGGTCTTCTCGGCTGCCAGGTTCTGGGGCAGGGAGAGGCATTGGGGACACAGGAGGGCCCCGTGCGTCCCCCCCCCGCCTCGCGTTCCCCTCCAGTTCAGGCTCTGCCCCCTCCCCACCACTGCAGCCCCCCCCCCAGTACTCACGATAACGTCGAATTTGGAGTAGATATCCACCACCCGCCCTATGGAAGGAGGGGAAGGGCTGTGAGAAGCGCCTGTGGCGATGGGTCTCCGTACAGCCGGTCCCTGGCACGCCGGAGGGGATGTGGCCCCCGAGCTGGTTTGGGGACAGCCAGCACACGCCGTGCCCTGCGCCCGGGCCCTGTCCTTACCCGAATCATCGACGACCGGCAGAGCGGACACGCGGTGCTGCACAAAGATGCCCAGCGCCACGTAGATGGGGGTGCTGGTCCGCACCACGGCGATGTTGTTGTAGGTGCCGATCTGCAGCTCCTCCAGCGTCTTGGCCATGAATTCGGGCTTTGGGACCTCTGCTATCTGCAGGGGACGGGGAGGGGGACAGTGCTGACGCTGGCTCGGCCTGCCGCGCCCCGGGCCCCGTGGTGCTGCCGGCTCCGGCCGCCCCGAGGCCTGGGCCACGGTCCTAGGAGTGAAAGCAGAGAGCGCTGGGTGCGGAGCAGGGCCCGGGGGAACCCCGAGCAGAGGCGGCGCAGGCAGGGGTGGCGGGGACGGGCTGTGGGGTCCATGCAGCGGCCCGGGGGCCCCCCCCAGCACCCACAACACACGGCAAGGCACCGAAGCTGTGCCCGCCCCAGCACCAGCGGTACCTGGCACAGCCTGGGCCAAGCTTGTCTTGGGGTGGCCCCTGCCACCGCCGCGGGGCAGGGACGGGACTTACAAAGAGTTTGAGGAACTTGAGGATGCGTTTGTGGGTGAGGATGTAGAGCGTGTTCCCTGAGTCGGGGTCGATGACGGGCAAACGGTGGATCTTATTGCGGATGAGGGAGGAGACGGCGTCGAAGAGGCTACGGGGCAGAAGGGAGAGGGGGAATCGGGGCTCGCCTAGACCCCGGCCTCGCACCCGAGGGCGCTGCAGCCAGCCATGCCCCTTTCCCAGCAGCCTGGGGGTACCTGGCATTGGGGGAGATGCAGACCAGCGGCTTGAAGGAGTCTTGCAGGTAGACCTCTGCGGGGAGAGGAGACGCTGAGGGGACCGTCAGCGCCGCGGGCAGGTGGGGTGCAGAGCCGTGGGGGCTCCAGGCGCCCCAAGCAGGTCTGGGAGGGCGGGAGGCAGCTGGCAGCGATCGCTCTCACCTCTCCATGTCTCAATTTTGTGCTCCTCCAGCTCGTAGATCTGCACCTGGGCACAAGGAGAGAAACCGGGATCAACCGTGTCCACTTGTGGGGCGGGCAGAGGCCAGACCCCGGGTCCCCGCAGGGACGAGCTCCGCGCACGGTCCTTACCATGGGCGACTTGTAATAGCGGTGCAGGATGTTGATGAAGTCGGTGATGGTCAGCATGCCTGGGGGGGGCGGGGGGGGACAGGCAGGGTGAGTGGGGTCCTGCCAGCCCCCTGGGGACCCCCTCTCCCACTCGCTCACCCACAAAGCTTTGCTTCTTGCTGTCCCACAGCGGGGCAGCCCGCACGCCGTTGGTGACCAGCGCGAAGAAAGCCTTCTTCACCTGCGACCAGGGACACGGGGGATGTCACAGGAGGGACGGGGCACCCCATGGGGGAGCAGGGACCCCCAGCAGTCCATGCCCCTCCACTCCCACTTACAAAACTTTTACGAGGCGGGTGAAGAGCCCCGAGAGCATCCCCCAGCCCCAAACCTGCTTCCCGGTCCCAGTTAAGCCACCAGGCTCCAGCCCCGGTCCCCGTCCTGGGGCCCCAGCCCCAAACCTGACCCCCAGCCCTCGCCCACCTGCAGGGAAGTGTCGAAGACGACCAGTTTGGAGCTGGTGGGGATCAGGTCGTAGCAGCGGTGGGACTTCATGAAGGTGGTGTAAGCACCGCGGTGGGGCTCCCCTGGGGACGGGCGGCGTGAGGTGCCTGCCAGAAGCGAGGAGACACCCCAAATCCCGGGCCACCCCAAATCCCAGGACATGCCAGACCCTGCGGCACCCCACCCCTGGGGGAGAGGACACCCCAAACCCTGGGACACCCCACTCTAGGAGAGCCACCCGGCACCCCAAACCCTGGGGCACCCCAAACCCTGGGACACCCCACCCCAAGGCCCCAGGAGCCCAACGCCCCAGGACACAGACCCCCAAGGCCACCGCAGACCCAAGGACACTCGAACCTACGGGGCACCTCCCGGGTCCGGGACCTCCCGCACCCCAGGACCCCCCCGACACTCCCGGTATCACCTTCCAGCCCCGGGGGGCTCAGCTCCGCCGGGCTCTCTGCGGCCGGACTGGGGCCGGGACCGGGGCCGGGATCCTGCGGACAGACACGGCTCGGCTCGGGACGGATCCCCGATCCCATGTGTCCCCCCCGGCCCCGTTCCCTCCCGGTCCCGGTTCCCCCTCGGCCCCGGATCCCCCTGACGCCCCCTCCCGGCCCCGCCGTCCCCGCTCCGCCACCTCCATGGTCCCGCTCCGTCCCGCCGCCGCCGCCGCCGCCCCACTTCCGCCCGGCGCCTGGCTCCGACTTCCGCCAGCACCGCCCACGTGGCCGGAAGCGCGCTGCCCACGTGACCCATGACCGCGGGGCGACCTTTTCCCCTCCCGCCGGGTCACGGCGGCCCCTGGGGCGGGGCGGGGCGGGGAGGGGCCACACGACACGGGGTACCCGGGGACACACACACACCCCCCTCGGGGTCCTCTGGGGGAGGGCCACAGCCCCGGGGGGGTGGGGGGACCCCCAAGCTGGGGGGCACAGAAATGGGAGGCGGGGGGGGGCGTTACGACACGGGGGACGCTCAGGGCCGGGCCGGGCCGGGCCTCCGCGGTGCCGGGTTCAAGCCGCCGGGAGGGCCGACCCCCGCCCCCCCCCCCCCCCCCCCCCCCCCCGCCCCGGCCCCCCCCCAAGCAGGGAGGCAGCGGCCTGGCTTCTCACGCGCTTTATTTTAAAATAACATCCAGTGGTTTCGGTATTGGTAAAAACGGGATTTCTACACGCCCCGGCTATGTACAGCTCTGAAAGTTAAATTTCTCGTATATTTTCTGTTAAAACTTTCTCATCCCCCGCCCCCACTCTCGCTTTTTTGTCTCTTTTTTTTTTTTTTTTTGTGTGGTTTTTTCTTTTTTTTTTCTTTTTTTTTTTTTTTTTTTTAAACATTTTTACCTTAAACCTTTTTGCAGCTTTTTGACGAGTTGCGGAAGCAGCTTTAAAGATCGCCCCGGCCCCACCGGGGGGAGGGGAGGGCACTGACCCCCTTCGGCCCCCCCGCCCCCACCCCCCGCCCCAGACCCCGAGGGGGCCCCACCCCAGGGACAGGAGGGTGTCCGTCCCCCCCCCCCCCCCCACGCCGTGCGTTTGTGCGTTAAGAGATCCCAGCTTCCCCCCTCCGAGCACCCCGGGAGGGGGGGGGGGCCCTCCATGGTGGGGGGAGAAGGGGGGGAGCAGGCGGTGGCCCTAGGGGGTGGCACCGTGGGGGGGGGGAGGGGGGGGCCCGCTGTGTTAATGCCCACTCGCTGCTTCGTTCTCCGAGGTTCCAGCTCCCCCCCACACCCCCCCCCGGAGATTGGGTTTAAAAATGCCGCAGCCCCCCCTTGCCCCTGCACCCCAAATCTCAGCCCAGCAGAGCACAAAGAGCCCCCCCTCCCCCCCCATCTAGTATATACAATATAATGTATAAATAGATAAATAACCTTCCCCCACCCCCGCTCCCTGTGCCAATGGCAAGTAGGGGGGGGGCCCCCCACCCAGCCCTGGGGGAGCGGGGCTGCCACCCCCCCAACCCCACCTCACACCTTAGCACGTCACACGGCTGGGACCTCCCAGGGCAGGGGACAAGGGCAGAGACACCCCCCCCCCCTCCTCTGAGGGCAGGGGACCCCCATAGCCCCCCCTGCTTCTCCTCGGGGGGGGCCCTTTTGCTGCCACATCCAGAGGAGTTGGGGGGGGCGGGGAAAGAGGGACAGACCCCCAGCTCCGGTGGCAGGAGGCTCTGCCCGGATGGGTGGTGGGGCGCGGGGGTGGGGGGGGCTCACATTTAAAAACAACGAACCAAAAAAAAAAAAAAAACCAAAAAAAAAAAGGAAAAATAAAATAAAAAAAAAATCTAACACTTAAAATGAGGTAGGTTTGGGTGCAGAAGCTCCTTGTGTCTGTCGGGGGCTCTCGCCGCAGGCGCTCCGGGGTCTCGCGCTCCGGGGTCTCGTCCACACGCACAAACAAAAAGAGATCAAAGGAACCGAGCGAGCTCTGGCCCCCGCCGCCGTGCGACGGGGCAGAGCCCGGATTGTCGAGCTCAAGGAGTCTTGTGTTACCTTGGTAATTAGCGAGCAAATATTATTAGTTTTGTTTCTAAAAAAAAAAAAAAAAAAAAAAAAAAAAATTAAAAAAAATAATAATTAAAAATAAAAATAAAAATCATCCAGGCCGGCTCCGAACTCGCTCCGGCTCCGCTGGGATCGCTCTGCTCCCCCGTGGCTCCCCCACGAGGGAGGGAGGCGGGCGGTGGGTGGGGAGGGGGGGGAAGCGTCTCGCTGGCCCTCCCCCCCTCTTCCTCGCAGGACGAAGCAAAGAAAACCCTGAGTTGCCAGTTCGTCCATCCGTCCGTCCGTCCGTCCCGCTGGGGCAAGGCCAAGTGGCTCCGCAGCGGCCGCCCTCCCCGCCGGAGCCTCCGTGCCCCGGCTGCCGCCGCCTGCCCGGCCACCCTGGCACCTCCTGCGGCCCTGGAGGGTCTTGGCGAGGCCTCCGAGGTGGGGGCCGGGGTCCCCAGCCCCTTTTCCCAGTTAGTTCATCCACTTTCGGCAGTTCCAGGCTCCACAGTGGCAGGGGATCTTGTGCTGATCGTCCTCGAAGTCGAACTGGTAGTCGTAGGTGAGCTGGGGGGAAATGGGAGAGTCACCCACGGCAGGGAGCCTGGCATTGTCACCCCCAGGCCACCCTCGCCCCCCACCCCCCGGCCACCCCATTCCCCTCTCTGACCTCCTCCCCCTTGGGGATGCGCCGGCTGGAGATGATGATGATCTTGTCCTCCTTGTCGAAGGTCACAACTTCGGCCACACAGTTTGGGGCACACGAGTGGTTGATGTACCTGGGGAGGGGCACAGAGGTGTGGGGGGGGGGTCAGCAGCGACCCGGGGGGCAGGACAGTCACTGCTCCCTGGGCGGGGGGGGGGGGGGGGGGGGTCCCACCATGCCAAAGCCCCCCATGCTCACCTGGCCGGGCCCCCCGTAAGCGTGGCGTCAATGACGTGCTCGTTGTTGATGCGGAACATGTAGATGCCGCGGTTCTGGGGGTGGGAGGGGAGAAGAAGAGGGTGTCAGCGGCTGCACCCAGCACCCCACATCCCACATCCCACCCGAGTCCCCCAATATCCCATCCGAGTCCCCCCACATCCCACCAGACCCCCCAACGTCCACCGGAGCCCCACCTGCTCCTCGTAGATCTTCTCCCGCCGGTTGGCCACCTCGTTGCGGATGATGGTGCCGATGTACTCGATGACCATGGTGTGCTTCTCGATGTCCTTGGCCGCGTAGAGCCCCAGCCCCTGGATGCGGGACCGCGCCAGGTAGACGTTGTTCTTCCACTCCGTCTTCAGGCGCCGGTACTGGGAGGACTTGGAGTGCACGAACTGTTTGCTGTAGGGCGTGTTGGTCTCGCCTGTGAACGTGCTCTGGTAGGCCTTGGACATGCTTGTGCTGTTCAGGGTATGGGGCCTGCGGGGGGGTAGAGCAAGAGGGGGTCAGCGCCAAGGGATGCCCCAAGGATCCCGGCTCTCCCGGTGGATCCCAGACCCACTCACCGCTTGTAGTGGGTGAGGATCTTGGGCTCGGAGCGGGCGCAGCCGGTGGGGTTGATCATCAGCGGCAGCTCCATCAGCGGATGGCGCCCGTAGCGGAACAGGTAGTTCTGGCAGCTCTCGACGCCAGGCAGCTGCCGAGGAGGGAGGGGAGGGGTCGTGGGTCAAACGGCAGCACTGTGGCCACCCCACCCTGCCAGCACGGCCACCGGCGCCATTCCCAGCGGGGCTGACCCCCAGTGCGGTGAGGAGACCCCCCTCTCTGGGACTTACCGACTCGGCGATGCGCAGCACCGCGTGCACCGTGAGGCCAAAGAGCTCCTCGCCCTTCAGGTACTCGGGGAAGAGTCGCAGCATGTCGGCTTCCTTCCTCATCATCGCCACCGGCTCGATGATCCGGTTCCAGACGGCTGCCAAGCGAAGGGAAGGTTGGAGCCGGGGATCTGCTGCAGGCTGCCCGCCAGCGTGGACCCCAGCTTGAGCCACCCCGGGATCTCCCATTGCCCCGTCCTCCCCATCAGCAGGACGAGGGTTGGAGGAAGGCAGTGCCCAGCGCCTACGGCTCCCTTACCCTGCGGCGAGGAGTCGGAGAAGACCAGATCCTCCAGGCCCTGCTCGATGACTTGCACGACGAACTCGGGGCGGCCGTTGTTCTCGCAGATGGTGCAGCGGTAGCAGCAGCGGCGGTTGTTGGTCCGCAGGCTCCAGTAGATGCGCGTGGCCTCGTAGCCCACGGGGTAGAGAGCCGTGACGCTGTGGAAGTCGGCCATCTGGTGCGGCAGGAGCTGCCCGATGGCGTGGAAGACCAGGCCGCCCACCCGGAACATGTGGAGCCGCTCGCCGCGCTGGATGATGCTGGCGATCTGCTTCACCTCGTCCCGTTCGATGTAGACGCGTCGGAAGACGGTGAAGCTGCTCAGCTCCTGCTCGCAGGGGCCCTTCAGCTTGTGCAAGGGGCAGAGCATGGTCTTGTCCTTGAAGAACATGCACTTGGCGCGGATGGCGCAGGCGAAGTGGTAGACGCTGGGGCAGCGGATGCGGTTGCAGCTGTTGGTGGCGCCGGTTTTCTGGCACAGGGAGCACTTGGTGAGCAGCCCGCGGTGCAGGGCCACCTCCACGTTGATCAGAGCCCCCCCCTGCGTCTCGTAGACCTCCGTGGACCACAGGGCACAGTTCAGGTGGACCCAGAGGTCAAGGTCGAGGTTGAGCAGGCGGGCCGGCCCATCCGTGGCCCCATCACCTTCCTCGTGGCAGAAACAGCACTTGCGCAGGTCCCGTGGCACCTTT
This sequence comes from Larus michahellis, assembly GCF_964199755.1. NCBI lineage: Eukaryota > Metazoa > Chordata > Aves > Charadriiformes > Laridae > Larus > Larus michahellis. The sequence continues at coordinate 3,029,091 of NC_133917.1, read as the reverse complement.
TCAGGGCGCAGGGTGGTGCCCAGCTTGTCGATGAACTCCGCGATCTCCTTGTCACCATCCCGCTTGGCCCCCCCTTTCTGGATGGTGACAAGGAAGCGCAGCCGTTTCCACCGCACTCCCTTCCACTTCTTCAGCCGGGGACGCGCTTCATCCCCGTCCTCCGGCGGCCGCGAGCGTGGCTTGAAGCGGGGTGGCGAGTGGGGGGCTGCGGCCCCTTCCTCCTGGGGGGCTGGTGAGGGGGCTGGCGGCAGGGGTGAAGGGGGGGCCGGGGCTGCCTCGTGAGCTGCCTCGGGGTCGGGGACCCTGGCGGCCTCAGTGGGGCTGGAAGGGGAGGGAACAGAGGGGGACAGCGGGGGTGAGGGCTCCTGGGGCATGACGGAGAGCTGCCGCACGTCCAGGTTGGAGACGTTGTTGACGTAGCAGTGGTGCAGGGTCTTCTCGGGTGCAGGGCTCTCCTGCGGCACCAGGGAGAGGGGCACAAGTCAGAGGGTCCCAGGGGTGGGGACCCCCAACCTCCCCGTACATGACAGTGAGGGGTCCTTGGCCCTGCAGGCACCCCACAGCACCCCGCCATGCTCCCAGCCCTGCAAGGACCTCCCTGACCCCTCCATGCAGTCCTGGGAGACTCGGCACCTCTCCGCAGGGGGGGACCCGTCCCCCCAGGGAACCCCCTGCACCACCCTGCAATCATGGGGGACCTACAGGGACCCCGCACACCTTTCTATGTGGTCACGATTGGTCACAATTAGTCCCAAAGGGCCCCCCCACCTGCACCCCCACATTACCACCGCCTTGCAGATAGCCCGATATCCCTCTCCCAGGGTCACGGCCCTGGGGGGACCACCACTCTGACCACACCGACCACTCCCAGGTCAGTGTGGTCACTGACCTGTCTGAGCAGCGTCAGGAGGTCCAGCTCGCCCTTGAGGCTGTACCCCGGCAGCACCGCGTCAAACTGCTTCAGCCACTCGGAGCTGCCGTCCGGCACCTTCCCGGCCAGTGCCACCTTCTCCTTGCCACCGAGCACCCCTGCGCGAGAGAGAGAGAGAGAGAGAGAGAGAGAGAGAGAGAGAGAGAGAGAGAGAGAAGAGAGAGAGAGAGAGAGAGAGAGAGAAGAGGTCATGGGGTGCCCTGCCAGGGGACATGGGGGAGCCCGCGGGGACAAGGCAAATGCTCACCAGCCATGTCTGTGTCCACTTTCTTGGCCTCGACCACAGCCGCTCGCATGGGGCCGTCTGGGAACAGCACCTCATAGGAGCTGGGGATCTTCACGCTCAGCAGCTCGGCCATGGCCACCATCACCCCGTTGAGGTTCTGGGCAAGAAGAGGATAGAATGGGTCCCGGACCCCAGATGCCACCACACGGGGTGACTGCTGAGACCCCAAGAGTCTCGCCTCCCCCTGTCCCCTCGCTCACCTTAGCGGCTGCTGCAGACACCGTCAGCATGACGGAGACCTCGCTGCTCTTGCCCTTCTCCCAGGGGGTGCCTGGGCCCGCTGCCCCCACCTTCCCAGGAAGTGTCCCAAAGGGCTCCGCAGCCTCGTAAGGCTTTGTGTCGGGGAACACTGGTGTGGGAAAAGGGGGGTCAGAGCTGCACAGTCCCAACCCCACCAACAGCCACCCACAAGCCCACCCAGCCACCCCTGACCCCTGCAGAAATGCTGCTGGGAACCATCGCCTCACGTGGGGCAGAGACTGGGGTGTGGTTATGGGGACAGGACACGCAGCACCAACGGGAAACCCTCGGGGAGCGGCTGGGGGACCCTCGGGAGCCAAGGCTCGACACAAGGGGTGACACTCAAGGCTCTGCTGCCCAGGTGCAGCACACCCCACAGATCCCTTCCCCTCAGCCCACGTTGCCAGGGACCCTTCTCCTGCCCGCCCCCCCCCCCCCCCCCCAGCCCACACATCCAGGAGCCCCCTCCTGCCCTGTCCATATACTGCACAGATACCTTCCCACCTGATTTATGCACCCTGCAGACCACCTCCCTGCCCTACCGTACCCCCAACCAGTCTCTACACCCCACAGACCTCCTCCTGCCCGGTCCACATGTCCCCCACAGACCCCCCCCGACCTGGTCCACATGCACCACAGACGCTCCTGCCCTGCCCTGCTCCTGGTCTAGTCCCTGCGCTCCCCCAGCGCGGTCCAGCCCACCTGGGATACTGGCCCGGGGAATGATAGGGATGATGGGAGACAGCACACGCTCCTCCAGCTCCGGCTTGGCCTCGCTGAGAAGGGGGAAGCGGAGCAGCTCCTCGCCCAGCACGCTCTCGGGGGACGAGGCAGGGACGATGCTGTCAGGGGAGTCGCTCTCATCGTCGCTCTCCATCCTGCGGGGAAGGAGATGTCACGGGCCGCAGGGGCTGGCGTCACCCATGGAGGGGGCTGGTGTCACCATGGGGGGACTGGGGGGTCCACTGCAGCTCACCTGACGTCCTCAGTCTGGTTGTGCGGTGGAGTGGGCAGAGCTGCCAGCAGGTCCAGGCTCTTCACCTCCACAGCCGGCGTATCTGCGTGGAGAGACGGGTGTCACAGTGCCATAACAGGCAGGAGCAGGAACTCTGCGCCACTCTTACGCCAGCCATGCTCACCTTTCTGGCCGTGGGGCTCGCGGGTCGCGTCGGCATCCTTGGGCTGCTCGCCCAGCTCCTCGGGGACCGTGACACCATTCACCATCTTCTGCTGCACGGAGGGGGGCGGCGTGGGGGGCAGTGAGGAGGGCGGCGTGGGCGGGTTGCTGAGGTTGTTCTGGGGGAAGACGGTGGGGTGAGCATGGTGGGGTGGCCCAGGACCTCCAGCCTGGGGCAGGGGCAGGGGGAGGGGGGACATACACAGGGGAACAACCCCCCCTCACCTTGGTGAGCAGCTGGGAGTAATAGTCGGGCACGCTGTCGAGCACGGCACTGCCGAAGGCACCCCGCAGCTGGCTCTTCCCGTTGATGGGGCTGCTGCCGAAGGGCGCGAAGAGGCTGAAGTTGGCCGTGATGGTTGGCTCCGTCAATGGCAGCAGTGACAGCTCCTGGGGGCAGAGTGGTGAGGAGGGGACAAGGGGCAGCCAGCAGCCCCCCACCATGCCCCAAGCCCGTGGCCATACCTGTTTCAGCTGCTTCATGAGGGCCTCGCCGGGACGCAGCCCCTCGTCCTTCCGCAGCTTCTTGCGGGATGCTGGGACCCGCTCGTTGCCCTTCTGCACTCGCTTGGGCTTGGTGGCCGCTGGCTTCCTGGCAATAGAGGGATCCTGGAGAAGGAAAGGAGAGCGGGAGCCGTGCTGAGCGTGGCCCTGTGGCCACCACCTGCCCTCCTGCCCGGTGGCACCCCGCTCACCTCCCGGCCCAGCAGCACTGGCTGCAGCCGTGGCTCTATCCCAGCACCCCGGCTCTCCGTGTGCCCGTTGAGCTCGCCCGGGCTCTGCGCCGAGAGCTGCACGTTCTTGGCTCGCAGCAGCTTCTGCAGCAGGAGGTGCCCGGCCTCGGTGCGGCCGCCCGGTGCCAGCAGGCTGTTGGCTTGGCTGGCCCCGGAGTCCCCGTTGGCCTCTGGCTTTGACGCCTCAGCCCCGTCCAGCTCACATTGTGCCGCTGCCGCCACCTCCTCCTTCGGCTCCTGCTTCACCAACACCTTGGGGGACTCGCCTGCCGTGGGGGTCCCCTCCGGCACAGCCCCATTGATGTGGGTCTCGCCAGGGTCGGCTGGGTCCACACTGGGTGCCTCGGGGTCCCAGGGCCCGTGTGCTGGGTCAGGGAGGGTGCTGCTCAGTGTGGGTGCCAGCCCCTGCTCCGCTGGTGCTGCAGGGCTGGGGTCAGACACCGGGACCCCTGGCGATGTCTTCTTTGGCTCTTGGGGGCTCTGCTCTGGGCTAGCCAGGTGCTGGGGTGCACAGCCCAGGGGCGAGGGGGCCGGCGGCGTGGGTAGCCTGACAAGGCCAGGCTGGGGGCCACGGGCAGCCAAGGCTGCCTGCACCAGCTCGGCCAGGGGCTGCTGGGGGGGCTGCCCTGCCAGCACCCGCCCCTGCTCGGCTGCAAAGCCGCTCTGCGCCTCCGCCAGGGCACCTGGCCGCGGCTGGAAGAGGGGTCCCAGGGGACGAGGGGGCTGGTGGGTGGCTGGGGAGCCGTGGTCCGGGGCCTGCCCGGAGAAAGGTCCAGGGGGCCGGAGCGCCTGGCTCTGCTGCAGCAGGCTCTGCTGGTGCCGCTGCACCAGGAGGGCCTGGAGCTGCTGCTGCTGCTGGGGCGTCAGGTGCCGCAGCTGCGGGTTCTTGGCCAGGACACCCTGGAGCTGCGCCCGGATCTGGCCCATCACCGGCCCCGGCACCTGCCCCAGGAGGCCTGGGGGGAGCGCGGCCATGCCCGGTGATGGCACCGCTGGCCCCACTTTGTGCTGCCCGGGGCTCTGGAGCCGTGGGGGCTGCGGCTGGCCCTGCAGCGAGCCCGACGGCCCCTTGCCTGGCTGCTCCAGGGGCCGCGGTGCCTGCGGCAGCGCCATGCCCTGCGCCTGCCCAGTCCCGCAGCCCAGTGGTGGCTCTGCCAACCCGGTGGCATCTCCGTGCTGCTGGGACAGCTCGGGGCGGGCAGCCCCAGGACTCTGCAGCGGCGGGGCAAGCAGGGTGCCTGGCTGCACGGGGGCTGCCCGCAGCGTCGGCTGTGAGCCCAGGACACCTGGCTGTGGGGAGGCCAAGAGGAGCTGCTGGCCCTGCCCCAGCTCAGCCTGGTGCTTGGGGGCTGGAGGCTCCGAGCCACCCAGGCTGGGGGGGTTGAGGGCTCCCTGCTGCTCCTGGGGGGCCCCATGCAGCTGCCCCCCGCTCTCACTGCCCTCAGCAGGCAGGGTGCTGCCGTCCGCTCCTCCGGGCTGGTCCTTGGCAGCCAGGACCGCTGGGGCCGGCTGCATTCCCTGACTCAGGTGCAGCACGGAGGGGGCCTGGCCCACTGCCCCGTGCTGTGGAAAGTGCTGGATCGGGGGCTGCCCCTGGCCCAGCCCCAGGAGCCCTGGCTGGGCGGCTGCCGAGTTCTGCTGCTGCTGCTGCTGCTGTTGCTGCTGCTGCGGGGCCAGCAGCGTCCGCGACTGCCCCAGCTGCTGGGACAGCATAAGCCGGTGGCCCAGCATCCCCGGAGTCTGCGGCGCCAGTTGGGGCGAGCCCAGCACCCGCTGCTGGTGGGGGGCCAGGAGGACCTGGCGCTGGGGCGGGGGGTGACCCAGCACCGCCTGGTGCTGCAGCCCTGGTGCCTGCGCGTGGCCCAGCAAGCCCGGCTGCTGCTGGGGTGAGAGCTGCTGCACCAGCAGGCTCTGCTGGCTGCCCATCAGCCCTGGCTGCTTCGGCACCATGGGCTGCCCCACGGCGCCCGGCTGCGGGGCCGGCGCTGGCTGCTGCTGCCCCAGCAGGCTGGGCTGCCCCACCATGGCCGCCGGCTGCATCGAGCCTTGGCCCATCACTCCGGGCTGCTGCATCGATGTCTGTGCCATGACGCCAGGCTGCTGCATCGAGGTTTGTCCCATGACGCCCGGCTGTTGCATGGATGCTTGTCCCATCACGCCCGGCTGCTGCATGGACGTCTGTGCCATGACAGCCTGCTGCTGCATCGACGTCTGTGCCATAACGCCCGGCTGCTGCATTGAAGCTTGTCCCATGATGCCCGGCTGTTGCATGGACGTCTGCGCCATGATTCCCTGCGGCTGCATGGACGCCTGACCCATGACACCCGGCTGCTGCATGGACGCCTGACCCATGACACCCGGCTGCTGCATGGACGCCTGACCCATGATGCCCTGTTGCTGCATTGATGCTTGTGCCATGACACCCGATTGCTGCATCGATGCCTGTCCCATCACGCCTGGCTGCTGCATGGAGGCCTGTCCCATCACACCCTGTTGCTGCATCGACGCTTGTCCCATCACGCCTTGTTGCTGCATGGAGGCCTGTCCCATCACACCCGGCTGCTGCTGCAGCGACGCTTGTCCCAGCATGTTCTGCTGCTGCAGTTTCTGGGCCAGTTGCATCCTCTGGAGCTGCCTCTCCTGCATCAGGCGACTGTCGGCAGCCAGCCCACGGAGCGCAGGGTTCCCAGCGAAGAAGGCGTTGGAGGTGCCGGGCACCGGGGCGTTCCCCACGGCTTGCTGGCCCATGAAGGACAGGCCCTGCTGCACGGCCATGGACACGCCACCCTGGGGCAGGCGCAGCCCCGTGGGCTGTCCCGGCTGCTGGCCGAGGCCTTGCGCGCCCACCACAGCCCCCGCCGGCTGCTGGACACCGTGCGCCGAGAGCAACTGCCCAGGGAGCTTGGACATGAGACGGGGGCTCTGCGAGGGGCTCAGGGCCATGACGGCCGAGGCCTGATGCTGGTGCTGCTGCTGCTTGTTGCGGTACTCGGCCATGAGGTTGGTGTGCTCCTTCTGCTGCTTCCGTACCTGCCCGGGACAGTGGGACATTAGCGCCGCGATGGCATGAAATTAATGCCAGGGATGAGACGTTCGCACCTGGGACAGGACAGGGCGCCCACCCACCCACAGAGCCCTACCTGGTCCAGCTGCTTCTGGATCTTGCTCTGCTGCTCCGTCACCAGCTTCAGCTTCTCGGCATCAGCCTCGGGGAACTCCCGCCCAGCTTTCTTAGCAGTGCGCTGCTTGGCACAGAGGGCTTTGCGTGACTTGCGGTGGGCCCCAATCTGCTCCTCCAGCACCTTCAGCTGCATCTGCAGGAGCTGCTGCGTGTGGAAGAGCCACTCCTCGTACTGCCGCTGGTCGGCCTCGTCTGCGGGAGTGGGGAGAGGGCTCAGCTCAGCAGGGATCCTGGCTCCGGAGCGAGCCTGGCCACAGCTCTGCTCAGCCCAGCCTGCACGGGCAGGATGAGACCCGGCCAGCACTACCCTGGTCCCCCCACCACATCGGTACTCACTGATGACGCCCTGCGCGAAGGTGGGTGGGTTGGGACGGGCCTGCGTCGGGTCGGTGCCGCTCCTCTCCTGGCAGAGGGGGGAGCATTGAGGACATGCACCACACCATTCCCCCTCTGTGGTGCCCCCCTGTCCCCTCTCCACAGCCCCCACCTCCCCAGGGGACCGTGAACCCACCGTCCAGAGCAGCTCCTGCCTGGCTAGGACCCAAGCCCCGAGAGGACCGCTGTCCCCCTGCCCGGACACCCCACTCACCTGCCCGCTCCCTGCCAGCAAATGATTCTGCATCTCGGAAACAGCTGGGCCCCCTGAGAGCCGCTGGGCCAGTAGGGAAACCTGTTGCCTTTGGTGGGGACACGCAGAGACGAGGGATGAGCTGGGGCCAAGGTGCCCTGCCCACCTCAGGCTGTGCCCCGTTGACCACTGCGCTCCTTACCTGTTCATGCCCGGGGCCACCCCGATGCTGCCCTGAGCCATCACCTTCTTGATGCCCTTCAGTGCCACCATCTTGGCCTTGGCAATGGGGTCCATGATGTCCTCGGCCGCAAACTTGTCCAGGTCTGCTAAGAAAGAGTCAGCAGACAGTGCCACAGCGCATCTGGCCCTACGCCCCCCACCCAAAAGGGCCCCGTGTCACCCCAAAACAACAGCCCACAGCCCCTACCTGTGTCCGGGAAGAAACTGTTGGCCAACTGCTGCTGCATGATGAGCTGGGGGGGCTTCAAGCCCAGGGTGGGCGGCTGCACCCCGGCCATCGGCTTCTGTACCAGCACCTGCTGCTGGCTCTGCTGCGGCTGTGCCAGGGCCACCTGCACGCCGTGAGGGGCTGCCAGTACGTGGGGCTGCCCGGGGGCCATGCCCATGTGGGGGGCCAGCGCCTGGCCCTGCTGGGGCGTGCCGAGCCGGGGGGGCTGCGGCGGCATCAGCGGAGGCCTGGCCACCAGCCCCAGCTGGAGGGGCGGCTGTGGGGCACCCAGGCGGGGTGGCTGCCCTTCGGGGGGCTGCCCGGCCGCTACTGTGTGCAGCATGGGGTGCCCTGGGGCCGGGAGGTGGGGGGTGCCTCGAGGCAGGTGGGCCGACATCTGCTGCTTCTTCTGCAGCTCCTTCTTCTCATGCTCCAGCAGGTCCTCAATGAGCAGGGGCAGCTCACTGGCCACCAGTGAGCTCTCCATCTTGTCCAGGTCGTCGGCCGGCGATTGCCGTGCGCTGCCCAGGCCCAGGGCTCCCCCATCCAGCTCAAACTTCTCCAGCAAAGGGTTGCTCTGGTTGCCCAGTTGGGCAGGGGCCAGCCCGCGGCCAGGGCCAGCGTAGGGGTCCTTCTCCGGCACAGGGACGCCAGTGTGGCCACTGTTAGTGAAGTGAGTCAAGCCGAGGCGAGCTGGGCCAGCCCCGGTGCTCAGGAGGGTCTGGCCAGATTTGAGGCCCAGCCCCAGCGAGGCAGAGATCTTATCGGTGCCCTGCAGGGCCTCTGACTTGATGGGGACCGGGAGCCGCTCAGGGCCACTGGTGGTGAACTGGCAGGGAGAGGTCTTCAGGCAGCCGTCCTCCAGCTTGGGCTTGACATCGGTGGGCAACGAGCCCGCCTTTGCCTCTGTGCCCTGCGCCTTGAAAGCTGGGTCGGGCACCAGCGCTGCGCCCGTCAGGCAGGGAGCAGGTCCCAAACCCACCCCGGGCACCAGCCCTTCCTTGGGTACCTCCTGGTCCTCCACGGATGGGGCAGCGTCTTTGTTGTCTCCGGCATCGGGGAGCTTCAAGCTGGGGGCCGGCAGCTCTGTCTTGAGCTGGGCTTCGCGTTCTGCTTTCTCGTTGGCTGACTCGACCAGGCGAAGGTGCTCGTTGAAAATGTCCTTCTTGTCACCGGTGTCCAGCTCAGGGTCAGTGTAGGCCAGCAGGTCAAACTCGTCGCCATTCAGCAGGTCATCAAGGTGGGGGTCCGCTGTCTCCAGACTGTCCAGGTTGTCCAAGTCATCGTCCCCTTTAGCCACGTCCGGATCCAGGCTCAGGTTGGCCAAATCATCGTCATCTTCCAGGTCTTTGTGGGAGCCAAAGTCATCATCCAAATCAGGCTCCACTGGCACCTCACAGGGCAGACGTCCTCCCTCCAGGCTCAGATGGCTCTTCCCCAGGGCCGGAGCTGGCGTGGGGTCCGGTGCGGGGCTGTCCTTGGGTCCCTCGGGGCGGAGAGCGGAGCCGGAGGACAGCGGGCGCGGGGGGACGTGCTGCAGCTCCAGGCTGGGGGCCGGCAGCGGCGGGGGGGCGGCCGCTTTGGCATGAGGCTGGTGGTGGCTGTTGCTCATCTCAGCACCCTGCGGGGAGGCAGGCGGCAGCGGCACCGGCATCTTTGGGGGCTGCAGCGCTGGGGTGGGGAGCGCCTGCATGGGCACGACGGGGGCACAGAGGGCCTGGGGGGTGCCCTCCTCCCCAGGCAGGAAAAAGCGGGGCCGGGGCGCCTGGGGGACGAAGGGGGAGCCCATGACCCCCCCGGGTCCCTTCTGCACGTTGTGCCGCAGCTCGATGAAGGGGCCGCCCAGGGCAGCGGGCGAGGCGGGCACCGTCTCAGTGGGTGCTGGCAGGCGGGTGCCCAGGCTGCCCACGGGGGTGCCGGCGGCCGGTGGGGCGAAGCGGGAGGTGACAGGGAGCCGCAGGGCCGCAGCCGCCTGCTGCTGCTGCTGCTGCTGCTGCCAGAGATGCTGCTGCTGCGGGGATGGTGCCGGGAAGACCCCACGGGGGTAGAAAGCCTGGGGGGGACCCACTGCCGTCCTGCAAGACACCGCAGCGTCAGGACCAGATTAGCGCTGCCGCAGCCACGACACACCACATGCAGCACCCTAGGGGTCCCAATCCCCTCGGACCACACCAGACACCCCGCAAAACCACTGCCACCCTGTCCCCCCCAGCTGATCGCAAGCAAGACCCAGAGGGGACGCAACCCACCAGGGTGAAGCCCCGCTCAGTTCTAATCGTCTGCAGCGAACCCCTCACCCCCGCCGCTGGGCGCTCACCTCCCGTTGATGTCCAAGGTGGATGGCGTGGCTGCCGGTGGGGGCCGGGAAAGCCGCTCGTCCTGCGCGAACGCCGCCTGCACCATGACGGAGCCAGGCAGCTTCCCAGCGCTGGCAGCGGTGGCCAGTGTCCCGAGAAGACCCTTATCCTGGAAGGTGAGCGAAGGACACGTCATCACCCGCTCCATCCACCCCCAGCCTCCCAGCAGAGCCATCCCCTGAGCCCTCCTACCTGTGCTGGCTGGTAGGGGGCCATGCCCCGTCCCAACTCGAAGGCCTGGGTGCTGGCCTCGGGGGCCCAGCCTGCTGGTGAGGAGGTGGCAGCCGCTGCCGCGCTCTCCTTCTCCTGCCGCAGGCTGTTGCGTTGGATCTGCTGGCGGATGAGCAGCTCGCGGAGCCGCTGGCGCTGGGAGGAACCAAACATTAGGACCAAGAGCAGAGACACAGGAGCAAAACCAGCTCCTGCGTCCCAGGATGCAGGGACAAACCATGCAAAGACCACTTTGGCTGGGCCAATCTATGCCCCCCACCCCAGGTGCCCGTGTCCCCTCCATGCCTCTGGGGAAGGAGCCAGAAGCAGAACCAGGCTCCTTGACCCCACCAGGGACCGCAGAGGTCCTGGTTCCTCCCTTTAACCAGACAGATACGGCCCGACCACTGGCGGGCCCTCACCTGACGCTGTTTCTCCAGCTCCGACTGGCTCATGGTGCCAAGGGTGCCGTCCTGGCTGCCAGGCAGCTCTGCCAGGTCCCGGTTTGGGGGTGCTGAGAGCCCTGCAGCCACCTCCTCCCTCTTGTCAGCTGGTGGCCCCAGCGTGGCTCGGGGCAGGAAGGTGACGGAGGTGTCCTGCTGCTGCGGGGGGGCTGGCAGCTGCTGCGGCAGCACCGAGGGCGGCCGGAGAGGCGAGAGGCTGTAGGTCTCAGCAGCCGCAGTGCCTGGCCCCAGCGGGCTGCTGGCTTGGTGGAAACCAGGGGACGAGGCATAGGCTGAACTCTGGGGCTTGCCAGGGACATAATGGCTGTTGATCCCATGGGGCTGGTGGGACGGGGAGCCCTTGAGCGGCTCTGAGACAGTTGGGGGGAAGGTGAAGCGCATAGGGGGCTGGCTGCCCGGGAAGACGCTGGCACCAGGGGAGCGGGCAAAGGGGGGTTGCTGCCCACCCGGCGCCTTGGCATGGGGCTCACCCACTGGGGTGCCCCCAAAGCCCCCGCCGGCCGCCGGGCTGTGCGAGAGCGGCACCGACTTGAACCCCGGCTCTGGCATTTGGGGCCGGGGGGGCTTGTGCAGGGGGGTGAAGGGGTCCCGGGACTGGGGCCGGGAGGGTGGCTGGGAGTAGGGGTCTGGAGACTGGAAGCGGGGGGTGACAGGGGACTGGCAAAAGGCTTCGTTGGAGAGTGGTCGTGGGGTGAGCGGGGACTGGGAGCTGGACTGGGACTGGGGGCTGGCAGGGACGCGGGAGAAGGGCTCCGAGGGCAGGGAGCGGGGCGGGAGGACACAGCAGGTCTCGGGAGGCTGTGGACGGGGTGTCAGCGGGGGCTGTGAGTAGGGGTCCGGGTAGGGCGACTGGCGGTAGAGATCGGGGTGGCTGGGGGGCGAGGGGGCCAGGGGATGGGAGTCAGGGGGCCGGTGCCCCAGCCCCGGGCTCTGTGGCTCTACCTGAGAGACCCGTGGGGTCATGGGGGCTTTGAAGACGTCGGCCGCCTTCAAATCTGCAGCGGAGAGGTGGGGGCCGCCTGGGGAGTCCCCATAGCCCATGGTGGGGGCATAACCAGGCGAGCAGACCCCCAGGCTCCCCCCTTCCTCCTTCTTCACCTCCAGACCCTTCTTCTGCTCCCCAAAAGGCAGGGGAGAGAGCAGGGCCTCAGGGGGGCGAGCCCCGGGGCTCCCTGGCACTGACAGGTTGTCCAAAGAGGGACACCGGGGCTTCAAGAAAGGGTCAGGGGTGCCGGGCTGGTGCCGGGGGGTGCCAGGCGGCGTGGGGTGGAAGTCAGGGGGCTGGGAGCCAGGGACAGGACGGGGTCCGGCGAGGGGCTGGGGCTGGCCAGGGAAGGGCTGGAAGGCAGCGCCCGCTGTGGGGCTCTGGCCCAGGGGCGAGGGGAAGCGGGGCTCCAGCGCGTAGGCAGGTGCTGCGCTGTAGGGATCGTGCGAAGGCACTTGGGCAGGGGACTGGGGGGGGAGCTTGAGAAAGAGATCGCTGGGTGACTCTGGGCCCGCTCCGGCACCTGCCGGGGGCTTCAGGAAACCCTCGCCAGCGGCAGGTGGGCTGCCAATGTAGACGGGCTGTGCCCCTGGCGGCACTGGGATCCGCAGGTGCAGCGAGGGCCTCTCTGGCTTGCGCAGTCCCTCCCCTTTGGTCTGCTTGTTGATCTGGCTCTCGGCCTGCTGCAGAGAGAGCCCAGCCGTCAGGGGACCCATGCCTGTCCTCCCAGTGAGCGGGGGAAGGGGCTAAGGGGGCAGGCCCACCATATCCCCTAGGGCTGGGCCAGGGCCGCCGGGCACCTCCCCGCGCCAGCACGTACCTTCTGCACCTTGTTGATGCGATGAGCCGCCCGGTTATCTTTGGCCTTTTGCTAACAAAAACACGAAGCCAGCTGACTCACAGCCCCCCGGCGCCCAGGCCCCCCCGTCCCAGCGACACCCCAGCACTCACCAAGTAGGGGGCTTTGTCTGTGGCGGGGACCTTCCTCCAGAGCTTCATGATCTGTTTGCAACGGCTCGACCAGTCTGGGAGTCCGGTAGCAGCAGACGAAGAGGAGAAAAGTGACGTTAGTCCATATCTGATGAGCCCACCCAGACCCTCAGCAGGTGCCCACCCCCCTTTATGTGTGAGGATGGTCTCCTGCCCAGTAGCTGGCACTGAGAGCCCCCACCATCGCTACCAGGAGCACTTCAGTCCCACAGCCAAGCCCTGTGCCAGAGTGGACAGGATCTCCTCTCCAAACAGGGACTAGGGATGTTACGCTGCATCCAGCTCCCCCCCTGCCCTCGCCCTGGCCGCAGCCCCCCCAGAGCCCTACCTGGATAATCCTGCTTGAGGTTGGGGAAGTTCATGTTGGCGTAGAGGACGGGTGAGATGGTGGAGAGCTCGCCCAGCTCCTCGTCCTTCTCCCAGCGCTGCAGGCTGCGCTGGTTGTAGGACAGCCCGTCACCCTCGCCTTCTGTCGTGGGCGTCGTGGGTGTCGAGGGGGTGGTGGCGGCCGAGCTGCTGGCCCAGGGGCTCTCAGGCTCGCAGTGGTCTGGGCTGAAAAAGCCACTACGCTCCCTGTGTTGGGAGAACGCATCATGGACCGGCAGGGTGTGAGTAAAGAGATGGTCCCACAACACCCCAGGGTTGGCTTTCTCTACAAAGACCAACCCCAGCTCGCCCAGGCGCCCTCATACCTGTTATCGAGGAACGGAGACTGGCAGACTCCCGAATATGACTCCAGGGAAATGGCTCCAGAAAGCGAGCCCAGGGAAACGCTCCCTGCGAGGGAAAGGAGAGATGTTGCAGGGAAGGCAGAGCTGGGGCTCAAGCCTGCGCGTGCCCTGGGGGCCCCTGCAGCCCTCTGACAATACGAGATCCCTCCATACACCCCCAAAACACTTTCAACATTCATCTCCAGAGCAAGGGGGAAGACCCAGGAATCCCATACTGCAGCGTTCCAACAGCTCAGCCCCGACAAGGACACAACACATTGGTTCTCCCAGGGCAGACGGTGAGTCCTGCCCTTCTCCCCCACCCACCAGGACTCCCCCGACCCCCGCATCTCGGCTGGGGGCTGCGCCGCCTCCACCCACCCTGCCCTGACAGCTGGAGGTCTCCCTGCAGGAACGGCCGCTGCGCCCGGCTGGGGTCCTGCCCTGCGCCGCTGGCCTCCATCCCTGCGGCCACGCAGTTGAGGGGCTGCTCCCCGCGCTCCGCCGAGCCCAGCACGTCCTTGAAGAGCTGCTGGACGTCTTTGCTCTCCATCTTGGGCAGCTCTGCGGGGCCGGGGAGGGGGGGGGAAAGGAAGAGCTGAACCATTGCAGGCAGCATCTAGTGCAAATCTCACGCTGACGGGAGACAGGGAGAAACGCGGGGGTCTCGGCCCCGGGACCCCCCTCACTTCGGCTGCCAAGGGGGCAGGGGGCTCACCTTCTGTAGGGATCTTGTCGAGGTCAGAACTCAGCGCACCCTCGCTCGGGGTGGCCGGTTTCTCGGCGTCCCCGGGGTCCGGGGAATCCTTCGGCTCCTCGGTCCCTGCGAGGAGGAACCGGCAGGAGCCCTCAGCACCCCGGGACCCCGCCATGGCCCCCCAGCCGCCAGGCCCGCCCCGCCACGCGAGGGCGCTCTAGGCGCCACTCTATGGTCACGCGAGCCGGGGAAACCATAGAGTTCCCCGCCGCCCTTCCCGCCCCCCGCCTAGAGCGTACTCCTCAACCATAGAGCGGCTCCGTCTCGATGGTCGCAGGCGCTCTAGGCCGCCTCCGCCAGGCCCCCGCGGAGGACTCGGTCCGTCCCGCACAACCCGCCGGTACGGCCGGGGGCGTCCCCGGAGCTCACCCAGGTCCTCGGCCTTCGAGTCGTCCTTGCCGTCATCGTCAGGAGCGGCGGCGCTGCCGTCGGTGCTGTCATCCCCTGCGGAGCACCAGGCCTCAGTGGGGCCGGGCCTCCCGGGGGAGTGGGGGCAGACCAGTGACCCCCCCGCCCCGACCGCCCCCGGGTGCCCTCCTACAGCCCTCGGTGTCACTGGCAACCCCAACAACCCCCCGCATCCTCCAACAGCCCCCCAAAGGCCCCCCAGCAGCCCCCAAGTCCCCGTGTGACCCCTCTTTTCTCAGGGACGGTGGCCGGGGTTTGGGCCCCCGGTCCGGCTCCCGGCCGCACTCACCTCGGGGGTGTGTGGGGGTCTCCCTCCTCTCGGGGGGGGCACCTTGCAGTGCCCCGGCCAGGTTGGGGTCCCCCTTGGGTCGTGGGGCGCCCTGGCCCAGGGAGGGGCGGGCAGCCCCGTCCCCCACGCCGCCCGCCGCCAGCAGCGCCTTCCGGCTCAGGTCCATCAGCGCCTTCCCGAAAAATGCCTCCTGCCCAAGGGGGAGCTGCTGTCAGTGCCACAGCGTCCCTCGGGGCGTGCCCCTCATCCAGCGCCACATCCGTCCACCCCAGGGCCACCTCCACCGCCTCTGTCCACCCCCACCCTCCACCCACCCCCGGGACACCTCTGTTTCCCCCAGCCCAGGGCCACCTCCGTGTCCCTCCCCCAGGGCCACCTCCACCCCCCCATCCATTCCACCTGCAGGTATGGGGGGAACATGTCCTCCAACTTGCTCTTCTTCCTTCCTCGGCGCTTCTTCTTCTCATCGCCCTCTGCTGAGCCCGGATCCAGGCTCCCCTCGGCTGGTAGGTCCCCTGGAGCCCCTGCAACAACCACCCCCGTTAACGCCTCCCCCCAAAGGAGTTTGGGGCTGTTCTTGTGGCACAGGAAAGGCTCGGGTACAGCACCACGGGGTGCACCCCGCAGTCCCTCTCCATCCCCAGGGTACAAGAGGGCAGGGGGATGGGGAAGGGAACAGGTGCCACTGGGCCCTACCCTCCTCCGGGTGCCCCTCGGTGCTCAGCCCCTCACGCCCCACTTCGGCCAGCACCGCCGACACCTTCTTCAGGCGGGTGTGGGACTTGCGCTGCCGCACCATGAAGCCACCAATGCCTGGTAAGCAGAGAAAGAGGAGGTGGGGGGGTCACAGCGGGGCCTGGGGGGGGTGTCCAGCCCTAGGGGATGGCCCTGGGCAGCACTCACCAGGCCGGTACGGCTTGCGCTTCCTCTTCTTGCACTCCTCCGGGTCCTCCAGCCCCTTCCCCGAGTCCACGTCAGCCCCGATGTCACGGTCGGGGCTGGCTGGAGCCTCCAGCTTGATCTCACACTCCATGTGCTCCACACCCACTGCCGCGGAGGGGGAACGCGTTAGCGGGAAGCCCCACACTGCAGCCCCCCCCACCTCGCCTGCCAGGGAAACGCACCTTCGGCTTTGAGCAGCTCATCGGCGTCCAGGTCACCATCCTTCTTGTCGTCAGGGCCCAGGGGGTCGCCCCCCTCCAGCCCCCCGTCCCCGTTGAGGGTGCCCAGCCGGCCCTTGCGCTGCCGCCGCTTGTGCAGGGGTGACAGGGAGAGGTTGCGCAGCACCGCCATCCCCGTCTCCGTCAGCCACACGCCCTCGAAGCGGAAATACTGGGGCTCTGTAGGGACAAAAGCCAACGCTGGGGACAAAAGCCAGGGCTGGCTGCACGGCCAGCACTAGGTATGACCCACACCACCAACCCGGGCACTGATTTCGGCACCACACGTACCTGGCTCCTTGGCCTTGACCGAGGCGATCTCTGGGGGAGGAGCGGGCACTGCAGAGGGAAAAGCAGATGGGGAGGTGAGTTCCCACGTCCTCCAAAGTCCCCCAAACCCCACAGGCTCCCCCCGGCCCCGGGTGCTCACCGGCTGGCTTGACCACGTAGGGCTGGCAAGCACTGCAGTCGAAGCCTTCGTCCGCAGCCTGCTCCACCTCCTCCTCCGTGAAGAGGCTGTCGCACGCCGCGTGCAGCCACCTGCAGGCAGCGGGGACCCGTCACGCACCCTGACCACCCCCACAGCGATTCCCAAGCGCGGAGAACCATGGAATCCCCCCGTTGGGAATCCTAAGGGCCGCGTGCTCACCGATCGCAGTGCCGGCACTGGATGAGCAGGTCGTCCTCCACGTACTTCTCGCGGCAGAAGGGGCAGACGACCAGGCTGGCGCAGGGCGCGCAGTGGGTGTAGTTGTTCTGCCACTCACAGTGGAAGCCGGGGGAAGCTGCCCCACACTGCACGCAGCACACACACCTTTGGGGAGGGGGAAAACGAGGGGTCAGCAGCAGCCCTGAGCCCCCCCTCCTCCAGGGCTCCCCTCGCGCCCCCACACCCCCCTCCCCACACACCACTTGCACTTCCAGCCGCCCTTGGGCACAGTCTGCAGGGGGGGGTCCAGGCAGTAGGTGTGGTAGCTGATGTCGCAGTCATCACAGAGCAGGAGCCGGGAGGGGTCGGAGGCTTTGCCGCACACCTCGCAGACAATGCACTCCACGCAGCGCCAGCCCTTCAGCAGCATCACCTTTGTGATCTGGGGACAAAGGGGGACAGCCACGTGAGCCATGGGAAGGGCCGGGGGCACCCCTGGGCTCGGCACGGCCACAGGGGACACCCCCAGAGCACAGCACAACTACACGGACATGCTCGGCATGACATCGTGCGCGTGCCCCAAGGGACACGGCCCGGCTCTGTGGGTCCCTGATGCCCAGCCGGTGTGGGGCCAGGGATCCCAGTTACCCTCACCTTGCTGTTGACGCAGTAGGGGTGGTAGCACTGGGAACACTGGGAGCAGGCAAGGAGATGGCCCTCAGCCCCACGCCCGAAGCTGCCGCACACCACGCACATGTCCTAAGGGAGCAAGGCCATGAAAGGAGCCGAGGGGGTGCAGGAGCTGGTGGGGGGGGGGACAGGAGCCTGTCCTGTCCATCTGTCCAGCCCGCAGCACCCTGGTTACCTGCATAAGCACGAACTTGTCGGTGTTGGAGAAGAGGACGACCGTGTTCTGCATCGTGTCGTCATCATCCTCATCCTCCTCCTTGCTGGGTGAGCTCTCCACGTCAGCAAGCTAGGGGTAAAAGAAGGGGCTCAACACCAAGGACCCTCACTCTCCGTGCAGTGAGGGGGCGGCACCAGCCACAGCCTGGTACCAAACCAGGGGGGCACAGGAACATGCCAGGGGCAGCAGACCCCCTGCCTGCCTGCACTCCAGCCCCTTCCTGGGGGGCAACTCCGCACCATCCCTATGCTTGTGGGGTGAACCCCCCCAGACCTGCAGCACAGCCCCAGCCAGTCTCCTCCCCACTCCGAGGACCTCCACCCACCCCACCCCACTCTGAGCCTTTCCCAGGGACCAGGATACAGGGAAAGGGAAGGGTGGGGGACGCTTGGCTCTCAAGCTGCCATCTAACAGCTTGGGGACATCCCCCCACCCCAGCCCCCCCGCCTCTGCCAGCCCAGCCTTACTGCTAGGGTGTCAACGGATGAGGTGGTCGACTTCAGGCGTGCACGGCCCCGGCCCCGGCCCCCGTGGGACCCACCTCGGGGGCGTCTCCGCCCGGGGAAGCTGCTGCTGCGACCCTAGGGCCAAGGGAAGAGGGCGGTTACAGCAACCCGGGGGGGCCCAGCCGGACCCCTGCCACGCATCCCAGCCAGGGCAGGGGCAGCGGAGGGGCACAGCCCCCATCCCACCCCCATCAGACACTCGGCCCTCTCTTAACTCGACGCAGGGGCAGCCCGGGCGCCCCAGCAGGGTTGTAGGTTCCCCCGCCCCGAGATCGGGGCTGGCAGGGTCCCTCCAATACCTGCTTGACACGGGAGCGCCCCGGGGAGCTGCGCCGCCGGCTCTTGTCCCCGTCCCCCTTGGTAGCCGGCTCGAAGAGCAGTGAATCGTCGGTCTCAGCGCCCAGCGGCAGCGACCCGGCGTCCTCCTTCTGCAGGCTGGCGTCAGCCGAGGCCGGCCCCAGCTCAAGGGACAGGGAACCTCCGCCCTCAGGGTCCGGGGAGCCCAGCAGCGGCTCCGAGCCTGGGAAGCTGCTGCTCGTATCCCCCTGGCTCAGGTTGGAGATCTCGTTGAGGATGTCAGGGCGGGGGCGCAGGGCAGGGGGCTCAGGGCCTCCCTCGTCTCCACGCCCCAGCAGCTTCTCCCCAGTGGTGCAAACCTCCATGGGGGTCTCGGGGCCCAGCTCCTCCGGCTCCAGGAGCAATGGGGACCCCTTGGCTTCAGGGTCCCCCCCAGCCCGACCTTCCTCCAGCGCATCCTCCTCACTCAGTGGTGGGGAGCTCCCACTGGTGCCCTCCCGCTCCAGCCTCGGTGCCTCTTCCTCCTCCTCTTCCTCCTCCTCAGGCAGGCCTGGGAAGGGCCCCAGCTCTGGGGCAGGGCTGGCATGGGGGCCATCTCTGGGGGGGCTGGCTGGTGACTCCCCCTCGCCAGCGGCTGTCTCCATCTCCTCATCCTCAGGGTGCTCGGTGGGAGCTGGGGTGCAGGCAGGGGAGCCCAGGGGGGGTGGCGGGGAGCCAGGGGGCTCAGTGTCCATGGCGGTGCCGGGGCTGCCAGGGGGCTCGGGAAGGGCTGGGGTGGGTGACCCAGGCACCTCATGCTCCTTGGTATCGGGCGAGGGGTCTGGGGGGCAGGCGGGTGAGACAGCGCGGAGATCTGGGGGGGTGGAAAGGATGGTGACGCTGCAGCCCCCAGAAGAGACAACCTCCCCGACCCCAGCACCTCCCCAGACCTACCTGGGGGAGCCGTGGGTGGGGGTGCCGTCTCGAGGGGCAGCAAGGGCTCCAGCTCCAGCTCCATCTCCTCCTCAGGGGGCACCTCTGGGGCCAGGGCTGGTGCTTCCTCCGCCACAGCCACCTCGGGGAGGAGACCTGCGGAATGGGGCCATGGGTGAGGGGGACACAGGGGTCCCCTCCACCCCCTGTGCCACCCAGGCTGGCACTGAGAGGCAACAAGCATTGCCTCAACCTGGCCCAGGGACACCCCCCCAGCCCTCAACGTACCCCCAAAATGGGGCACTGAAGCATGAAACCAGGGTCAACAGGTTGAGGGTCACACAAGACCAGTGCTGGGAGAGGACCCAGGTGCGAGACCCCTGCACCCATGGGAGACAACCGGAGAGGAAAGGGGACAGACCCAGAGGGTCTTCCATTTATTACCTGGTGGCTTAGGGTCCTCCTCGGAGGGTGGCTCGCTGGGGAGCGGCTCTTTGGGAGGCAGCTCGTCAGGGGGAGGTTCTTCAGGGGGCAGTTTGTCGAGGGGTGGTTCATCGGGGGGCAGTTCATCAAGGGGCAGCTCCTCAGGGGGTGACTCGTCGGAGGGCGATTTGTCACGGGGCAGCTCGT
Organism: Larus michahellis; assembly: GCF_964199755.1. Taxonomy (NCBI): domain Eukaryota; kingdom Metazoa; phylum Chordata; class Aves; order Charadriiformes; family Laridae; genus Larus; species Larus michahellis. The sequence goes on along the minus strand of NC_133917.1, from coordinate 3,009,292 downwards.
CGGGAGGCGATTTGTCAAGGGGCAGCTCGTTGGGGGGTGGCTCATTTGGGGGCAATTTGCCAAGGGGCAGCTCGTCAGAGGGCGACTCCTCGAGCGGTCGTTTATTGGGGGACAGTTCATCGAGGGGAGGTACGTCAAGGGGCAGCTCATCAAGAGGTGGATCACTGGGGGGCAGCTCCTCGAGGGTGGGTCTCTCGAGGGGTGGCTCGTCAAGGGATGGTCTCTCAAGGGGCAGCTTATCAGGGGGCAACACGAGAGGAGGGGGCTCCTCGGGGGTCTGTACGAGAGGAGGGGGCTCCTCGGGGGGCTGCACGAGAGGAGGGGGCTCCTCGGGGGGCTGCACGAGAGGAGGGGGCTCCTCGGGGGGCTGCATATCGGGGGGCTGCACATCAGGAGGTGGCTTATCGAGGGGCAGTTCATCAGGGGGCACCTCGCTGGGGGGCACCTCCACAGGGGTCGGCTCGCCAGGAGGAAGCCTGCCATCACCTGGGGGTGCCTCCTCGGGGTTCCCCGCTGGCTGCATCTCCTCACTGCACCCCACAGGCTCCGGCTCAGGTGGGGGGACGGGCACATCCGTTGGCTCGCTGCAGTTAGGGGCCGCCAACCTGGATGGGGGGACCAGGTGAGGGGAGGGGGGCTCAGGCCACCCCCTCCCCAGGGCTGTGGGACACAAAGGGGACACCCAGCCGGACACCTCCCCAACCAGTCCCCCCATCCCCACTCACGTCTGGGCGGGTGGGTCCATCGGTGGCGCGTGTGCTGGTGCCCCATGGGCATCCTCTGCGTCACGGCGCTGCTGGCAGCCCTCGCACACTGAGTAGCTCCGGTACCACTGGCAGCCGGGGTCGAGCGCTGCCGGGCGCCGGCCACAGTCGGAGCAGACCCGGCAGTTCTGTGGGGGATGCAGAGGCATATCAAAGAGTTAGGGAGAGGAGGGAGGGGGCACCCCTGTACCCCCTCAGTAAGAGCAGGACGCACCTTGCACTTCCAGGAGTCGGCGGGGAGCCCCTCGATGGCCGGCTCCATGCAGAAGGTGTGATAGCCCTTGTCGCAAGCCTCACAGACCAGCATCATGGAGTCCTCACCGGGCTGCCTGTGGGGTGCAGGGGCAGGGGTGAGGGCTGCATCCCCCTCTCGTCCACCCCTCGTTGTCCCACCCTGCCATGGGGACGTGGGCTCACCTGCAGGTTTGGCACACTTTGCACTCGGGGCACTGCCAGCCTGAGCGCTTGCAGGGCGTCAGGGTGATGTCCAGGCAGGCCCCGTGGTAGTGCTGCCCGCAGCTGGTGCAGAAAACCAGGTCCCGCAGGTCGCCCGGCCCATCACACACCGAGCACCGTGCGTCCTCTGGATAGGGGGAGAGAGGAGGGCTGTCAGGGCCACCTCCTTGCCAGGCTCTGTCCCCCCCCAGGACCCCTCTCCAGAGCAGGAGGGGACCCAGCACCTGGGACTGGCGGCCCCAGCCCGCACACACCCATCTGCATGGCCTCAGCCACGTGCTCGGGACACAGGAGCCGCAGGGTCTTCATGGACTGGAAGCAGCCGCTGGCGGCGGCGCAGGGGAAGTGGTAGAGGTGGGGGCAACCGGCAGCCCGGCACGGGATGGTGGCCCCCATCCGCCGACAGTGTTCACATTTCTGAAAGCAGAGGAGCCCGGCGGGATCAGAGATGCTGCCCGGGGCTGGGCCGAGCCCCCGCCGACCCCCCGCGACCCGCTCACCTGTGAGATCCCTGAGAAAACAGCTCTGTCCACACCGGCCAGCCCCGCCGCCTCCGGCTCCACGCCGGCCGACCAGGCTGCGCACCAGCGGTGGACCCAGCAGTGCCCTGTGGGAAGGGGGTGTCAGGGACAAGGGGGTGTCCCCGGGCTGGGCAGGACACCCAGGGAGGGGGGATAGGGACCCCAGTGCTGCGACTGCACTTACCCGTCGGCTCGAAGAGCTGCGCCGGAGTCACCCATTTGGAGAAGCCGATCTGCGCCAAGTCGTTGCCTGCCGCCTCCAGCTGCTGGGGGGACTGGCCAGGACCCTCGGGGGGCTCGTAGCCCACCAGCCATTCGGGCCAGTCGGGTGCCGGCTCAAAGCGCTGCAGCTCCCGCTGCCCATGCGGGCTCCAGTCCCCACAGTTGCAGAGGGCACAGCGGCGGGCTGGCATGCTGGGGGAGAAAAGGGGGTGTCAGGGACATGCGGGACCCCGCCACCAGCTCCATGCCACCCCCTGAGCCCCCCTGTCCTCACCTGCCAGCCTGGGGAGGCCCCTTTGTGTCTGTGCTCTCCAGCTCCGGCCCCACAGAGGCTCCTTCAGGGGGTTTCAGGGGGTCCCCCTCTGCGCTGCCCATCTCCTCTGAGGGCACGGCCCCATCGGCTGCCAGTAAAGTGGGTGTCAGCTACCTCGGGTGGGGGGAGGTGGGGGGGCGCACGGGAAAGCGCCAGTTTCCCTCAGCACCCTGCCATGCCCCACACTCACCTGGAGCGTCCGCGTCCTTCTCCTTGCTGGGCGGCTTCTGTTCGTCCATCCTGCCTGCGGCGTCCCTCGGGGGAGGCCCGCGGCTGCAAGGGGGGTGAGATCCATCAGCATAGGGATGTAGAGGCCCTTCCCCAGCCCCCCTCGCAGCCCCCCACGACACCCCGCCCAAGGGACAGGGCAGCCCCCTCCAGCTGCTCCCCCTGAGGCAAGTTCGTGGGGTCTCAGCCCGGTGGGAGCACCCCTCCCTGCACGTGCCAGGAGCGGGTGGTGGGTCCCGGTTCCCCGGGGCTCCACGAGACCCCGTGCCCCACAGCGGGGATGGTCCCCCCCACTCCCTCATCATCCACCGGCTCCCAGGTCGTCCCCTCCAGCTCAGGGTGGGGACGGCGCAGTGACGTCCTGGGGCAGCCCGCTCCCCATCGACAAGGCCAGGCAAGGGCTGGGGGTACGTGACCCAAATTAAACCCTGAGGGGGGAGGGGATGTGGGGGCACGCAGCCCTGCGGGCACACTGGGACCCCTGGGGAGCCCCCAGACCCCTGCAGCAGGGGCAGCACAGGCTCAATGGGCAGGAGGGGGAAGCACCCCCAGTGCCCGTGGCGAAGCTGGAACCCCCCCCACTGCCTCCTGCTGCAGGGCCAGGTGGGATTTGGGGTGCAGCAATAAAGCCAGGTGCCCGGGGTACCCCCCCTCAGCACCTGGCCGCTGCCTGTGCCTCAGTTTCCCCAGGGTGAGCATCGATCTGGCCGAGCCCCCCCCCAGCACTGGGAGGCGGTCCCAGGATAGGTGTAGGGGGTGGGGGGTTCACCCCTAAACATCATGGCCAAAGCTGGGGGGGCCATAACCCCACCCGCAGCCCCCTGTCCCCCAGTTGTTCACATGCACCCCAAAAACCTGGGGGGGGGCCAGGGGGCTGCGGGTGGGGCACCCCAAACCCGACTGTAAACTATGCCCAGGGGAGAGGCCCAGGAAACACCCCCACCCCCCCCGACGTACCGACACCCCCCCACCCAAGCACCAGGGAGGGGGGAACGCGCTGGGGCAGCCCCCGGCACCCCGAAACCCCGGCTGCCCCCCGAGGCGTTGCGGGGGGGTCAGAGAGAGCCCCCGGCCGGGCACAGCGGGGTCCCGGCCCACGAAGGGGTGGCGCCCCCCCCCCCCAGCAAATCCCCTCCAGTTCCCCGGTAATCCCGGCGGGATTAGGGCCGCCCCGGGCCGACTGCGCGCTCCCCGGAAGGGCCCCGGCGTGCACCGGGGAAAGGGGGGGCGGCGGAGGGGCCCGGCCAGCCCTGCCCGGGGCTCCGGGGGGGCTGAAGCACCGCGCTGGGACGCCCCCCCACCTTCCCCCGTGCCTCTCGGCCGCGCTCCCCCCCTCCCCGGTGCAACCGGACCCCCCGGGGCGGCCAAGCCAGCCAGGCCCGGTGCCCCGGCCCGCCGCGGCCTACCCGGCCACCGGCACCGGGGCCCCGGAGCGCCGGGCCCGGCCGTACCTGCGCTCAGGCGGCGGCGCAGCGCCCCGGGCCCCGCCGGCTCCCTGGGCGGCAGGCATCGCCGGTACCGGTAGCGGACACAAAGGGAGCCGGGGGCCGCGCTCCGGGCCCGGCCGCCGGGGAGGCCTGGCCGGGAGGAGGCGGCGGCGCGGCCCGGCGGAGGCGGCGCGGCCCGGGGACGAACGGCAGGGCCTTTCCCTTCCGGGGCCACGGGGTCCGGGCCCGAACGCGCGGGAGCCCCAGCGGGGCCGCCCCCCGCCCCCCACCCGGCTCTTACCCCCGCGGCCGCCCTACGCCGACGGGCCTCGGGGCGCGGGGCGGACGGTGCTCCCCGGCGCGGCCATTTCCAGAGGAAAGTAGGTCCCGCCGCCCGCCCCCGCCCCGCCCCGCCGCGCCGCGCCCGCCCGCCCGCCCGCCCCGCCGGGGCCGCCGCGCTGCGCCCTGGGGGCCGCGGCCGGGGGGCGCCGCCGCGCCCGCACTACTTGGCGGCGGGGGCTCGGGCGGAGGGAGACGGGTGCGCGGCGGGCGATGCGGCGGCAAGGGGGTGTGACGGCGCGGGCCGCAGCGCACGCTGCCGGGAGGGATCCCTCCGCGACGCTTAACCCCGCCGGCGCCGGGGCGGGCGGCGCGCACGTGGGCACGGCGGGGCGGCACCGGCGGCCACGCCCCCCCCGGCCCCGCCCGCTCGGACACCGCGGCGGCCCTGGGGGTGGGGGGCCTGAGCCCCCCCGCCTCCCGGTACCGGGCAGCCGGGACCAAGCGCACGGGAAACCCCCATGCCCGCCCCGTCACCCCTCGCCCCCCCTCGCCCTGGGGGTCACCCTCGAACCGAGCGGGACCGGATCAGGGTGGCGGCTCAGCTCCCCGGTCCCGGATCAGCCCCACCGGGGCAGCGCGAAGACCCCGCTCCGCTGGGGGCGGGGGGAAGCAGCACCGGCTCCCCTCTGTCCCGGCCCGGGATCCCCGGCAGGGACAGGACAGCCCCTGGGGGGGGGAACCAAGGACACGGGTAGGTGAAGCCCCCAGACCCAGACATGGGGGGGGTCCGGGGAGGGGACACACACACGACACGCAATGACCCTAAGAGCGCCGACCCCCACCAGCCCACCCAGGCTGCAACACCCCAGCGCCCACCCCCCTCTCCATCCCAACACCGACCACGGGGTGCAGAGTGCCCCCCCCCCGGCTCCCCGCACCCCTTTCCCTCCTCAGCAGCTCCCTAACTCCTCCCCAGCAGTGTAATTGGGTAATTAGCAGTAATTAGCTTGACTGGGTGGAGATAAGCCACACGGGGAACCACAGCCAGGCTGGGCACGCCGGCAGAGCCCCCCCCACTCACCCAGCCCAGGCTGTGGCTCTCCAGGGGGTGGGAGAGTGGGAAGGGGGTTGCAGAGCCCCCCCCAGGAACCCAGTGACACCCCGGGGTGCTCAGCCCAATGGGATGGTGGGGGGGGGGGGCTCTGCCCCACAGTGCATTTGTGGTCGGGGGGAGCCCCGTGCTGAGGGCATCCCCCACACGCTGCCTCACCTTCCCCACTCCGCCCCTGAGCAGGAACAGCCCCCCCAGGGCTCCGAGGGGGTTCACAGACAAAACAATGTTTAATTGTTCCAGCCCCACGGCCTCGACTCCCCCGAGCGATGGCTGCCAACGCGGCACAGCCGGTCTGTGGCCCCGCACCGGGAACAACACCCGCATTCAGCCCCGGCTCCCCACGCCTGGAGGGGGAACGGCCCCCACGTGTCCTTGGGGGGTGGGGGGGGGGGGCAGCTACTAGCAGGGGGTGCTCCCCAGCTGGAACAGGCCCCCCGCCTCACTCCCAGCCCCTCGTGAGCCCCACAGCCTGTGCAAAGTGAGGGGTCCCATACAACAGTGGGGCCAGGTGGCCCTGGACACCCCCTGAAGCCACCGCTGGGGCTGGGGGGACAGTCCCGTGGGAGGTCTGTCCTATCCCGGGGGTTGGCCCTGGGCAGGGCTCACATCAGGCGGCAGCCGGTGGATCTGCTGTAAGAGCTGTCCACCCAGTCCATCTCCTTGGTGATCTTCATGAAGATCTCCTGGGTCACCTGGGGACGAGGGGACATCAGCCCTGGAACCCCGGGGGACCCCCCTCCCAGCCCTGGGTAGGGTACGTCACCCTGCCCCACACCTGGCTCTCCTTGGCTGAGGACTCGAGGAAAACGGCGCCCCACGACTCTGCCAGCTTCTTCCCTTCATCCGTCCTCACCTCCCGTCTGGAGACACGGCAGAGGATGAGCAGGATGGGCCACCAGGTGGGGGGGGGGGGGGACAGTGGGAGGGGATGGGGACCCCCAGAGCCCTCCTTACCTCTGCAAGCACAGGTCCCCCTTGTTCCCCACCAGCACCACGGGCACACCGCGGGCATGGGGAGGGTGAGGGCCTGGCCCCCCCCAGGCCCCCCCCCTTCCCCAGGAGGGACAGCACCTACCGCGTCTTCCCCCAGCTCTCGTACAGCTTCTTGTGAAGGGTCTTCACCACCTGGAAGCTGGAGGGAGAGGGGGAGCTGTGGGCACTGCCCCCCCACTGGGGTCTGCCCCTCGAGGGGACCCAGCCCCGAGGGCGCGGGGACAGCTGGGCAGGGTCCCTCACCTCCGCAGGGATGTCACCGAGTACACCAGGACGTAGCCGTGGACGCCAATGACGAAGGAGTGGGGCAGGATGGCGTATTCCTCCTGGGGGAGGGCAGGACCCATGCTGGGGGTGGCTCTGGGGGCCAGCAGCCCATCGTGTGTGTGTGTGTGTGTGTGTCCCCACCCTGGGGTCCCCCTGCCCCCCAGCGTTACCTGCCCGGCTGTGCCCACCAGCTGGAGCTGGAACTCATCCTTGTTGTAGGCTGCAGAGGTGCCACCGGGTTAACGGGGCTGCCCAGGACACCCCCCCTCCAAGGGATGAGCCTCCCCTGACACCCCCCCCCCCAAGGGATGAGCCTCCCCTCCCACCCGCCTCTGGGGGTGCCTCAGACCCTGGCACCAGGCTGTGGGGCACAGCCCAGAAGTGGGGACGTGTCTGTCCTCATCCCCCGTGGGCCCATGGAGGCAGCAGAAAGAGGGAGCCCCGGGCAGGCGGCTTCCCCCCCCCGCCCCCGCGACACTTACTGCTCTCCACCGTGGGCTCGTAGCACTCCACGAACTTCCCCTCCACGAACTGGTGAGCCAGGGAGGTTGTGCCCGGGGGGCAGGAAAGCGCAGGGCTGGGGCCCGGGGTCCCAGCATCACCCTGGGACAGGGGAAGGGCCCCTCCCGGGGTGGGGGGTGTCTAGGGGACCCGGGGTGATGGGTGCTCCTGGGGTGGGTGTCCAGCCTGACTGAGCCACGGCCCCACAGCCCCCGCCCCGAGTGGGGACCCGCCGTTCTCTGAGCACGGGAAGCACCCACGAGGGACCCGGCACAGGCCCCGCGGGGCACCCCTTGCCCTTGTGGGGCAGCCCCCGCTCCCACCCACCCCCCGGGCAGGGCGCAGAACCGTATAGGGCCGAGGGCGCAGCTCCACCGCGAGCCCCCCCCCCGCACTGACCCACGGCGCGGTACCCGAGGATGAGCACTTTGCGGTGTCGCACCGGCGGCACGGCCCACGCCGCGGCGGAGTGGGGGGGCGTGGGGTGGTGAGGGGGGAGGACAGGCGGTACGGGCGGGCGCGGCACACGGGGCTATAAACTGCCCGCCGCGGCGGGGAGGGGCGGTGCCGCCGCCACTACACCGGCGGCTCCACGTGACCACAACACCGCCCGTCCGCCCGCTTCCATTGGCCGCGCGGCGGCGGCGGGGGCGGGGCGCGGCGGCGGCGCAGGCGCGCTGGCCGCCGGGGCTCCATTCATAAAACGGAGGGAACGGCCGGGGCCACGTGGTGGCCGCGCACCTGAGTGGGATGAGAGGGGGGCGCGCCCGCCCCCGGAACAACCGCCCCCAATTCTTGCCCCCCCCAATTCTTGCCCCCCCCGAGGTCCCCACCCTGACCTCCCCTAGTCCTAGGGACCCCCAGCCCCCCTGGGATGTCGCAGCCCCCGCGAGGTGCCCGACCCCAGCTCCAGGGACCACCAGCCCCCCCCCAAGATGCCCCATCCCGGCCCCAGAGACCCCCCCCAGCCCCCCCGGGATGCCCGGCCCCAGCCACAGGGACCCCCAGCCCCCACCCCAAGATGCCCTATCCCAGCCCCAGAGACCCCCAGCCCCCCTCTGAGATGCCCCATCCCGGCCCCAGAGATCCCCCCCAGCCCACCCAGGATGCCCGGCCCCAGCCTCAGGGACTCCCAGCTCCCCTCTGAGATGCCCCATCCCGGCCCCAGAGACCCCCCCCAGCCCCCCCGGGATGCCTGGCCCCAGCCCCACTCCGAGATGCCCCATCCCGGCCCCAGAGACCCCTCAGCCCCCCCGGGATGCCCGGTCCCAGCCCCAGGGACCCCCAGTCCTCCTCCGAGATGCCCCATCCCGGCCCCAGAGACGCCCCAGCCTCCCCCGGGATGCCCGGCCCCAGCCTCAGGGACCCCCAGCCCCCCTCTGAGATGCCCCATCCCGGCCCCAGAGATCCCCCCCAGCCCACCCAGGATGCCTGGCCCCAGCCTCAGGGACTCCCAGCCCCCCTCTGAGATGCCCCATCCCGGCCCCAGAGACCCCCCCCAGCCCCCCCGGGATGCCTGGCCCCAGCCCCACTCCGAGATGCCCCATCCCGGCCCCAGAGACCCCTCAGCCCCCCCGGGATGCCCGGTCCCAGCCCCAGGGACCCCCAGTCCTCCTCCGAGATGCCCCATCCCGGCCCCAGAGACCCCCCAGCCTCCCCCGGGATGCCCGGCCCCAGCCTCAGGGACTCCCAGCCCCCCTCTGAGATGCCCCATCCCGGCCCCAGAGACCCCCCCCAGCCCCCCCGGGATGCCCGGCCCCAGCCCCACTCCGAGATGCCCCATCCCGGCCCCAGAGACCCCTCAGCCCCCCCAGGATGCCCAGCTCCAGGGACCCCCAGCCCCCCCTCCGAGATGCCCCATCCTGGCCCCAGAGACCCCCAGCCCCAGGGACAGCCAGCCCCCCCAGGGATGACCCTTCTCCCCAGGGATGCCCAACGCCAGCCCCCTCGCCCCCCACCGTGGCCCGGCCTTGTGCAGACCCTCTCATAGTTCCACCAGGGCCATAAAGTCTCTTTATTTATCCAAACAATTAAATAGTAGTATTTCTTTCTTTTTTTTTTTTTACACAGAAGTGGTTAAAAGCAGACCGGTCCCTTGCCCTGTGGGGCAGGCCCCGCTGCCAGGGCAGGTGGGCGCGGGGGGACATTTATATTACCCTTTATAAATAGAAAAATAAAACTCTCAAGCAGGGCAGGTTAGCGGTTAGTGTGGTTAGAGCCAGGCCCGGCGCAGGGTGCCCATGCCCGTGGCAGACACCCCGTCCAGCTGCCCTGCGGCACTGAGCTGCACGGGGATGGGGCTAGTGACAGCACAGGTGATGGGGGGGACAGACCCAGAGCTGGGGGACGGGCAGGAACTGCTGCCAGGTACTTGGTGTTGGAGTGATTCGGCATCCCCCGGGCTGGATTTGGCCCTGGGGCAGAGGCCGGTGATGCCCCAGCCTGGGCTCGACAGGGAGCGACCCTGGCCTCAGCCCCGGCGGTTAATAAAGCAATAAATACAGAGGGAGCGCAGGGGGGTCCAGGGCCTGGGAGTCCGGCCAGGCACCCAGCAGTGCTGCGGGGGGGCTCTGGGACACGGGAGGAGCTGAGTCCGAGTCCCTGGACCACCCCACCTCACCCCCACCCAGGGACCCTGTCCCCACCGCGCCGCGTCCCCGGGCAGCGCTGAGCAGAGAGACGCCCCGACCTCCCCACAGGGCTGGGGTGCTGCCGACCCTCCTCCCCAGCACCTGCTGGTCCAAGGGGGCCCCAGGGCCGGAGCCCCCAGCTTCCAGTGCGTGGCATTGTCTGCAGTGCGGTGACTTGGGGTGGGCCAGGGACTCCTACACTTGCAGGACCTCCTGGCCCAGCACGCCCCCGGCCAGCTGGTAGAGCAGGCGGGAGTACCAGTGCATGCCCGCCTCCAGCGCCGTCCCATTGCCCGCCTCGGTGCGGGCGGGCAGCAGCGAGAGGAGCCCATGGAAGAGGCGGAGAGGGGCGAAGGCACGGTGGGCCCAGCGGTGGCTCTCCAGGACGGCATAGCAGGATGCCAGCACCCCGTTGACCAGCAGGGTCCCGTGGGAGGTGAGAGGGGCGAAGACCCCCACGCCGTCCTCCCGCGAAACTCGCAGCACCCTCGCGGGGCGCAGCCCCTGCCCGCCGGCCCCGTGGGCCAGCACCGCGTCGCCCGGTCGCACGCGGCGGGCGAAGACGGGCAGGAAGGTGGCGGTGCCGTTGGCCGCCCCACGGGCCGCGAAGACCAGGTGGGACGGGGTGAGGAGCAGGCGGCGTGCCGGGCTGGCCGTCTCAATGGCCACAAAGGAGGCACGTTGGCCCAGGTTGCGGTCGAGGAAGAGCAGCACCTCGGTGGGCACCAGGCGCCCGCCCGGCTCCGCGCCTAGCACCCAGTCGCCCTGGCGCAGGTCGGCCAGACCCCGGCGCTCGCCACTCTGCAGCGTCACGGTGGCATGGCCGGGGAAGCAGCCACCGGTGCGGATGGCCAGCGAGTTATCTGGGTGGATGGAGAAAGCTGTGGGTCCCCTGTCCCCGTCAGTCACCTCCACCAGCCACCACCTCCAGAGGGGAAACCGCCCTGAGTGAAGCCACCCCCCCTGGGCTCCCAAACCACCCCCAGAACAAAGCGGGTATTTTCTGAAGCCCCCCCTGGTTCCTGCACACTGCTCCCGGGGAGGCCGGGCGCTGCAGGGTCCCTTTGTCCACCCTGCACTGACGCCCTTTGTTCGGGGCTGGGGACAGTGACATTTATGGCCACTTTCATTTTCTGTCGATTGTCACTTCTGGGCCGGACAGGGGCTGCTGGCCGGAGCAGCCGCGGGGCTGGGGGCTGCGGACTGGGCTGTGTCTGCCCGGACCAGTTTAACAACCCTCGCTGTGCCCGGCACAGGAGCTGAAGCACAAGGCAGGCAAAATTTGGGGGAGGAAGTGTGTTTTTTTGCCAATCTGGTGGCCGGAAAGGCTGGGGGGGGAGCTGGGCTGGGGCCAGACACAAGGCTGAATCTGCCGGGGACGGACACCAGCCAGAGCAGGGCTGCATCCCACATGGATCCGGGACCTTAAGGGGGAGCAGAGTGGGCTGTGGAGCCACCGGCTGGGATGCTTACGGGGACGGCAGCCCCCCCCACCCCAGCAGCAGCCACCCCCGTCGCGTGGTACCTGCTTTGACGGAGACGTGGATGTGCGCCTTGGATTCGTAGTAGACCCAGTCGAAGCCGGCCTCCACGGCCAGGCGCGCCAGCATGCCGTACTTGTGGCGGTCGCGGTCGGAGGTGGTGATGTCCAGCGCCCGGCCCTCGTAGTGCAGTGAGTCGGGGAGGTGGTGCCCGTCCTCGTCCCAGCCCTCCGTCACCCGCAGCTTCACCCCCGGCCACATGTTCATCACCGCGATGGCTAGCGAGTTCACCCGCTCTTTGCAGCGCTGGGGGGGGGGGGGACGGGGACGGGGGGACGACCAGCACCGGTGTCACACCCAGCCCCGCCATAGCACCCAGTCCCCTCACTGGGGGCTCCTGCACGCAGACGGACAGACAGACAGACACCGGGCCTTCATGGGGCTTCGAGGGAGCCCGAAGGGGCTGCTGGTGGGGGGCAGACGGGGTGTGTGTCCCCCAGGCGCAGAGAGCACCATGGCCAAGCTGCGCCCCCCGGGTGGGCCCAGGTTGAATGTTAACGTGCCCCGGGGTCCCGTGGTGGAGTCGCTCCCCAGCACGGGCAGCCGGGCGGAACGGGCAGGGTTCGGGACGGTGTCACCTTCCCCGCGGCCACGGCCATGACTGATTAACGTGGGGGGGGGCAGAGGGGCGGGGGGGGCGGAGCCGGGGGCGCAGCTGACCCTGAACTAGACCCGAGTCCTGGAGCAGCACTGGGGGGGGGGTCAGCAGGGCAGGGTGGGGAGCAGGGCCCGGGGGGCAGCACCGGGGGATCAGGGCTCCAGTGCCCAGAGCCGAGGGCGATGGTGGGGGGTCCCGGGCGGCTCCGGGCTGCCTCTCCCCATCAGCAGTGGCAGAGCCGATGTGGGGTGCAGGGACCGGAGCTTCCCTCCTTGCCCCCCAGTAGCCGGTGAAGTCGCAGCGTCCCTCCGCACCCCGGTGCCCCCGGCTCCCCCGTGCAACAAAGCCGCTCCCGGGAGCGCGGGGCCGGGGGGGCAGCAGCGGCGGGGGGGTAGGAATGCGCCCGGCCCGGCCCGGCCCGGCCCGGCGACAATAGGCGCCTTCCAGCCCGGCGCTGACCTCAGGCCCCGGGAATGCCGGCACGGCCACAAAGGGCCCTTTCAGCCGCCCGCACCCCGGGCCGGCTCCGTGCCCGCGGCCCCGCCGGGACCGGCCGCCCCGGCCCCGCCGCCCCCGCCGCCCCGGCCCGCGGGAGCCGCCGGCGCCGCCTGGACCACTCGCAGCATCCCCCGTCGCCATGGCGACCACGGAGCCGCCCCTCGCCATGACAACAGCGAGCATCCCGGCGGGGCGCGGCGCAGCCCGTGTTCCCGCCGCCCCGGATCCCTCCCGGAAGACGGGGCCGAGGCCGCCCCTTCCCCGGTGACCCGCCCCGCCGGCACCGCCGCGGGGCCGGGGCGCAGGGGCGCTGGGGAGCGGAACCGCCGGTACCTCGTGCCCCCGGTGGGGCGACCGGACCCTGGGCCGTCTCCGTCCTGTTAATCCCCGACGGTCGGTCCTTAATGCCCAACGCGGCGTGACCGCCCCGTTCCGGGGCCCCGGTGCTGCCGCGCCGCCGCCAAGGGACGGGGAACGGAGACGGCGACCGGGGCGAGGCACCGTGCGGTCTGGGGGAGACCCTGCGCTCGGGAGGCTCCGTGCGCCCGGGGAGGGTCGGTGCCGCCCGGGAAAGGTCCGTGCGCCCCGGGGAGAGTCCGTGCCCCCCGGGGAGGGTCGCTGCGCTCCCGCCCGCCCCCCCCGCCCCCTCCCTCCTCCCACCCCGCCGCCCCCGCGTCCCCGCACCCCCGGGAGCGAGACCGGGCCGGGCCGGGCGCAGCCCCCACCTCGGTCATGAGCCGGTCCGCCCCCGTGTTCTCCTCGTCCTTGAAGATGATGTCGGGGTTGTAGTTGGGCACCAGGTCCCTGAAGCGCTCCGAGCCCCGCAGGACTTTGCCCTCCGCCTTCCCGCTCGCCCCCAGCGTCTGCTCGGGCACGTTGGGCACGAACTGCTTGTAGAGCAGCGGAGAGAGCTGCCGCCGCCCCAACCGCCGCCGCCCCACCGGACCCCGGCCCGGGCCGCAACCCAGCACCGGCGCGGCCAGCAGGCAGGCGGCGAGGCCGAGCAGGCCGAGGGCGAGCGGGCTCCGCCGGGGCATCCCGGCCACCGGGCCCCGCTACCTCCGCGGGCCCCGCTCAGTCGCCGGGGGCACGGGCGGCCGGGGCGGGCATGGTCCCGGGGCGGCGGTCCCGGGGCTTTTAGAGGGTCGCGGTGCCAGGGGCGGGTCGGCGCCGTTTCCTTCTCACACCCACGGCCCCGTCGCCGCTGCGGGATCCGTGGCTGCCCGAGACGACTGACCCCCTCCCCCCGCCCTCCCGTCGGTGCCGCCACCCACTCGGAGCGCGGTGCCCGGGCACCGGGACTGCCCCCCCGCCGCCGGCTCCGCTCCCACGGGCCCGGCACCCCCTCGCCTGCCGCTGCGACCCGGCCCCAGGGACTCCCCGACCCAGCCCGAGCCTCAGGGAAAGCCCTGCTGCCGCTGCGTACCGGCACCGGGCACCCGCCTCCTGGCGCTGCCCCGGGACCGGCACCGGGACCTGTCCCCGCTCCTGACCCCGCGCCCCTATCCCGCCCCCCGCTCCCCGCTCCCCTCTGAACCCTGAGCTCCGGTACCGGCTCCCGCACCGCTCTCCAGTACCGGGACCTCCTTTATCCTGGTCCTAACACCGCGCTTCTAGTCTCGGGACCTCTCCCTTCTCCTGTCACCGCCTCTCGGGACCGGGGACCCCCTCTCCTGGCGCCGGCTCCGTTCTCTCTTCTCCTATCGCAGCCCCTGGCACCGGGGACACCCGTTATCCTAATGCCGCCGGTATCGGCACCTGCTCCGTCCCCTGGCACAGCCCCGCTCCCGGGACACGCTACCTGGCACTACCCCAGTCCCCCCTGTTCGGTCCGATCCCCCGTACCGGTACCCGCTCCTGGCCCAGCCCCCGTTACCGGCTCCCCCGGGTGCCGGCCGGCACCGTGTGCTGCCCGCAGCCGCCCCGGCCGGGCTGCCCCCACCTGCGGCCGCTCGGCTCCGGCACTGGGCAGCCCCGCCTCGGACCCGGCCCCCGGCAGCGGCGGCAGCGGCGGCCACATCCCCCGGGGCCGCCCCCGCCGGGGCCCCGCCGCGCTGCCCTGCCCTGGACGGCCCCTCCGCGCCCCGGGACCGGGACACCCCCACCACCGGCCTCCGCCAGGGAACGAGACATCCCCGGGGCTGGGACCGGGCTCCCGCCGGGACAGGGACACCTCTAGGAACAGGGCACCCCCGGGGACAGGGCTCCCCCCGGGCTGGGGCCTTCCCCCCCCTCCTCCAGCACCCCCGGAGTCTCCGGCGAAGCACCCAAGGGTGACGAAGGTCCCGGCGACAGCAGGAGGCAGCGGAGGGTTGGGGGCCGGCCCCCCGCGGCCTCCCCCTCCCCCCCAGCCCCGGTGCCAGCCCGGGGTGACTGGGAGGGGAGCAGGTCACAGGGAAATCGCGGGCACCGATGGCCTCATTTCCTGCAATATAAACCAGGTTTCCTGCGCTTCCTGCTCGGCCCCGGCCGATGGGGGGGTGTGGGGTGTGAGGGGGGGCCCGGGCCCCCCACCCCCGCCATGGCGGGGGGGTGGGGGTGGGGGGGCAGCCTGGCTCGGCCCCAGCCGGGGCAGGATGGGTGGGGGGCTGGTTCCTGGGGCAGTTTCCGCTCTGTCCACACGACCCCCCCTCTCCCCAGGAGCTGGACACCACCCCCCTCCGCCATGCCCCTTGCTGGGGGCACCTCACCCCCCACCACCCTCACCCCAAAACAGCCCAGTGCCCCCCGCCACCCCCGGGGTCCCGCAGCCCTGGGCAGCGGGCAGGGAGCTGCCCTCACCTTCGGCCCTTCCTGGAAGGGGCTCATTAGCCCCAGCCAGGAAGAGGGTTAATTATGGTCCCCAGGGAGAGCGGGTGGGGGGGGGGCAGGATTGAGAACCCCACAGGCAGGGAGCCCCCCCTGCCCCCCCAAGCTTGGCCCTGCCCTCAAGGGGAATAAAACCTCCCTAATTCAGGTATTTTATATATAAAAAGAGATTGTTTATTGCTCCAAACAAGTTCCGTGGTAACAGAGACCTGACAGACTCGTCACACCAAGCTTCCAGGGAGCCAGGGCTCATCCCCAGCGGCCTGGGACCCTCCAGCTCCTGTTCCTCCCTTGGGGACACCAAAGGCCTTGGAGCAGGGGGCAACCAGTGTCCTCCAGCAGCCCCAGGGTGACATGGGGACAGGGTGTGGAGTGACTGGGCAAGGGGACAAAGGGCCCCCCCCGTAGTGTCATGACAGTCCCTGCGGTGGGGGGACATTTAAAACCCAACTGCACCCCAGGGAGCAGCACCGGGGGCGGGGGGGGGCGAGGAGGAACCTGGCTGTAAACAGGAACGTAAACAAGGCGGGGGGGCTGCAGCCAGCGCAGCCCCTGGGGAAGCCCCCGCCCCGGGGGGGGGCTGTGACGGGGACACGACTCAAGGCCAAGGCTCTGTAGCGCGACAGGCTGAGACAGAGCAGGGGGTGGCAAGCCCCCCCCATGGGTGGGGTGCTCCGACATCCCTGAAGCACCAGGTGCCATCAGGGTCTGATCCGTGGCTGGTGGCCGTCCTGTGGGCCACCGTGGTCGTCCTGTGGGCCACTGTGGTGGCCGGGGGACACACGTCCCTATCCCCTAGCCGGGCTTGCCGGGGGGCCGGGAGCGGGTCAGAGGCAGTGGCAGCTTGTGCAGACCTGGGTAGAGGGAGAGCGTGAGAGCCAAGGACAGGGACACCCGCCCCCCATCACCCCCCGCGCCTGTCCCCACGTCCCCGTCCTCACCGAAGGCGCGGATGAGCTCAGCCTGGACGGCCCAGGAGACCTTCTTCACCAGGCAGAGGGTGGTGAGCCCTGCGAAGCCCATGTTGTAGAGGAAGACAATGTAGAAGTTCCCCAGCCAGTTGAAGCGGCCAAAGTCCCCCAGGAGGTCGAAACGGGTGATCCCTGTAAGGGGGGGGGGGGGGGGGGGGCTGGTCAGGACACCCCAGTCCTGGGGACACCCCAGTCCCCGGGGTCACCCTGCCCCCCCCCCGGGGCCTCACCCAGTGTCCTGGAGAAGACGGGCAGGGCCGAGCTGAGCACCAGCAAAGAGACGCAGTTCCCGATGATCTGGGGGGGGAGGAAGGAGCATTGCTGGAGGTGGGGGCGGGGAGCAGCACTGCCACAGGGCCTGGTCCAGGTCCCAGGCTGGGGGAGGGGTTCCCTGGTGCCAGAGACACCACCCCCCCCCCCCGCCGCCCCCAACCAGGCCCCTGCCCCCGCCTGGGGCTGCGCTGGAGGCGGGGGGACACATGGTGCCCTCGTATGGGGACACCGCACAGTCCACAGGGACACACGAGTGCACACTGTGGGGACCGGACCCACAGGGGGCCCAGGAGCCCCCCCAGCTCCAGCCCAGTGCTCCCACCTTGGTGAGGGGGGTGTCCTGCCGCTCAGGGAGCAGCCGGGTGAAGAGGGGGGAGCTGTAGAAGCCCACCACAGAGGAGACCATCAGGTAGCTGTGAGGGGCGTTAAGGAGGAGAACGAGGTGGGACATCACTGGGGACAGCACTGGGGACAACGAGTGCCCGCCTGAAGGATACAAGATGAGGACGACCTGCAGGGCGGCTCCGAAGGAACCAAAGATGGAGAAGGAGACCTGGCCCAGGGACGCATCCTGCCGGGAGAGGAGGAGGCACGTCGGGGAGGAGCGGTCCCCAAGCCAGCGTGGGACACAACTCCTCACTGTCCCTTGTCCCCCCGCCTGAGTACCTGGATGCCCCGTGGCATCGCAGCATCATCCAGCAGCAGCTCCAGGACGTGGAAGCAGACGATGAGCACGGAGATACCCTGGGAGGAGCAGGGAGGGAGTGAGGGCAGCTTGGGCTGGGACGTGGGAACGAGCCCCAGCTCCCCTGGGGACCGAGGGACACTCACCGTCAGTGCCAGGAGGCCCAGCATGGCCAGCGGGTAGCCCAGGTTCCTCTGCCAGGGCGATGCTCGGTGCCGCAGCTCTGCGGGGGGGGGGGGAACATCCCTGGATAAGAGGGGAGCACAAGCCCCCACCCCAGGGTGGGAGATTGTGGCGGGGGGAGCCCTTAGGTGCCAGGACAGAGGGTTACAGCCCCACCCCATTTCACACCCACCCTCCCTCTATGGGGCACAGGTTCCCAGGGAACCAGTGCTCCCAGTGCCAAGCTGGAGAGAACCCAGGCATCCTGGGCTTGCCCCCCCCGGGGCTCCTTACCCAGCTTCCGCCTCTTGCTCCGGATGGTGAAGAACTGCTCCCATAGCAGCTCCACGTTCAAGTTCAGCCAGCAGGAAGCTTTGCCTGCCAGGGAGGAGATGCCAAGGGGCTCGTGGGGGCTGAGGACTCCCATGTGGTGGGGCGGAGGGGTCCTCGGTCTGCCCTGAGACCCCCCTCCTGGCCAGCGGCCGTGCCGCACACCCACCAGAGGAGATCCGGCGGGACACAGCGGCTTCCTCAAGCCTTGTGCAGCTCAACTGCTCGTCCAGGTCTTCCAGGAGCTGGGGATGGGCAAGGAAACCGTGAGAAGCCGGTGAGGGGGGGTGTGTGACTGGCACCCCCATGCCTGGGATGGAAGACCAGGCAGCCTTGGGGACAGCAAGTCCCCAGGCTGGGGCAGCGGGATCAGGGGGGACGCCTTACCCGGGGTTTCACCAGCAGCTTCCCCGTGACGGTGAACATGGTGGAGAGGCCGAAGGGGGTGCACACTGCAGCGGGAGGGGAGGCTGAGCAGGGGGTGTCCCAGCATCCTACCCCTCCCCGCACCCCAGGAAGGGTCCTGGATAGGGACTGGGGGCTCAGCCCTGCAAAGCGACCCCCCTGGACCCTGGAACAACTTGCCGGGAGCAGTCCCTACTCCCAGACGGGCACCCCAGGGGACCCACACCCAGCACAGGATGGGCCAGGGCACCACGGGGGAACGTCCCACGACTCACGCAGCAGCAGCAGCACGCCGAAGAGCGAGATGCAGGAGTAGAGGTAGGGCAGGTAGTATTCCCAGAGGTCTGCAGAGATGGCAGGGTCAGGCCAGAGGCACCGGGCATCCCTTCTCCCCTTCAGCACCAGGGCCTGATCCTGCCCTGGCAGAGCTGGGAGAGCTCCAGCGCACCCTGTCGGCGCCTACCGTAGAGCGACTGGCGGCTGGCTGCGTCGTTGCCGACGATGGCGGAGGCCACCCAGACCATGCCCAGCACCAGCAGCGTCAGCAGCAGCAGCACCACCGATGTCTCATACACCCTGGCCATGATGCCCTGCGGAAGCGGGGTTAGCAGGGAGCCAGGCACAGGGGGGACAGAGCAGGGGGGACACACCTGCAGGGCCACCTACCTTCTTGGATCCTGCAAAGCCTTCTGACTCGGTGAAGAAGTAGGCGAAGGGCATGAGGAAGATGAGGGACAGATTGGAGAAGAGGAAGACCAAGTTCCAGAGGCCTGGAGGAGGGGGGGACAGTTGGGGTGAGCTCCCAGGGGTGGGGGGGAGGGAAATCCTGACCCACAGCTCTTGGGGCACCCTGGGGCTGCCCCGTGCACCCACCGTGGATGAGGGACCCATTCAGCCACTGGATGTAGTAGTTCTGGGGGAAGGAGAGCAGCACCTCGTTGCTGATGATGGAGAAGGGCAGCAGAAGGACAGCGCCCAGCGCCACGGCCAGGGTGAAGGTGCACAGCCCCAGCCTGCGGGAGGGACGAGGGTCAGCTCTGGGTCCGGGCCCCCGCAGGTGTCACAGCCCGGCTGGCGGCCCCCAAGGGGCACCGGCCCCCGCAGGCTGGGGGGACCCAGTGTCCTGGCCAGGCAGGGAGAGGAAGCGGCCGAGCGTCCCACAGACAGGGAGCGGGATGGGCAGGAACTTACGCAATCCTGTTGACAGCAGCATCCTCGTCATCATGCACTGCGGGGGGGTGAAAACCCAAACTGCTGGGGCTGGGGGAGGCAGGGCTGCCCAGAGCATCGCTCTCTGCCTGCTCCCAAACCTCCCCCTGCTCCAAATGCTTCACAAACCCTCCCGGAGGACTTGGGCTCTGCTCCCCTCCCATGGCAGCTGGGGAGGTGCCCCGCAGCGACTGATGCCACAGCAACCTGGCCTACAGCGGGACCGGGGTTCCTGGGGGAGGCTGAAACAAGCTCCAGGGAGGAGGAACGCGGCTGCCAACGGCTGCCCGGCTCCGGCAGCTCCCGCCCTCCTACCTGCTGTGAAGTCCGTGTGCTTCTTGAAGTGGGTTATGATGAAGTGGCAGAGGATGTAGAGGCTGGCGAAGAGCAGGGCGCAGATCTGCAGGCAGAGGAGGGAGGGCAGCACAAGCAGGCCCCAGAGGGCAGCGCTCCCACCCCCAGCGATGCGATGCCACCAGCCCCAGGGCCCGTCAGCTCCACCCTATTTGTTTTTCCACTCCTAGCCCTGGTTACACCCCACATGTGTGCTCAGCCTTGTCCGTGTCCTGTCCAGGGCTCACCCATGGGTGACCGCAAACTGCCACAGCTTGCGGGCCAGGGGGCTCTGACACCACCAGGAGAGCCCACCCAGCAGCTCCGGGTCAGCCTGTGCTGGCAGACACCTGGAAGTCGAACCCCATGGGATGCCCTCGCATCGCCCAACCCTGCAGCCCTGTCTCTGCTGGCAGCAGCACCCAGCAGAGCCACGGGAACAGCCTTGAGCCGGGCGCCAAGGCCATCTGTGCCGTCTCTCCCACCCCTGCCAGTACGCTGAGGTCCGGACGGAGCAGGCGATGTTCGAGGAACGTGGTGACCTTTCATCCCGCTGGGTACGCGGCAGGACGGGGAAAGGTCGCCTGAACCCGCCACCTTGGCACAGGCGGACTGAAGCAGCCACAGCACCTCCCTCCTGCCTGGCTTGGGGGGCTCGGCTGGCGGGGGGTCCCCGGGATCTGCCTGGTGGGGTGGCAGGGAGCCCCAGGAACCAGCCCAGCTCAGGACTCCCAGAGCAGCAGTGCCAAACATGTCCTCCTTCTCCTGCTTCCACCCAGGGAAGGGTCTCAGGCCGCAGGTCCCCTCCTGCCGCGGGCTGTACCCCACAGCCCAAAGTTCTGCCTGGTTGGGGGATCCCCAACACTTCCTGCGCTCAGTGAAGTCAGGCCGAGCGAGCTCCACACCGGACGTGCGGAGCCAGGAGCAAGACACAGCTCCCTGGGAAGGGTCAGGGCAGGGGACCGGGGAGCTCCAGGGTAGAGATGCCGGCGTCCAGACACCAGCTCCTCCCTGCAGCATTGAATTGGGCTCCGGCAAGATGGCCCGGGCACTGCCGGTCACAGCCCACTTGGCCACCCCACACACGGCATCGCTTGGGAGATGCCAGGACCAGGACACCCAGGTCACCCCCATCCCTGAGCCCACAGCAGCGGCTGCCCTGGCCAGCAGAGCAGGACCGGAGGAGCAGACCCAGCCACCTCCCTCCGTGGTGCCCACAGTCTGGGGGGGCTTTAAAGGACCCCTTCCCGCTGACACCGAGCACCCTGGGAAGAGCTGCAGGCATGGGGACGGGGACAAAGCCAGGAGCCCGGCCTGGCTCTGACACCACCGCACCCCAGCACCCACAGCCCTCCCGCTCGCCCAGGGGGTGGCCAGTAGGGCAGGCAGAGCCCGGCCCCGGGGCACGGCAGGACCCCAGTGCCGCGGGGGGCAGACGGAATGGCGCAGGGGCTGGGCAGAAGCGGGGCCGGACCGGGCGGAGGGGTCGCTCCCGGAGCGCAGCACGGCTCAGCACAGCCCCGGGACGCCGCTATCTGCGGGGCTCACGGCAGCCCGCCCCGGCTCTGCCACCGATAAGGGCCGGGCGTGGGGCACAGCGGCGGCCGGGCGCCGGGGCAACCCCCCACCTCCCGGCGGGCTGCGGGCTCTCAGCCCCTCACCCGCGACTCCCCCGCCGCCACGCCGGGCCCCTTCCCCCGCCCGCCGCCCCTTCCCGCAGGCCCCCGCCACTCACGATGCACTCGCGGACCCGCTCGTGAAAGAGCTGCTCCCGTGCGGCCAGCGCGTCCTGCTCCGCTGGGGCCATGCTGCGCCCAGCATGGCCGGGCCGGGGCCGAGCGGGGCCGGTACAACCGGGCCGGGACCGCGGGGAAAGGGCCGAGCCCGCCCCGCCCCTCCCCTCCCGTCCGAGCCTCGCTACAATGTATCCGCGCCCCACCGGCCTGAACGGGCCCGGCCTCCTCCTTCCCATTGGCCGCGGGAAGTGAATGAGGCGCCGCTCATTGGTCGATGGCAGCGCGGGGCGCGCTGATAGGCTGAGGGCGGGTCCGCGCTCCCGCCCGCCGCTCCCCCAGGGGCAGTCCCCCGTCCCACCCCCCCGCCTCCCCGGGGCGGGAGCCGGATCGGGCGCTCGGACGGGGCTAATCCCCCGGCGGGTTAATCCCCGGCGGGGGCGAGGGCGGGGGGAACCAGGGACAGGCTGCCCCAGAGCTGGGGGCACCGTGGAGGGCAGGAGCCCACCCCCCACCCCACCCCACCCCAGGCTCTCGGGCCCCACGGAGCAGCATCACCCAGGGGGGGCCTAGCAGAGCCTCCCAACCCGTAGTCCCGAGGGAAGAGAAGGGCTGGCCAGAGCCAGCTCCAGGCAGGAGCGCTGCCATCTCACTGGGCACAGACAATGGGAACACTCTGTTCCCACGGGACGGGGCCAGGCGGCCCTGGGGAGCTGCAGACTCAGACACAGAGGGTTTGTATCCGACACAGCGGCTGTTTCTCTTAAAGCCTTTTATTCACAGACATGTTACAGACACATGGAAAACCGACGAGATCACACCAGAGAGCACAAGCCCAGGCAGAGCAGTGTGTCCCTCCAGCCGGGCCCACGAGGCTGAATCCACCCAGTGCACAAGAAAGCTGAAGTGTTTGAAGCAGACATTTTGTGGACATGCTACAGCGACAGAAGGAACCCGGCATTTAGTATTCCTCCCCTTCCTCCTCTCCCTCCCCTTCCACTGAATCCACCCCCACCTCCTCGTAATCCTTCTCCAGGGCAGCCATGTCCTCCCGGGCCTCTGAGAACTCCCCCTCCTCCATGCCCTCCCCCACGTACCAGTGCACGAACGCCCGCTTGGCATACATCAGGTCAAACTTGTGGTCCAGGCGGGCCCAGGCCTCAGCGATGGCCGTGGTGTTGCTCAGCATGCACACAGCGCGCTGCACCTTGGCCAGGTCCCCCCCGGGCACCACCGTGGGCGGCTGGTAGTTGATGCCCACCTTGAAACCTGTGGGGCACCAGTCCACGAACTGGATGCTACGCTTGGTTTTGATGGTGGCGATGGCGGCATTGACATCCTTGGGCACCACGTCCCCACGGTACAGCAGGCAGCACGCCATGTACTTGCCGTGCCGCGGGTCGCACTTCACCATCTGGTTGGCCGGCTCGAAGCAGGCATTGGTGATCTCGGCCACCGAGAGCTGCTCGTGGTAAGCCTTCTCGGCCGAGATGACGGGGGCGTAGGTGGCCAGTGGGAAGTGGATGCGGGGGTACGGCACCAGGTTGGTCTGGAACTCCGTCAGGTCGACATTCAGGGCCCCATCGAAGCGCAGGGAGGCCGTGATGGAGGACACGATCTGGCTGATGAGGCGGTTGAGGTTGGTGTAGGTGGGCCTCTCGATGTCCAGGTTGCGGCGGCAGATGTCGTAGATGGCCTCGTTGTCCACCATGAAGGCACAGTCGGAGTGCTCCAGGGTGGTGTGGGTGGTGAGGATGGAGTTGTAGGGCTCCACCACGGCCGTGGAGACCTGTGGGGCCGGGTAGATGGAGAACTCCAGCTTGGACTTCTTGCCATAGTCGACAGAGAGGCGCTCCATGAGCAGGGAGGTGAAGCCAGAGCCGGTGCCGCCCCCGAAGCTGTGGAAGACCAGGAAGCCCTGCAGCCCCGTGCACTGGTCAGCCTGGAAGAAGGGAAGAGAAAACAAGACCGATCTGTCATTAATTCTGACATTAAGCTGCTACCGACTTGCCCAGGGCAGCAAATATTCACCCCAAGATCTCAGGCCTTTGGGGACTCTTGTCTCAGGGACACAGGCAGGGACAGGCATCTGCCCAGGTGCTCCAGCTGTTTCCAGCCATAGCGCCCTGTGCATCGCCACAACCAGCCCTCGGAGGAAGGGGCACCTTCCCGCAGGGATTGGGGGACACTTGGTTCCGTCCTGCCCAGGAGCCAGCTCTTGCAAGTGCCTGCACGCAGCGTGACCCATGCATCAGGGGAAGAGGGAATCCACACCAGCTGCCCCAGCAAGAGTTAAACCCTTGGCACAGCTGCTCTTAAGCAGCTAGTCAAGAAGGATCACAGTCCAGATCTAGGAGAAACCTCACGTGACCCTAGAAAACGGATGAAATAAGGTTTTCCCAAGGGCAGAAAGGAGCCAGCCTCCCCCCAGGCACTCTCCACCCTCGGGGGGCACATTCTGGGCTTGCAGGGTTTTGAGGAAGGGAGTTCAGCCCAGGGGAGGGGACTGATCCTGATCCCCGCTCACTCCCCACAGGGAGCCCCAACCTGCTGCAGGGTGCCAAGAACCCTAAAACGCGCCTGGAGGCACAGCCCGGCTCCTCATTACTGCCCAGGTCCCACCAGAGGGTTCCCCTTTCTCCACTGGCTGCGGTGGTACCAGCCCCACCCAGGGCCTGGACCCACCAGCTTGCGGATGCGGTCGAGGACCAGGTCGATGATCTCCTTGCCGATGGTGTAGTGCCCACGGGCATAGTTGTTGGCCGCATCCTCCTTGCCCGTGATCAGCTGCTCGGGGTGGAAGAGCTGCCGGTACGTCCCCGTGCGCACCTCGTCTGCGGGGAGGGAGCGCACGTTAGCACCCGGCATCCCGTTCACGCCACCCACCTCACCCCCTCCCCGCGCTCACCGATCACCGTGGGCTCCAGGTCCACAAAGACGGCCCGCGGCACGTGCTTGCCGGCCCCCGTCTCGCTGAAGAAGGTGTTGAAGGAGTCGTCCCCCCCGCCGATGGTCTTGTCGCTGGGCATCTGCCCGTCGGGCTGGATGCCGTGCTCCAGGCAGTACAGCTCCCAGCAGGCGTTGCCGATCTGCACGCCCGCTTGGCCCACATGGATGGAGATGCACTCGCGCTGCGGGGGACACAGAGGGGTGGGGCGGGGTGGGGGGTTGTCAGGCTGGGAGCAGCCCCCACCCTAACACTGGTTGTGGCCAGGCTCAGTCCAGCCACTGTCGACTCAGTGCCCCAAACCTCCGGCTGAGCAGGGTGGGGGCAGCCCAGGAGCCGAGCTTGCCCCAGGATTGGGGGGTGTGGGGGTGTGTCTGTGTGTGTGACACATTTTTGGGGACAGAGCAGAGCCACCGTCTGGCACAGCGCTGGGGGTACCGGGGGTACCATCAGCCCTCCATCTGCCTCCAAATGGCGCGCGGGGAGGACATTTTCCCGCCCCGCAGCACGGGGAGGGCGAGGCTGCGCCGCAGGAGGAGGAAGAGGAAGCGCAGGGGGCAGCGGCGGGGACGCGACTGCACCAGCCGACCCGAAACCACCGGGGAGGGACGATGGCGTCACCCCCGGCGTGGGGGTGGTGGGGGGGTCTCTCTGCTCCATCCACCCCCCCACCCCCCTTCCCCGGGGTCCAGCACATTCCCGGCCGCACCCTGCACCGCACCACCTGCTCCTGCGCATTCCTCCCACCCGGGGGGGGGGTACGACACTACCCGGGGGTTTTATTTTTGGGGGGGGCGTGGGACATGGCCCATGTGGGTTCCGCGAGGAGCCACGGAGCAGGATCAGCCCCAGGGGGGTCGGACGCGGCGGGGGGGGAAGGTGTGTCAGACAGACCGCAGGGACCCTCTACCCTCGCCACGGCGGGGGGGGGGAGGTGTGTGAGGTTGAGGGTTCAGGGCTGGATTTGGGTGGAGCCGAGGGGGTGGGGCTGAGCCCCTTGCGAACGGGTGGGGGTTTGCCCCCGCCCCGCGCCTTCCCGCGCGCGGGAAGGGTAACGGTCGGGGCTGGGCGCCAAAAGCGGGACAGCCCCGCCCCCGCCTTAGTGGTGGTGGTGGTGGTGCGGGAATCTACCAGAGACCAGGTGCTGCCCCCCCCGAGTGGTGCTTCCCCCGGCAAGTTCGGCCCCCCCAGCCCCTCTCTGCCCCCCCAGCTCCCACTCTGTCCCCCCCATCCTCCTTTAGCCCCTGCCCTGTCGCCCTCACTCCCCCCCCCTCCCCCGGTCTATCCCTCCCCATTACCCCCCCCCAGTCCCTGCTCTGCCGTACGCTCCCCCTAATCCCTGTTCGCGCTCCCCGTCCCAGGGGTCTCTACTCCCCCCCTCCCAGCCTTTCCCCCTCCCCTCCTGCCCGTTCCCCTCCCCAGCCCCAACCCTCGCTCCCCCCAGCTCCAGCCTTCATCCGCTCCCACCCCTGTTTCCCGGTGCCTCCCCAACATTTTGCAATCCCCCCCCCCCCCGCTTTACCATGGCTGCGGCTCGGTTACTCGTCCCGACAAGCAAGGAATCGACGCAAGTACCAGGCTACCGCCACCCCCGGGCGCCCCGCTATATACCGGCCGGGGGGGGTGGGCCGTGTGCCCCCGCCCCGCGCTCCCATTGGCCGTCGCGCCTGCCCATCCGTGCGCTCTCCACCGCGGATTGGCTGCGACGCGTGGCGCGACCCGCCTCCAGCTCCCCCTCCAGCTGCCGGGCGGGCGGGCGCTGCGGGGCTTTGGGGGGTCCCCCCCCCTCGCCGCGGGGTGCGCCGCCCGCCCGGGGCTTGCGAAGGGACCCCCCGCCCGGTGGGGAGCGGGGCACTGACACACACACTCCCCCGCCCCCCGTCGTAAGTCCCCCCATCACTGCGTTTGCCGGTGAGGGGGTGGGAACGGCCGTTTCCGCCCCCCCCCGCCGCCTCTCCCCCCGCCCGGTGCGGCTCCGCTGCAGAGGAAAACTGCGACATGGGGGGCGGGGGGGCGGCACGTGCTGCCGCGCCCGGAGCCCCCCCCCCCCTCCCCGTGGCCGTTAATCGGCTTCTCCGGCCGGACCCCACCGTCCGCCTCCCCCCCCGCCTCCCCCCCGGTGCGGCCCATCTGCACCCTGGAGAGCCGCCCCCAAACCCCCCCCCCGACCCATCTGCCCCACGCGGCCCCCCCCCCCCTCGGCTTATCTGCGGGTGGCCGCCGCAGCCCTGAATCCTGCCACGATGCGGGGGGGGGGGGCACCGTGCCGCCGCACCCCGCTCTATTTGCCCCGGGGGTGGGGGTGGTGGGTAGACCCCCTTTGATCTCCCGGGGGGGGGGGGTGGGGCAGACCCCGCTCACTGCAGTGGGCTTTGTTTTAGCCGCGCCCCCGTCTGCCTGCATGATGCCTCCCTCCCCAGCCAGGCGGGCCGCCCCCCCCCGCTCCCTGTGGACCACCGAATGCGGGATGCCCTGGGGTCCCACCCTGCCCCCCCCCCCCCCCCCGCCCCCGGGGCGCCCGGCTGCGAGGCCGCGGGGGGGGCCGGTGAGGCCGGAGGGAGGGGGAGGCGGGGGGGGGGGGGGCAGCACCAGCCCCCACCTAATCCCCGCAGCTATTTGCTCCCGATAATCCGCCTTCCCGTTTTGCCCGGAGCTTTGCGGACAACCCAGCCGCCCTTTCGCCGGGTGTCCCGTCCCGTGCCCCCCCCCCCGCCCGCCGCCGCCGCCGCCGCCGCATTGCAGCGGATGACGTGGCTCCCGCCATTTGCCTCGCGCCGCCGCCGCATGGCCGCCCCGCCGCCCCCCGCTCCCGGCGGGACGGGCGAGTTCTCTTTCCCCCCCCGCCCCGCCCCCGGCTCTCTCTGGTCGCACCGGGCTCTCGGAGCGGGGGCGGCCGGCCCGAGCCTGGCACCAGCCGGGCTCCCAGCGCTGCCAACGTGGCGACCGGGCCGGGCCGCGGCACAGCCCCTCCCAGCCCTCCCCGGTGGGAGCTGGCGTTGCTGGCACGGTAGCCCCCCGGTGTGTGTGTGTGTAGGGGGGGGGTCGTCCATCGTGTCGTGTCCCCCACCCCCTCCGCAGCATCCGCTCGAGTTTCACTCCGCGTTCAACTTCCCCTTCATTATTTATCCCTGACCGCAGCCAGCAGCAATGGGGGGAACGGACACACACGACAGATGGGGACAGCAGGGCCTGGCTACCCTATGCCCAGGCAGAGCTGGGGGGCTGCTGCCCCATTTCCCACTCCCGCTGACCGGGGCTTCCAGGACCCCCCCGCCCCCCTTCTCTTCCCCACAGCAGGGAACAGAGGGACTTCAGGACACGCTATGACCAGGAGGTTGGGGGTGTGTGTGAAGCACCCACCCATCCCTACACACCCAGATGATGGGGGGTGGGAGTGTTAACAACACCCATCCCTGGACACCCAGGAGGATGAAGGGGGCCACTTTCAGCCCCCTGGGGATTGAGGTTCCGCAGCCCCTCCACTGCCTAAGCACAGCAGAGACCCTCCCAGGCTTCTCCCCGACTGCAAAGGGGGTTCGGAGATCCCCCCCCATGGGCTCATGTGGCTCCTGGTCCTAAAAAAAAGGCTGCCCCCCAGCCCCCGGTACAGGGCCATGGGACAGTGTGTGTGTGTGTGTAGGGGGGGCATAGATCGTGGCAGGGGGGCACATTGCCCACCCCAGGGGCAGCACAGCAGCAGGATGGGGAGGGAGGACAGGTTGGGGGAGCACAGGGCTGGGGCGGCTGTAGGGTGCTGGGCTCAGCACAACCCCAGGCACCTGCTCGAGGACCTGGGTGCAGCCAGGGACCCCGGGGTCACGCCAGGGGCTGTCGGGGACAGCAACCAAACCCAAGGAGGGACATGACGGCACAGAGTAAAGACAGAGCCAGGGGGTAAGACAGGGAATGCTTTTTATTTAGACCCACAGGAGAGGACGGGTGGGTCCATAACAGACTTTTCCATTGAAGCACAGACCATTGGACAGGACAGACCGCGGCGCACACACTGCTACAGACCCACGGGGGGGTCTTCAACTAGGTTATGTTCCCTGTAGGAGCAGCACCCTTGTGAGAGTTTAGTATTCCTCCCCTTCTTCCTCTCCCTCCCCTTCCACTGAATCCACCCCCACCTCCTCGTAATCCTTCTCCAGGGCAGCCATGTCCTCCCGGGCCTCTGAGAACTCCCCCTCCTCCATGCCCTCCCCCACATACCAGTGCACGAACGCCCGCTTGGCATACATCAGGTCAAACTTGTGGTCCAGGCGGGCCCAGGCCTCGGCGATGGCCGTGGTGTTGCTCAGCATGCACACAGCGCGCTGCACCTTGGCCAGGTCCCCCCCGGGCACCACCGTGGGCGGCTGGTAGTTGATGCCCACCTTGAAACCTGTGGGGCACCAGTCCACGAACTGGATGGTGCGCTTGGTCTTGATGGTGGCGATGGCGGCATTGACATCCTTGGGCACCACGTCCCCGCGGTACAGCAGGCAGCACGCCATGTACTTGCCGTGCCGCGGGTCGCACTTCACCATCTGGTTGGCCGGCTCGAAGCAGGCGTTGGTGATCTCGGCCACCGAGAGCTGCTCGTGGTAAGCCTTCTCAGCCGAGATGACGGGGGCGTAGGTGGCCAGTGGGAAGTGGATGCGGGGGTACGGCACCAGGTTGGTCTGGAACTCCGTCAGGTCAACATTCAGGGCCCCATCGAAGCGCAGGGAGGCCGTGATGGAGGACACGATCTGACCTATCAACCTATTGAGGTTGGTGTAGGTGGGCCTCTCGATGTCCAGGTTGCGGCGGCAGATGTCGTAGATGGCCTCGTTGTCCACCATGAAGGCGCAGTCGGAGTGCTCCAGGGTGGTGTGGGTGGTGAGGATGGAGTTGTAGGGCTCCACCACGGCCGTGGAGACCTGTGGAGCCGGGTAGATGGAGAACTCCAGCTTGGACTTCTTGCCATAGTCGACAGAGAGGCGCTCCATGAGCAGGGAGGTGAAGCCAGAGCCGGTGCCGCCCCCGAAGCTGTGGAAGACCAGGAAGCCCTGCAGCCCCGTGCACTGGTCAGCCTGGAAGAAGGAGAGACAATGGGGGGGGACATGTTTAATCTGGGCAGCAGAAGTTGCTCCTTCCTCTCTGTGGCCTCATAAGGACATTTGGGGGATTTCCAGCAGCTGAGCAGGAGCCACCGGGATGGGTGACAGGATGTCCCTCACCCCATCTGTTGGGCACTGAGTCATGGCCGAATCCCCCAGGGAAGTCCCTTGGCCCCCTGGGTGGGAGAGTGGCCAGAAGCACCTCGCAGGGGGGCTGGGTGCCGCCTGTTTGGCAGCGGAACGGGGACCGGTTTGGGGATGGGGTTTGGGGAGCAGGGAGCAGGGCAAAGTGCCAGCCCCAGCAGAGCCGCCCGGCTCTGGGATGGGCCTGTTGGAGCTGCACAGTCACCAGGACGCCCGTCCCCAGCTGCACGCAGCTGGACTCGGCTGCGATGAGAGCCAAGCAGGAACAAAGAGGGAATTGCACAGCTCAGCACCGCCAGTGCCTGGGGGCCACGGCGCTGTGGAGTGGCTCCAACACCCCAGCGGCGCCGCGTCCCGCGGCTGGCCAATGGCAGCCGCTGCAGAACAGGATTAACATTAATTAATAAATTAAATCTAAACCCAGCCTGGCTA
Source organism: Larus michahellis (assembly GCF_964199755.1). Classification (NCBI taxonomy): domain Eukaryota; kingdom Metazoa; phylum Chordata; class Aves; order Charadriiformes; family Laridae; genus Larus; species Larus michahellis. The sequence goes on along the minus strand of NC_133917.1, from coordinate 2,979,421 downwards.
GTCCAGAGGGGAGGGCGAGACTGAGAACAGAGTCTTTGTCCTCAGCTCACCACCCTCGAGCCCCTCCCGCCCCTACCAGCTTGCGGATGCGGTCGAGGACCAGGTCGATGATCTCCTTGCCGATGGTGTAGTGCCCACGGGCGTAGTTGTTGGCCGCATCCTCCTTGCCCGTGATCAGCTGCTCGGGGTGGAAGAGCTGCCGGTACGTCCCCGTGCGCACCTCGTCTGCGGGGAGGGAGCGCACGTTAGCACCCGGCATCCCGTTCACGCCACCCACCTCACCCCCTCCCCGTGCTCACCGATCACCGTGGGCTCCAGGTCCACAAAGACGGCCCGCGGCACGTGCTTGCCGGCCCCCGTCTCGCTGAAGAAGGTGTTGAAGGAGTCGTCCCCCCCGCCGATGGTCTTGTCGCTGGGCATCTGCCCGTCGGGCTGGATGCCGTGCTCCAGGCAGTACAGCTCCCAGCAGGCGTTGCCGATCTGCACGCCCGCTTGGCCCACATGGATGGAGATGCACTCGCGCTGCGGGGGCAGGACATGCGGCCGTGTCACCCCCGGGCTCCCCCCTTTGTGTCTGTGTCCCCGCCTGCGGCACCCACCCAGGACGGGCTGGCAGCGAGCTGGGAAGGGCCAGTCCCCAGGGCTGCACGGGGCCAGCTCAGCCCAGGGGCCCGATCCTGCCCGCACGCACCCTATTGTTCTGGGTCCTGGCAGGCACCGAGGGCTGCAGGGGGGGTGCTCAGCTCCCATGGTCCCATCCTGCCCCCACCTCCCCGCCCCGAGGGAGCTGGGACCCTGCCTGTTGTGGGATGGGGAGCACAGCTCCGGGGGCTCATCCTGCCCCAAGGGACTGAGATCACACCCAGGGCAAGACGGGGAGCCCCGGGGGTCCCATCCTGCTCCATCCACCCCATTGAGACCCAGCACTGCCCAGTGCGGGGGGAGCTCAGCACCAGGGGCTCATCCTGGCCACTCAGGTCCCCTTTGAACCAGGGCCACGCCCAGTGCGGGACTGGGGGGGGCTCATCCTGCCCTGCCTTGTCCCCCGGTGCAGGACAGGGTGCTCAGCACCGAGGAGGGGGTGGGGGGCAGTCCTGCCCTGCCCGCCCCACCCCCGGGGACCCGTTCTGCCCCGTTAAACCGGGGCCACACCCAGTGCAGGCTGAGGGCTCAGCTCCCGGGGGGGGGGGGGGGAGGCGGGCAAGGAGGGGGGGTTCTGCCCTGCCCGGTTTAACGGGAGCCACGCCCAGTGCGGAACCCTTCTCCGTACCGGGAATGGCCCGGGGGGGGGGCCCGATCCTGCCTCATCCAGCCGGTGCCACGCCCAGTACGGGCTCAGGGCTCAGCACCGGGGATCCATCCCGCCCGGTTTAACGGGAGCCACGCCCGATGCGGGCTCGGGGATCAGCCCGGGGACCCATCCTGCCCGGTTTGACGGACATCACGCCTGACGCGGGCTCAGGGCTCGGTCCCGGGGGTCCCATTCTGCCCCGTTTAACGGGAGCCACGCCCGGTGCGGGCTCGGGCCTTGGTCCCCGGGAAAGCAGGGGGACGCAGCCAGCCCCATTTAACGGGAGCCACGCTCGGGGCTGTGTCCCGGGCGACCCCCCCTTGCCCGATTTAACGGGAGCCACACCCGGTGCGGGCTCAGCCCCGGGGTCGAGGGCCCCATCCTGGGCAGGGGGGGGGGACGGGGGACAACGGCGGGACCCCCCCCGTACCACACAACCCCCCCTCCTCCTCCTCACCATGGCGGCGGTCGGTCCGGGGCGGTCTCACAGCCCGACGCTGAGGCGGTCGATGTAAGAGGCGCGGCGGAGCGCGGGGCTCGGTGCGGGGCTTTATAGGCCCGGCGGGGCGGGGCGGGCGGCGGGGCCGGGGGCGGCGGCGGCGGCGGCCATTGGCGGCGGGGCGGGATGAGGTAATGCCCCCCCCCCCGGGGCCGCAGACAAAGGCCGGGCGGTGCGGGGGGGCTGCGGCGGCCACCGACCGGCCTAGCCGCCGGTTCCTGCCCGCCGCCGTCTGGACCCCCGGTCCCGCCCATGTCCTTGGCCCCGGCCATGTCCCCGGTGTGTCCCGGTCCCCGTTCTTGGCCGAGCCGCTGTGCCCGGCCACGCCCTGGTCCTCATCCCCAGTTGTGCCACCGTCCCCAGTCTGGCCGTGTGTCACTGCCCTGGTTCCCAGCCGTGGCCCTGTCCCCATCCCCAGTCAGACCCTGGTCCCCATTCCTGGCCGCGCCCTGGTCCCCATCACGAGCCGTACCGCCGGCCCCCTGGCTGGCCACCGGTTCCCAGCTATGCCCCTGTCCCCATCCTCAGCCGTACTCTTGTCCCTGTCCCCAGCCATGCCATTGTCCCCATTCCCGGTCACACTCGGGTCCCCATCCCCAGCCACACCCCGGTCCCCATCTCCGTCCATGTCCCTGTCCCCAGCCACGCCCTGGTCCCCATCTCTGGCCACGTCCCTGTCCCCATCCTCGGGGACACCGTCCCTGTGCCTGGCCATGCCCCAGTGCCCTGGTTCCCAGCCACGTCTTGGCCCCTGTCCCCACCGTGGCCCGGTGCCTGTGCTGGCCGCAGCCTGGCCCTTTCCCGGCTGTGCCCCGTCCCTTCCAGCTCCTCTTTGTCTGCTCGGGCAGCAGAAACCAGCCCCGCGGGGCCCAGCCCGGGGGAGAAAACCTCCTCCCCTGGGGCAGCTGGGGACGAGCGGGGCCAGGGGGGTTGGGGACAGCAGGGGGACATGGGGGACAAAGCCCCAAGGTTGCTCCCAGCACGGTTTTGGGGGCTGGGGGGCCTGGATTGAGCAGCAGCTGCTCTGCGGCAGCTGGTGGTTGGGGACACAGCTGGGACACCGGGGCATGTGTCCCCCGGCCACCCCTCCATCTGCTGCAGCCCCTGCACAACCCCCCTGAGCCACTGTCCCTATGGCCCTGGGGGGTTCCCCCTCCTTGGGGGTGTGTGTGTGTGTGTGTGTGTTCCCCCTCCCATTTGCCCCTGCAAAGCCCACAGTGGATTGGGGGGGGGGGCGCTGGGTGTTGCCCCTCCAAGGTGGGGACTACAGGGGGCTCAGCCGCTGCAGAGGGGTGACCCCGCGCCCCACACGCGGGCTGGCCCCAGCTGCCGCAGGTGGAGCTGCCAGGATCGCCCCCCCCTACCTCCCCCCCCCCCGCCCCTCGCCCCTCTGCTGAGAAATCACATTTTTCTCAGCATTTCCCACATTATGCAGATTTCTAGGCAGCTCCGGGTTCCCACGTCCCCACCGCCAGCCCCACGTCCCTTGCCGCCAGCCCCACATCCCTGCCGCCAGCCCCATGCTCTGCCAGCCCGGTATTTTTGGGGTGCTGCTGGAGTGACGGGGGGGGGGGGGCGGGGGCGCGGGGACGAGCCGGGGCTCAGCTCCCTCGGGGCCACCGGGCTGCAGACAAAGAGGGGCTGGGATTTGGGCACTGCCTGCCAGAACAAAGGGCCGGGCAGCCCCGGCTGCGCCAAGCGGCAGATTCGGCTCCCGCCAGGCTGGTCCCTGTTGCCAACGGGTGTCTAGGGGGCCACCGGCCCCAAAACGGCTCAGCCCCCAGCCCCCAGCCCCACGCCAGGTCTGTCCTTACGCGGAAAACTTCTCCTGCCTTTGTCTCCCCGCCAGCCCCACAGCACCGTTGTGGAGCCTGGCAGGGTGTCCCCAGGGTGTCCCCAGGGGTGTCGCCGGGGTCTGGGGTGTGTGGGGCTCACAGCAGCCCCCCACCTCGGGGACCCATCTCCACGCTGAGGGGGGGGGGTCACTGCCCATCCTGTCCCCTGAGCCATGGGGTGTCCCGAGGGGTGGTGGGTGGCTCGGCCCCCGCGGACGATGCAGGGTGTGGGGCAAGGGGCCCTGGGTGTTGGGGGGGCCCCCCCTGGGTGTTGCCCCCCCCCCCCAGCCCCTTCCCATCTCGTTAGGTATGGAAGGCCACTCGTCCCAGCGCCAGCCGTTGCCAGGCAACGGCCGTGGTGGCAGGGTTGCTAGGAGACCGGTTGCTAGGAGACGGGCTGGGGACCCCCCCCCTCCCCCCCATTCCCCTTCCCCAACATCCATCCCGGGGCCTGGCCGGGGGGGGGGGGCGGATTGTGGCGGGGGATGAGGCTGGGGTCCCCCCGCTGCCTGGCCCTGCTGTGCTGGGGGGGGGAGGGGGGGGGCGGCCCCCCCAGTGCCTGACCCCACTGTGCTGTGGGGGGGGTACACAGGCCCTGGGGTCCCCCAATGCCCAGGCCCACTCTATTCTGCCATGGGGGGGTCACCAGCCCCGGCCCCGCCCCCCCCCCCATGTCCAGCCCCAGTATCTGCCAGTGGGGGGCCGGGGGGGGGGGGGAGGATCTGGCCAAGCTCCCAGCTGCCCCCCCAGCTTCCCCCCTTGGCTCCCAGCCCCCCCCCCCCCCAGCCCTTCCAGTCCGCCTGTGCTGTGTTGACTGTTGGTAGCAACGCAGCAGCTCCTGGTGACTGTTGCTGCACTCCCCCCCCACCCCCCCCCCGCCATCTCCGCCGCCCAGGCACCACCGAGCGGGACAGGCCGTTGCCCCCCCCCGGGGTCCCGCCTGGCTGCGCAGAACCCCCAGCCCTGCCCATGGTTGCCCCCCCCAATCCCGGCTGGGTATCTCAGGGGGCTCTGAGAGCCAGTGCCCCCGTTCCCCCCCCGCCCCGCCCCCAGTGGCGGCGCAGGCCAGTGTGGGACCACTTCCTGGCCTCTGGCTCATGGTCGAGGTTTCCAGCTTCCCCTTCCCACCCCCCCCCCAAGGTTTGGGCCCTTTCTGGGGTCCCCTCACTGGTGACCCCACCCCCAACAGCCAGGACGCATCCATCCCCGGGGGCCAGGGGCTCCCGGCCCCATCGGGGGCTGCCATGGCTCCCGGGGAGGGGGCAACATCCCCGGCACCAGCTGCTGCTATTTTTAACCTATTTTTCCTGCAGAATGTGGCGTGCAAGCGCCCGCTCCGTCCGTCCGTCCGTCCCCTGCCACCATCGATGTGACGGGTTCATTGAAACGGAGGGAGAGGGGACAGCTCGGGGGCGGGGGCTGCCCCTCGCCGGGGTGCAGGATGAGGCCCTGGTACGGCAGGGGACACTGGGACTGGCCCTGCCGTCCCCCGACTGGCTCGGGGGGGGACTGGGGGGCCGGAGAGGGACGGCGGAGGCGGTGGCACCCGTCCCTGGCCGTGCCTGACCCCGCAGCCCCCCCCTCCGAAGGGCAGGGCGAGGGGACCCTCCGATCCCCGGTGCTGGGGGCAGGGGGTGACCCCACTCCACTGGAAGGAGCGGGGGGGGTGTCACCGTGTGTCCCTGCAGCCTGGGTGGCCCCCCCCCCCCCCCCGCACCCCCCCCCGCTCCCTCCCAGCACTTCGGGAGCCACAACAATAGGGAGGCTCAGCCCCAGGGAGGGGGGACACGGAGTGTGGGGGGGGACGACGGACACGGGGGGCAGGACAGGGTGCGGGGGAGGCAGCCGGAGGAGGGGGGGGTGTGCAGGGGGGCTGCGGCCATGCTGTCCGTGGGGAGGGGGCTGCAGCAGCGCTGGGCGCTGGCGGGGCGGCACCGCATTGCGGCAAAGCCGGGGATAAAGGAGCAGGGCGGGGGCGGGGGCGAGGTGGGAGGGACCGCGCTGCCAGGGGACCCCCCCCCCCCCCACCCGCTCCGCCCGCTCCCCTCAAAGCATCCCCCGACCCCCAGCAGGACCCCGGAGCCAAGGTGGGGGGGGGACATGGGGGGCTCTGATGGTTCAAGGAGCGCGTGTTGCAGGGGCACCAGCCACGCCGACCCCAGGGGGGTGCCAGCACTGGGGATGTGCCCAGGGAGGGGGGGGACATCAGAGTGCCCAGGGAGTGGGGGGGACACGGCGGATGGCCAGGGAGTGGGGAGGACGTGGGAGATGCCCAGGGAGTGGGGGGACACCGAGGTGTCCAGGGAGTGGTGGGGGACACGGGGGATGCCCAGCGAGTGCGGGGGGACATGAGAGATGCCCAGGGATTGGGGGGACACCAGGGTGTCCAGGGAGTGGGGGGCACATGGGAGATGCCCAGGGATTGGGGGGACACCGGGGTGTCCAGGGAGTGGGGGGACACGGGGGGAGCCCAGGGGGCCCTGGCTCAGCCGTTGTGCACAGCGCTCTGCAGTGGGGGGCCGGGCGCAGCCTTGGGACTGGGGGGCACGGGGACCCCGAGGGTGCACGGGGTGACACGGGGGCCCCACAGGGACGCGCTGCTCCCAGCTGTGCCTGGGGCAGGGGGGACATTGCCGCGGCTGCTCCCCCAGGGATGTCCGGGACCCTCCACCCTCAGCTCTCTGCAGACTGGCCCTGCAGGGGACATGGTCCCCTTGCCGGGGGGGCACACACCAAGGGAGTGACCCCAGTGCGGGTGTGGGGGTTTGAAGCCTGGCGTGGGGGTCTCTGGGGCTGCCTGTGTCCCCACGCTGTCCCCAAACCTGTCTCTGGCCCTGGCAATGTGACCCCGACGCGCTCACCCCAGCCCGGGGCGCGGGGGGGGACACCCAGGGCGCTGCTCCCTGGGGAGTGAGCGTGGGGTGACCCCCACCCCCCCCCACCACTACCCTGCCCCACAGGAACTGCCCCTGGGTGGGTTACCCCGAGGAGCCGCCCGCCCCAGGGGCTGGCGGGGGAACACGGGCGGTGGCCGGGCACAGGAGCCGGCGCGGCGGGTGCCCGCGGGGCTTCCCACGGGATGGGGACAAGGATGGGGACGGACGGGGACAAGGATGGGGACGGGGACGGGGACAGCTGGACTCGGGTCTAGGGCTCTGGCCAGGAGGTACAGAGACACCCCCTGCCCAGGGCTGAGCCCCCCAACCCTAATACCCCCCAACGCCCCCCAGCCCTGCTGCCCCTAATGACATCCCCCGCCTAACGCCCCCCAGCGCCTCTGCCCCTAATGCTCCCCCCCTCAGTGCCCCCAAGCCCCGCTGCCCCTAATGACCCCCCGTCTAATGCCCCCAGCCCCTCTGCCCCTAATGCCCCCAGCCCCGCTGCCCCTGACGCCCCCCCCGCCTAACGCCCCCCATCCCCCCTGCCCCTAATGCCCCTGATGCCCCCCCTGTCTAATGCCCCCCAGCCCCCCTGCCCCTAATGCCCCTGATGCCCCCCCCGCCTAACGCCCCCAGCCCCCCTGCCCCTAATGGACCCCCCGCGCAATGTCCCCCATCCCCGCTGCCCCTGATGCCCTTAATGCCCCCCCCGCCTAATGGCCCCCAGCCCCCCTGCCCCTAACGCCCCTGATGCCCCCCCGCCTAACGCCCCCCAGCCCCTCTGCCCCTGATGCCCCCCCAATGCGCCCCCTCCCCGCTGCCCCAATGCCCTCCGACCCCTTCTGTTCCCCTCCGCCGCCTCCTGCCCCCCCCCGCCCCGCCTCCCGCCCTCCACATTCCACTCCGCTGACGTCACCGCCTACGCACCCTCGCCGACTTTCGAACCGGCCAATGGGAATCGAGGCGGGGTGGCGAAGGCGTGGCCCGCGGCGGGGGCGTGGCCGCCGGGGGGGGAGGACGCGTGGCCCGAAGGGGCGGGGAAAGCCCGGCCCCGCCCCCCTCGGCCCCGCCCCGCGGGAGGCCCCGGCCCCCGGGGTATATCACGGGGGGGCCCCGCCGGGGTCCCCCCGCCTCCCTCCTCAGCGGCTCCGTAACGGTTCGGGCAGTGAGCGGCCATGGTGAGGGGCATCGCGTGGGGACACGGCTGGGGGGACCGTGGGGGGGGACACACGCACCCCAACCGCGGGGGTGTGGGACCCTCCCCCGGGGCAGCACGTGGGGCTGCGGTCCGGTGGGTGACGGCTCCTCGCGTGTGCAGGACCACCCCCCCTTCCCCCTCCATGGGGCTGCCGAGCACTCGCACGGCCCCGGGAAGGCCCTGGGGTGTGGGGGACACGGGACCCTGTGTGCCACCGGTGGGGGGGGGCCTCGGTGTGTGCCGGTTCCCCCCCCGGGCTCCCTGCCCCTCCGAGGGGGGACACGCCGGGGGGCGCCGCGTGGCCCGGGCTCCCACGAGGGTCCTGGACACGTCCCCACAGTCCCCCTCGGGACTCCCCGAGCCGGGGGGGGATGTGCCCCGAGGGGGGTGTGGGGGTGCCGGGGCGGGGGGGACGACACCCTACTGCCGCCCCCTCCCTGGGGACGGAGAGCGCGGGTGGGAGTGAGTCCCGGCGGCGGAGGGCGATGGTGACGTCCGCCCCCGCTCTCATCCCGGCCCGGGCACGATGGGGAAACTCTTCCCGGGAAACTTCCCGACTCCCGGAGTTTGCTCGTGGGGCAGAGGGGATGCCGCCGGGTGCCCATCCCCGTGGGTCAGGCCTGGCGGTGGGGCCAGGACAGCCCGGGGTTGGTCAAGAGCTGGTGGGGAAAAGGGGGGGTTTCCCTTTCCCGTGGGGCCCGGGGTGCACCCGAACCGGGGGAGGGGGGGCTGAAGTTGTCCCTGCCCCAGTTCAGGGGTTGGGTGGCGAGGACTGGGAATAACCCTGGGGAATCCCAGCTCCTGGCTGTGGGTCAGCGTGGGGGTGAGTGACTCCAAGCGGTGTTAGGGTGGGGGCTGCCTTCAACCGACCCTGAACCCCCCCGAGACCCACCAGCACGAGTGTCCCTTGGGGCAGGATGAGCCCCCGGAGCTCTGCTCCCCATCCCACAACAGGCAGGGTCCCAGCTCCCTTGGGGCGGGGAGGGGGGGGCAGGACGGGACCGTGGGAGCTGAGCACCCCCCCTGCAGCCCTCGGTGCCTGCCAGGACCCAGAACAATAGGGTGCGTGCGGGCAGGATCGGGCCCCTGGGCTGAGCTGGCCCCGTGCAGCCCTGGGGACTGGCCCTTCCCAGCTCGCTGCCAGCCCGTCCTGGGTGGGTGCCGCAGGCGGGGACACAGACACAAAGGGGGGAGCCCGGGGGTGACACGGCCGCATGTCCTGCCCCTGCAGCGCGAGTGCATCTCCATCCATGTGGGCCAAGCGGGCGTGCAGATCGGCAACGCCTGCTGGGAGCTGTACTGCCTGGAGCACGGCATCCAGCCCGACGGGCAGATGCCCAGCGACAAGACCATCGGCGGGGGGGACGACTCCTTCAACACCTTCTTCAGCGAGACGGGGGCCGGCAAGCACGTGCCGCGGGCTGTCTTTGTGGACCTGGAGCCCACGGTGATCGGTGAGCGCGGGGAGGGGGTGAGGTGGGTGGCGTGAACGGGATGCCGGGTGCTAACGTGCGCTCCCTCCCCGCAGACGAGGTGCGCACGGGGACGTACCGGCAGCTCTTCCACCCCGAGCAGCTGATCACGGGCAAGGAGGATGCGGCCAACAACTACGCCCGTGGGCACTACACCATCGGCAAGGAGATCATCGACCTGGTCCTCGACCGCATCCGCAAGCTGGTGAGCGTTCCATGGGATCTCCCAGGGTGGGTCCATCCCCAGGAGATGGCTGGGGACAAAGGGATGCGGGATTCCCTGGGGAGGTGACCAGCGGGTCCTTCTCACCCCGTCAGCACTTTGGGCCGCATCCTCTCAAGGACAGAAGGTGGAGCTGCCCCAGGAGGGACCCGCTGCCCCGGGGTGCGGGTGACAGGGCTGGGCTGTCCCCAGTGCCCACACGGGACGCACCTTCCCCAGGGGCAGCACGGCCCTGTCCCGGCTGCGTCCCAAGCTCGGCTGTGGGGAGGAGGATGGGAAGCCCCATGCCTGGGGCAGGGGGGCCCACGAAGCCCTGGTTTGGGTGCTGGTGCAGCACTGGTTTGACTGGTGCGGCTGCCCGAGCTCTTTGAACCTCCGGTTCCCACGCTGTGGCTGGCGCCGGGGCCGGCTGGACCTGCTGTGCCGCCGGCTCCGCTCCGGGAGCTCCTGGCACATCAAAGGCTGAGCTGGCTACCCATGGGCTTGTGTGGGAAGGGTGGCTCCTGCTGCACCCGTCTTGGGGAGGACGAAGGTGTGAGGCCATGGCTGACCTGCTCCGGACCCCGCTGGGGACTCTCCCAACAGGCTGACCAGTGCACGGGGCTGCAGGGCTTCCTGGTCTTCCACAGCTTCGGGGGCGGCACCGGCTCTGGCTTCACCTCCCTGCTCATGGAGCGCCTCTCTGTCGACTATGGCAAGAAGTCCAAGCTGGAGTTCTCCATCTACCCGGCCCCACAGGTCTCCACGGCCGTGGTGGAGCCCTACAACTCCATCCTCACCACCCACACCACCCTGGAGCACTCCGACTGTGCCTTCATGGTGGACAACGAGGCCATCTACGACATCTGCCGCCGCAACCTGGACATCGAGAGGCCCACCTACACCAACCTCAACCGCCTCATCAGCCAGATCGTGTCCTCCATCACGGCCTCCCTGCGCTTCGATGGGGCCCTGAATGTCGACCTGACGGAGTTCCAGACCAACCTGGTGCCGTACCCCCGCATCCACTTCCCACTGGCCACCTACGCCCCCGTCATCTCGGCCGAGAAGGCTTACCACGAGCAGCTGACGGTGGCCGAGATCACCAATGCCTGCTTCGAGCCGGCCAACCAGATGGTGAAGTGCGACCCGCGGCACGGCAAGTACATGGCGTGCTGCCTGCTGTACCGCGGGGACGTGGTGCCCAAGGATGTCAATGCTGCCATCGCCACCATCAAGACCAAGCGCACCATCCAGTTCGTGGACTGGTGCCCCACAGGTTTCAAGGTGGGCATCAACTACCAGCCGCCCACGGTGGTGCCCGGGGGGGACCTGGCCAAGGTGCAGCGCGCTGTGTGCATGCTGAGCAACACCACGGCCATCGCCGAGGCCTGGGCCCGCCTGGACCACAAGTTTGACCTGATGTATGCCAAGCGGGCGTTTGTGCACTGGTACGTGGGGGAGGGCATGGAGGAGGGGGAGTTCTCAGAGGCCCGGGAGGACATGGCTGCCCTGGAGAAGGATTACGAGGAGGTGGGGGCTGACAGCGTGGAGGGGGAGGAGGAGGGGGAGGAATACTAGTGCCTTGTCTCTTCTGCCGGTTACACTGTGATGCTCTTCATTAAAATGGCTCTTTCCACTCTTGCCTCGTTTATTGTCCCAGCACAATCCACCTTGTGGTGACCCGGGAGGATGTCCCAAGGTGGGGGGGTGTCCTGCCTGGGCTGGCTGCCTGGCCGTGCTGGGGGGGTCCTGGGTGGGACTGGGGTCCCTGGGCTGGCTCCTGCGCTGGGAGCCGGCTGTGCCCTGCTGGGCTGCTTGCACGGTCCATGTGTTTCCTTTTCCCCGCCCCGTTGTCCCCAGGGGTCACTGTAACATGTGCGGGGCCCCAGGTAGGGTGAGGACCCCTGGGAACAGCCCCCAGGGAGGCGGGGAGCCCCCAGTGCCCTGCCCCAGCAGCTGCCCCCTCCAGCCTTGGCTGCGTGGGCAGGATCGGGCCCTGGGCATGGCTGGTGCAGACAGGCTGTACCCGGTGTCAGGCACGGAGCTCTGCAGAGCTTGGGGTGGGGGGGGGGGGTGGGTGTCCTGGATAGTGGGAAGGACACCCCCCCCGCAGCCTCTGGGCTGACCCCTTCCCGTAAGCGCCGCCCCCGCTGCCTGGCAAAGTGCGGGGAGGGGGGTGGGGGGCAGAGCCCATTCTCCGGTGCTGCCCCCACACATGGCGGCTCCAGCAGAGCCGAGTCATGGCTGTCCCTAAGAAAGGAAAGGGGACACACACACACACAACACAGGGCCTTGGGGGGGGTGGGATGGGCTGCTCCATGGGGCCGAGCGCCCCGGGCAGGATGGGACCCGGCTGAGGCGGGGGCTCCGCTGAGCCCTGCAGCAGGGCTTGAGGGTGGGGCTCTCCCCCCAGTCCCTCTCTGCATCCCAGTGTGGGGGGGGGGCTGCACCCCCTGCTGCTTAAGGAGGGACCCCGTAACCTTCGGTACTGCCCCGCACCTCACGGGGTCCCCCAGCCCCTCTCCTGACAGGGGGAGACCCGGCCATGTGGGTGCTGCCCAGCCGCCCCTGTGGGGGTCTGCATCCCGCGTAGTCCCACCCCCCGCCCCGGTGCTGCCGGGCTCCTCTGCCCGCACACTCGGGGGGGGCGGGACGGGACCCTGCAGTCCCCACCCCGCATCCCGGCGGGGGTCCCCGGCCACTGCCGCCCACTCTCCCCGCCTCCCCGCAACCCCCGGCCCGCCCCCCCCCCCCCCCCCCCCGGCCGGGAGACCCCTCCCCTCGCACCCCTGGGTCCCCCCGGCGGGGCGGATCCGTCTCCCGCTATAAACAGCCGGTACCGGCGGCCGCCACCTCCCCGGTATCGCCATGAGCCGCGGCGGCCGCGCTCCCCACCCGCGCCGCGCTCTTGGGGCGCCGCCGCCCCTCACCGCGGCTCCGGGGCTGCTGGCGGCGGCGGCGGCGGCCCGAGGCGCGGAGCGGGAGGAACTGGCGGCGCTGAACGATCGTTTCGCCGCTTTCCTGGAGCGGGTGCGGGCGCTGGAGCGGCAGAACGGGGCCCTGCGAGCCGCCCTCGGCCGCGCCGCCGCTGCCGCCGCGCCCCGCACCGCCGGGCTGGTGCAGGGGGAGCTGCGGGGGCTGCGGGAGCGGCTGCAGCGCCTCGGCCGGGACCGGGACCGGCTCCTGGCGGAGCGGGACGGGCTGGCCGCCGACCTGGCGGCCCTGCGGCAGCGGTGGGTGGGCGGCTGGGCCCGGGGGATGCAGCGGGGGGGGAGGCATGGGGAAGGGGGGGGTGCACCGCAGGATGCAGCGGGGTGGGGAGCGGGGGATGCACCGGGATGAGGGATGCCCCGGGATGGGGACCGGGGGATGCAGCGGTGTGGGGATGGGGAGTGCACCGGGAGGGGGGGGGATACCGGAGTGATGGGAACCGGGGGATGTACCGGAAAAGGGACCGGCCACGTATTGGGATGGGGACAGGGGATGGACTGGGGGATGCGCCGGGGGGGCGTTGGAGTGGGGAACAGGGGATGCACCGGGATGGGGATGTGGGATGCAGCGGGATGCGCTGGAGAAGGCAGCCGGAGCTGCCCCCGGGCGTCCTGGGCAGGGAGTGGGGCGGGATGGGGACGGGGGGATGCAGCGGAGACGGTGGGGAGGGGGCGCGGCGTGCGCTGGGGAGGTGGGGACTGGGAGAGCCGGGCTCTGCGGAAGGGCGGGGCACTGGGCGGGGCACTGGGCGGGGTGGGGCACTGGGGGGGGGAGATGGGGCCGGGGCAGGGCTGGACCCCCCCCGGGAGAGGTGGGTGTCCCAGTGAAGGGTCCTGGGGGGCTGCAGTGGGGTCATGGCCCCACAGCCCTGGGGTGGTGTGACGTGGCCCGGGTGGGGTCCCCCAGGATCTGGGGGTCCTGCGGGAGGGGCTGGTCCTGTCCTGGCTGTGCAGGGAGAGGGACACCCCAGGGCTGCCCCTTTCCAGGGCTGGGGCCAGCCCAGGCCCTTGGGGGCTGTGAGGGGGGAGTGGCTCTTCCTTCTCCTCCACCCCCGTCTGCCTGCAGCATGTGGGGGGGGCTGCGTCAGGGCAGGGGGTCCCAGGCAGCAGGAGACACGAGGTAGTTGGGGGGGGGGGCGGAGCTGCACCCTGTTCCCCTTCTTCCTTCTCACTCCTGCTGTTCCCAGGCTGGAGGACGAGACGCAGAAGCGGGAGGATGCGGAGAAGAGCCTGGTGCTTTTCCGCAAGGTGAGGGGGCTGGGGGGGGGAGCCCGTTTCCCCGTCCCGCTCCGGGCTGTGCGCGCTGGTGATGCCCGTGCCCTACATGTGGCCCCCGGGCTAAGCTGCCCACGTGTGCGAAGGCCCCAGCGGCGATGCCCCATGCACTAGGTGCTCCCCACTCTGCACTGCCCTGGGGGGGAGCCTGTGTCCCCTCAGTGCTGTCCCACGGCTTGGCCTGGTCTCTACCCGCAGGACGTGGACGATGCCACGCTGTCCCGTCTGGAGCTGGAGCGCAAAGTGGAGCTGCTGATGGACGAGATCGGCTTCCTCAGGAAGCTGCATGAGGAGGTGTGTGGTGGTGGGGGGAGCCTGGGGTCGGGGGTGCTGGGGGGAGCGGTTTGGGTCCTTGTGCTGTGATGTGACGGCTCGTGGGCCCACGCAGGAGCTGCGGGACCTGGAGGTGAGCGCCCCGAGGCCGGCGGTGCCGGTGGAGGTGGAGGTCTGCAAGCCAGACCTGACGGCCGCGCTGCGGGAGATCCGCACCCAGTACGAGAGCATCGCCGTGAAGAACCTGCAGGAAGCCGAGGAGTGGTACAAATCGAAGGTACCCAGGGCTGGGGGGGCTGGGGGAGCCGGGCGGGGGCACGTGGGGCGACCGGGGCTCTCCGACCAGCCCTGACTCCCCCTGGTCCCCGCAGTTTGCCGACCTCTCGGATGCGGCCAACCGCAACCACGAGGCGCTGCGGCTGGCCAAGCAGGAGATGAACGAGTCGCGGCGGCAGATCCAGAGCCTCACCTGTGAGGTGGACGGGCTGAAGGGCATGGTGAGAGCCGGGAGGTGTGGTCCCCAGCGGGGGGAGCACAGGCACCAGGGCCTCTGGCCCCATGCGGCCCCGTCTTCCCCTGCAGAACGAGGCGCTGCAGCGGCAGATGCGGGAGATGGAGGACGAGTTTGGGGAGGAGATCGGCAACTACCAGGATGTGGTGGGGCGGCTGGAACAGGAGATCCAGCAGATGAAGGAGGAGATGGCGCGGCACCTGCGCGAGTACCAGGACCTGCTGAACGTCAAGATGGCCCTGGACATCGAGATCGCCACGTACCGCAAGCTGCTGGAGGGCGAGGAGAGCCGGTGAGGCCGCTCTGCCCTGCGAAGGGAGGTTGGCACCCGCAGCCTCCTGTCCCTGTCGCTGCCGGGGTGCAGAGTCCGGCTGGGGGAGCGAGTCCCCCTCCTTGGGTCAGCCCGGCTGTTGCGGGGTTTTCTTGTGAGGAGGCAGCTCCGGGCAAACAAAAAGTTCCCACGGGAGCTCCTTGCTGCTGAGATAAAGGCAAGGCCAGGGGACGGCGCGATGGCGGGGGGGACGGCGCGATGGCGGGGGAGCCGCCGCTGGCTCCGCTCCTGCCGCCTGCCTGGCAGCCCACCAGTGCAACCTGGCGCAGGGCAACCGCGGTGGGGGGGTGTGGGGGGGTCACTGACTCGATGGTGTGGAAGGGTCAGGGTCACCAGCGGTGCCTGGGAGTCCCCTCACCCCCCTCTTCCCCCCCCCACCCTGCCCCAGGATCACCGTCCCCCTGCACCCTGCCACCTCCTTCAGCGTGAGAAGCTCAGGTGAGGGGCAGGGCTGGGGGTTGGGGGCAGACACCCCATGGGGGGTGTAGGTGGGTCCCTGTACCCCTGCCCGGGGTGGCCTTGTAGCCGCCCACCCCGTGGCGGGGGGGGGCAGGGGGGGAGGGGGCGCTGACGGCCTCTCTGTGCCCCAGCGCTGGAGCCACAGCCCGCGGAGAGCCCGGTGCGGAGGATGGTGCTCATCAAAACCATTGAGACGCGGGACGGGCAGGTGAGGGTTGGGGGCTGCAAGCGGGGGAGGTCCCCGCTGTGGGGCTGACCCCCACCTTCTCCCCCCCTCTCCCCCCCCCCCCGCAGCAGGTGGTGACAGAGTCACACAAGGAGCGAGCGGAGCCAGGGAAGTGACAGAGGGGACCTGTTGGGCCGGCCCCCACCCTCCTCCCCCCCTCCTCCACTGGTGAGGTGGTGGTGGGGGGGCTTTGTGGGACCGCCCCCGGCGCAGGCTGGGGAGCCGAGTGTGGGGCTGCCTGCCCCCCCCATCCCCCACTGCCGGCACCGTGGCAGGACGCTGTGGGACATCCCTGTGCCTTGTCCCCCTCCTCCATTGCTCTTTAGTGCCTATTTATTTTTTCTCCCTACCGGAACCTCCGTAAGATTTAATATTTATCGAATGTCTCCCGCGCTGGTCCTGGCCCCATGGCTGGCGGGGGGGGGCGTGGGGGAGGGTGTCCTGGCTCCCCTCCCACCGATGGAGGCGATGCTGCCTGTCCCCCGGGGGTTGTGGGCACCGGTGGTCCCCAGGTGCTGTCCCCTCCTGGGGTCTCTGCCCTGCCTTGGCCCCATCTTCCCCCCGCCCCCCCCCCCCCCCCCCCCCAACCTTGGGCCCTCAGGGGGGGCTGGGGGCAGGAAAGGCTGCAGGGCCCTGCGGGGGGGGCCTCTGGGGGCTGACCCCTCTGTCCCCATCCTGCTTCAGCAGCAAATAAAGGCCGTGGTGAGGACGGGGACGTGTTGTGTCGGTGGGGGGTGGCGCGGGGGGGACACACACCAAGCGCTGCAGGAAGCTGACTTGCGAGGGGGGGTGGTGATGGCCTGCAGGGCTTGGCGGGGGGAGGTGGGCAGCGCCGGGGGATGCACCCTGGCCTGGCGGGGGCCGGGGGGGGTGTCTGTGTGTACGTGCAGAGGGTGGGGGGCACCCACCGCGGCGCTGCACGGGAGCCGGCTGGGGAGAGCGGGAGCGTGGCCTGCAGGGGAGGGGGGGACTCAAGTGATGCCGAAGCCGCCCCCCCACCACCCCCGGTGCCTAGTCCAGAACCCCCCCGGTTCTCCCTGTCTTATGAAATTCAACCAGGGCAAGTGTAGGGTCCCGCCCCTGGGGAGGAACAACCCCCCCGCAGCGGGACAGGTTGGGGGGTGACCTGCTGGAGAGCAGCTCTGTGGAGAGAGACCTGGGAGTCCTGGGGGAAGACGGGATAACCACGAGCCAGCGATGGGCCCTGGTGGCCAAGAAGGCCAATGGCATCCTGGGGGGCATCAAGAAGAGTGTGGCCAGCAGGTGGAGGGAGGTTCATCCTCCCCCTCGGCTCTGCCCTGGGGAAGCCACACCTGGAGCGCTGGGTCCAGTTCTGGGCTCCCCGGGTCAAGAGGGACAGGGAACTGCTGGAGAGGGGACAGCAAAGGGCTACCGAGATGCTGAGGGGACTGGAGCATCTCTCTGATGGAGAAAGGCTGAGGGATTTGGGGCTCTTCAGTCTGGAAAAAAGACGGCTGAGGGGGGACCTCATCAACGCTTCTAAATACTGAAAGGGGGGGTGTCAGGAGGATGGGGCCAGGCTCTTCTCAGTGGTGCCTGGGGACAGGACAAGGGACAACGGGCACCAACGTGAGCATGGGAAGTTCCACCTAAACATGAGGAGGAACTTCTTTGCTGTGGGGGTGTCGGAGCCCTGGCACAGGCTGCCCAGAGAGGTGGGGGAATCTCCGTCTCTGGAGACATCCCAACCCCGCCTGGACGTGTTCCTGTGCCACCTGCTGTGGGTGACCCTGCTCTGGCCGGGGGTTGGAGGAGATGATCTCCAGAGGGCCCTTCCCACCCTATGGTTCTATGAAATACCCCCCACCCCCCAGCCAGCCCCCCTGATAACGGGCCCTTCGATCTCCCGCAGCACCGTGCCCAGCAGCTGGGGTCCCGCCAGAGCAGTGAAGGCAGGGGAGGGCGCCCCGCCATGGGACTCAGGAGTCTGGAGACCACCCCCCCGCCCCCGACAGCAGTGCCCCCCTGTAACCGGGATACACCTCCCTTTTCCCCCCAGAGAGTGACCTCCGGCCAGACCCGGCCATGTCAGGACTTAGGGATGCATCAGGACGGGGGATGCACCTGATGGGGACTGGGCAATGAAGTGGGGCGAGGGATGCACTGGGATGAGAGCTGGGCGATGAACTGGGATGAGGACCAGGGGATGAACCAGGATGAGGGATGCACTGGGATGAGAGCTGGGTAATGAACTGGGATGAGGGATGCACTGGGATGAGCACCAGAGGATGAACCGGGATGAGGGATGCACTGGGATGAGGACTGGGGGATGAACCAGGATGAGGGATGCACTGGGATGGGGACCAGGGGATGAACCAGGATGAGGGATGCACTGGGATGAGAACTGGGCAATGAACCGGGATGAGGGATGCACTGGGATGAGCACCAGAGGATGAACTGGGATGAGGGATGCA
Organism: Larus michahellis; assembly: GCF_964199755.1. Taxonomy (NCBI): domain Eukaryota; kingdom Metazoa; phylum Chordata; class Aves; order Charadriiformes; family Laridae; genus Larus; species Larus michahellis. Next base: position 2,961,542 of record NC_133917.1, on the reverse strand, counting down.
CTGGGATGAGGACCAGAGGATGAACTGGGATGAGGGATGCACTGGGATGAGGACCAGGGGATGCACTGGGATGAGCACCAGAGGATGAACTGGGATGAGGGATGCACTGGGATGAGAGCTGGGGGATGAACCGGGATGAGGGATGCACTGGGATGAGGACCAGGGGATGAACCAGGATGAGGGATGCACTGGTATGAGGGATGCACTGGGATGGGGACCAGTCTGGCCTTGCGCACCCTCCCCAGTCCAGATGGGTCCCACGCGTTCCCTCCCAGTTCCCCCAGTCCAGCCTGGTGCCACACATCCCCTTGCGCCTCCACGGCCCAGGCCGGTTGGTTTGACGGTTGTCAGGAAGGCGGCAGCATCGCCCCGTCTGCGTCCCCCAGCCTTTGGGACGAGGTGGGGAGGGGCGCGCGCCGGGGAGAGCTCAGCGCAGCCCCGAAACCCACCCGGCCCAAACACGTTTGAGGTTCATCCAAATTTGCAGTTCTAATTTTTTTTTTTCCCCCCAAAAAAAATTTGCGCCAAAGAGAACAAATCGGCCCCCAGGGTGGGGGGATTTTACAGCTGGCTTTTTTGGTATCCGTGGATTATAACCCCGAGAGCCCCACGCGACACGATGGCCGAGGGCGTGGCTAAGCTGGGAGCAGCCGAGCACAGAACGTCCCGCCGGATAAACGCAAGTTATTTCTCACCCCAAAATAGGGAAGGGCCATGGGATGGGACTCGGTTCCCATCTGGGAGGATGCAAGAGAGCCATGGGGGAGGGAGGTATTCCCCCCCACCCCGAAAAAAAAAAAAGGGAGTGATGGCACAGGAAACAAACATAGAAAGGGAACTGGGAAAGGGAACTGGGAAAGGGAACTAGTGGGGAATGGACCTTTCTCCCTCAGGAGAAGGATACTCCTGGTCTGGGCTGCAAAGGGACAGGCTTGAGGCTCGAAGGAGAAGCCTCCGATGGTCCAGCTCCAGCTTCCACAGCCCGGTGTCGCTCACCAAAGCTCCAGTGTCACCGGGAGAGTCGACCGGCAGCCCCGGGGACACTGGCGGAGGATTGAAGCAGGCCATGCCCTCTCTCCCTTCCCAAGCTGTGCCGGATGGGCATGGAGGGCTTGGGGCCACCCTGGCTTGCAGGTGCCACTTCTCGCTGGAGCTGCTCCGTGGTGGAGCGGGGCTTCCCCGGGAGGCCCAGCACCGTGCCTTGCAGGAAGGTGAAAACCAGCAAGCCGCGGGAGAAGGCAGCCGCCCCGGCCAAAATGCCCCGGCCAGTTCTCCCGGGAAGCCAAGAGCACCCCGCTGTGTGCTGAGGTCCCCAAACCTCTCCAGAGCGCCGTGGCTGGATCCGTTTTTGTAGACAAGGGTCTCCAAGTCTCCCCAAGACACCGGTTATTGTCGTGTTGCTGCGGGCAAGGGTTCCCGTGCTTCTTTGGGAGCCTTGGGCTGAAAAGGGTGATGCGCGCTTGGGTTCTCAGAGCCCTGCTGGTACCAAGGGGCTCGTCGCCAGGCTGACTGCAACGGTCCCGTGCCACACGGGTACTCCGGGGCTGGCCGCGCTGGTGTGTGGGAGGACCTCCCGGCCCCACCGCTGCCTCAGGAACAGCCGCGGTACAGCTTTCGTGCCTGCCCCGAGCCCTGCAGATCCCCTGGGGCCGAACGCGCTGCTGTGTCCGAGGCTTCTTGGGGGTCTTTCCTGGAGCTGGATGGGGCCGGACGTGCCTGACAATGCCTGAGCCACGACGGAAAGCTGGAGCTAGGCATGCCGTCGTGTGGGTTGGTTCTCAGTCCCCATCTGTTTTTCCGGAGTTGGGAAAAAGTGTGCTGCTCTGTGTGAGGAGTCCCTGAGCTCTGCTGGTACCCCCAGGCTGAAGACGCTGGTGACCGTGAGGATTCCTGAGCCTCGCCACTCCCCTGGGGGTGGGCGATCTGTTGCGTGCCAAGGTCTCCGAGCCCTGCCACTGCACCGGCCATGGCTGCTCTGCTGTCTGTGAGGGCACCTGAGCCTCCCTGGCGTCCCAGGGCTGGGTGCGAGGGTGACCGAGCTTTGCCGGTTCCGCAGAGCTGGGCATGGGGCCCAAAGGGCAAGTGGTCACGAGCCTCACCTTTAGCCCTGGGAAGAAAAGACAAACCTTCCTGAGCTCTGCTGGTGAGCCAGGGCTGGACGTGCCGCTGTGTTCATGGGTGCCCGAGCCCCACGGGCAGCTCAGGGCTCTGCTGGGTGCAGGTGTCTCCAGGCCCCACCGATGCCCTGGCACTGGGTCAGCCGCTGCACGCGAGAGTCCCCACATCCCTCCGGTGCCCCAGTAACGGCTACGCTGCTGCACCCAAAGGTCTCTGAGCCCCACAGATGCGCCAGGGCTGCACCTGCTGGGGGACGATGTGACAGAGAGCAGCCCCGCGGAAAAGGACTTGGGGGGGGTCCTGGTGGGTGAGAAGCTGGACGTGAGCCACCAATGTGTCCTTGCAGCCCAGAAGGCCAATGGCATCCTGGGCCGCATCAGGAGAACCGTGGCCAGCAGATCCAGAGAGGGGATTCTGCCCCTCTGCTCTGCTCAGGGGAGACCCCCCCTTGAGTCCTGTGTCCAGCTCTGGAGCCCTCAGCACATGAAGGACAAGGACCTGTTGGAGTGGGGCCAGAGGAGGCCCCGGAGATGTTCCAAGGGCTGGAGCCCCTCTGCTGTGAGGACAGGCTGAGAGAGCTGGGGGGGTTCAGCCTGGAGAAGAGAAGGCTCCGGGGAGACCTTCCAGCCCCTTCCAGTCCCTAAAGGGGCTCCAGGAAGGCTGGGGAGGGGCTGTTTGGAAGGGCATGGAGCGATAGGATGAGGGGCGATGGTTTAAACTAGAGCAGGGCAGGTTTAGATTAGACATTGGGAAGAAGTTCTTTCCAGTGAGGGTGGTGAGACACTGGCCCAGGTTGCCCAGAGAGGGGGTGGAGGCCCCATCCCTGGAGACATCCAAGGCCAGGCTGGATGAGGCTCTGAGCGACCTGATCTAGCTGAAGATGTCCCTGCTGACTGCAGGGGGGTTGGACTAGATGGCCTTTAGAGGTCCCTTCCAACCCAACACAGTCCATGATTCTATGATCCCCAAGTCTCTCCAGAGCACCAGGGCTGGAGACGCTTTCACGTGCAAAGGCCGCAAGCCCTGATGGTACGTGGAGCTGGACGCGCTGCCTTGGGTGAAGGTTCTCAAGCCTCGTCACTACTCCAGGGCTGGACACGCTTCAGTGGGGTCAACAGTCGTAAGTCTCAGTAAGGATCGGTTCTCCGTTGCTGTTGGGTCACGTTTTGTGTCTCCGTGAGGACACAGCTGAGGGACTGGCCGTCAAGCCCAGGGGGTCCCCAGGGTGTAAGACTCAGTCAGGTCAGGGCCTAAGAAAGACTCGGCCACCAGCCAGGGAGCAGCAGGAACAGGCTGCTCCAACCTGGGGGAGGTGAATTGCGGTGCAACTCCCAAGCCAATGGGCAGAGGGTGTGTGGGTGGGGGTCCCAAGGGAAGCTTCTCGCAGCTCTTTCTTACAACCGAGGGGTTTTTACATCAGTTTGCTCCCATGAGACGCAGGATCACCCTGTGAGAGGTCGGCTTGAATCCCGGCAGCGGAATGCCTGGGGTGCTGGGAGAAGGGGTGGTAGAGGCTCTTGGTGCTCCCTCCAACACCTCCAACACCTCCCAGTTGGCCTCTATCGTATCGTTCCTCCTCTGCAGTACTGCTCGGTCACGGTGGATGGCAGTCCTGATCTATTGCCCGTTTTGGCTGATTACCTACAAATCCATCTCAATTTACCCAGCCCGTCCTACCGCGCCTTGTTTCACCTCGCAGCAAGTTACGATTCCTTGCAATTCCTTGCGTTTTCCTGTTACGGTATGGGAGAAACGCTCCTTATCCGACGACAACGGCTCAGGCAGTGAACGCTACGAAGTGCATTTTATTTGAACATTCTCGCGAGAACGGGTGACCTAGCGAGTAGTCTTGAAACACGCCTATTTATTTCCTAATCCCGGCCGAATTTTCCCTCCCCTCTTTCCCAACGGTTGAGTACTCCGGGGTTCACAATCTGTCCAGAGCGCCTAAAATCCTTCCCGGGTGTCCTGCCTCTGATTATTTCTCCTGACGCTACACCTAAAGGGATTATCTGACTAGTTTATTTCTTTCCTTTTTGGTAAAATTGCTCCATGTCATTAGCCCTGGTGAAGTGTTTGACGGCCCTTCTAGTCACCGATCCGGCATGAATCAGTTTTTCCTTTTGTCCGTGCGATAAGAGATTGTTCTACAAGCCTTTGCTGGAGCCTCTTTGTCTCAGTCATTCCCTTGTCATGTCACCCCTGAGGGAAACGGCTTTTCCCCCCTTGCAAAAACAATCCCTGCCTTTCTTACATGGCAGCAGCTCCGTTTCTGTCTCACTCGGCTGTGGTGGTTCTCATGGGATCGCAGGACAATTTGAGCTGGAGGTTCCTCAGGAGGTCTGTGGTCCATCCACCTGCTCAAAGTGGGGCCGGAGACGCCATCAGGCCTTTCCTTTCGTGCGCTGTTGGCTAAAACGTACTGAAGGACGGGGCTCTGAGCAACTCGATCCAGTCAAAGATGTCCCTGCTCATTGCAGGGGGTTGGACTAGATGACCTTGAAAGGTTCCTTCCAACCCAACCCCAAAGCTACAAATACAAATATTTGAGTGATTACTTGCGTCTACCATGAAGTTATCCACAGGTACAGTGCCTCAAAGTCTTCTCATACAGACACAAATGTTTCCGGCAGATACAACTACAGTTTTGGGGTTTTCATCGGGGACTCATCTCAAAATGGCAGACCTTTTGTTCAGTGCCAACTGCAGCCTGGACTGCAGCAAAAGAAGCGAGGGGGGGGGATTCTGCCCCTCTGCTCCACTCTCATGAGACCCCACCTGGAGCCCTGCCTCCAGCTCTGGAGCCCTCAGCACAAGAAGGACATGGGAGTGAGTCCAGAGGAGGCCCCGGAGATGCTGGGGGGGCTGGAGCCCCTCTGCTGTGGGGACAGGCTGAGAGAGCTGGGGGGGTTCAGCCTGGAGAAGAGAAGGCTCCGGGGAGACCTTCCAGCCCCTTTCAGTCCCTCAAGGGGCTCCAGGAAAGCTGGGGAGGGACTCTGGAGCAGGGAATCTAATGATAGGATGAGGGGGAAGGGTTTCAAACCGAAAGACGGTAGATTTAGATTGGATATCGGGAAGAAATTCTTGGCTGTGAGGGTGGTGAGCCCCTGGCCCAGGTTGCCCAGAGAAGCTGTGGCTGCCCCATCCCTGGAGGGGTTCAAGGCCAGGTTGGACGGGGCTTGGAGCAACCTGGGCTGGTGGGAGGTGTCCCTGCCCAGGGCAGGCGGTGGCACTGGGTGGGCTTTAATGTCCCTTCCCACCCAAACCGTTCTGTGATTCTGTGATTCTAAATGTCTCGGGCTTTGGTGGTGCTGCTTTCACAGACAAATCCTTGTCGGTCCTGTGCCACACACGCACCTGTATCAACAGTTTGCCATTTCTTCCCAATTTGTTGGGCCCACACTCTATGTTCTGACGTAGAGAGTACGGTTCTGTTGTGATTTTCCCCTACCGCAACGACTGGGTGTACGGTGCACGCTGCAGCATTGTGGATTGTTAAGACGAAAGTGGTGGCCCTATTGTTGAAGGGGTCAGAAGCAAAGTCGGCTAAATAACACCAGGATTGGAATTCTCTTTCAAATTTGGTTGCGTTGTCCCAAGTTTTCGAATCTCAGCGGGTAAAATGCCTCCTTCGCCTTCCCTTATAATTGCTGCTATTGTCGCCTGCAGCCACAGCTGAGCTTGGATACAGCCAAGGGCTGGTGAAACATTGCCTTGGACTGTTCCAAGAGCATCTACAATTAACTGGTGATCTTTTTAATTAATTTTCTCCCATCAGACACAAGCTGTTGGTCAGACCCTAACACTAAGAGAGAGGACCGCAACGGGTCTTCTAATTTGCTTGTGTCGCTTGCACTTTGCGCTCCGTTTTTTCACAAGCCCTTCAGCATTTCTGCGATTTAAGGCTCCCGGCGCTGGCCCTATGATACCAGTTGCATCTCTTTTTTGTTCGCCTTGGAGGGGCAAAGGTTCGCTCATGCGAACCGACCCACATAGGATGTGCTCGGGAATGGCGAGTAGATTGGTTAAATTGCAGAAACATTGACTTGTATCCTCAGTTCTGCCCGTTTCAGCGACCACGAGGGACGAAATAGGATTTGTTTTGTTGCCCTACATATTTGATGGCACATGGTCCCATTTCAGATATTTGTGGGATCGACTCCTCTCGTGTTAGCGGAGTTGAAGTTGGATTAATCGTGGTGGGTAGCGGGGCTGTGGTGGGTATCGAGTCTATTCTTTCGCAAGACACAGTAGTTTCTACTTTGCCAACTTCACCATTAACTGCCACCCCGCACCCGAAATCAAGCGTTAAACAGCAGCCGGTATCATTGGGACCAAGAGATCTAATTTTTTTACTACCTCTGTCACAGTTAAATCATTCGCCTTATTCAATTCACAACAAAAACGAGAGTTTCTTCTTCAGGTTCTTCAAGAATTGGGAACTCGGATCTCACCGGGATCCTCAGATCTACTCTAACTAGATTATTATCTTTTTGCATTTATCACTTTTCCACCACTCGGGATCATCCTTTCTTTTTAATTTCATGCTTAGCCATACTGTAGTAGTCACCAGTACGAGGAATAGTGAAATATCCCCCTTCGTCCTTTATTGATTTTCACGGATCTGTCATCCATCGGCTGGTTTGTCTATCCACCGCTCGCTTGACGCGAGAACGGCGTATCCCATTTTCTTTCCCTAAAACTTGAGCGGCAAAATGAGAATGCAATAAAGCAGTGTGTGGCCCCTCCCATTTGGCTTGCAGTTTTGATTTTCCAGAACATGCTTTAGTTCAGATTTCATCTCGCGGCTGTATATCACGTACCTGTAGTTCAGATGGTGGGGGTTGGCGCCGTCGGGCTTATTCCCTTTTGTCTTCAAATCCTTTTTGCGTGTATAAAACGTACTTGGTCGGCCGTTCGTCACATAGGCTCGTCTTAGTTGGGATGTAAGTCCCTGGGACAGCCAGGTGCCTCCCAAAGAGAATCTCTGCTGAGTGTTTCAAACATCCCGTAGGACTAAGTTTAATGCTTCTGGACATTTTGAACCAGCGTACGCACGCACTTCCGCTATCTTTTCTTTTAATGTTCTCTTCATCCTTTCTACTCATCCCGAAGACTGCGGGTGATAGGGAGTACGCAGGTTTCTTTCTATTCCGAGAGATTTGTACAGTTGATCGATTATATCGGCTGTAAACCGAGCCCCCCCGTCTGACTCTTCCCAGAAAGAGTGGTCGGACACTGGAATAGGCTGCCCAGGGCGGTGGTGGAGTCACCGTCCCTGGATGTGTTTAAGACTCGTTTAGATGTGGTGTTAGGGGATATGGTGTAAGGGAGAACTTTGTAGAGTGGAGATGATGGTTGGACTTGATGATCCCAAGGGTCTTTTCCAACCTAAATGATTCTATGATTCTATGATTCTATGACTCAGTTGACTCTGAAACCCCATATCTGGGTATAATTCCTTTCACTAAAGCTTTATCTGCCCACCCTGTGTCAGCTTTTCTTCTTGGGAGGGCTTCCACCCAGCCTGACAGTTCATCTACCGTTACAAGCAAAAATTTGTAACCGCAAGCAGGGGCGTATCGGTGTAATCCCCTTGTAATCCCTGGAAAGGGAAGTGGGGGCCACCGTCACTGCCCCAGCTCTGAGCTCAGCCTGGTGCTTGAGAACTTTCGACACGTCGGTGTCCTGGTTTGAGACAGAACAAAATCAATTTCCTTTTCAGTAATTTTACTTTTCAGTTAAGTCTCTTCTAACTGATCGCGCTCTCTGACATTATTCACAGAATCAATGACAGGATCACAACCTGTGATCTCCTCCAACCCCCGGCCAGAGCAGGGTCACCCACAGCAGATGGCACAGGAACGCGTCCAGGCGGGTTTGGGATGTCTCCAGAGACGGAGACTCCCCCACCTCTCTGGGCAGCCTGTGCCAGGGCTCTGCCACCCTCACAGCAAAGAAGTTCCTCCTCATGTTTAGGTGGAACTTCCCATGCTCAAGTTGGTGCCCGTTGTCCCTTGTCCTGTCCCCAGGCACCACTGAGAAGAGCCTGGCCCATCCTGACACCCCCCCTTTCAGTATTTAGAAGCGTTGATAAGGTCCCCCCTCAGCCGTCTTTTTTCCAGACTGAAGAGCCCCAAATCCCTCAGCCTTTCTCCATCAGAGAGATGTTCCAGCCCCTCAGCATCTCGGCAGCCCTTTGCTGTCCCCTCTCCAGCAGTTCCCTGTCCCTCCTGACCCGGGGAGCCCAGAACTGGACGCAGTGCTCCAGGTGTGGCCTCCCCAGGGCAGAGCTGAGGGGGAGGATGACCTCCCTCCACCTGCTGGCCACGCTCTTCTTGATGCCCCCCAGGATGCCATTGGCCTTCTTGGCCACCAGGGCCCATCGCTGGCTCATGGGCATCCCGTCTTCCCCCAGGACTCCCAGGTCTCTCTCCACAGAGCTGCTCTCCAGCAGGTCACCCCCCAACCTGTCCCGCTGTGGGGGGGTTGTTCCTCCCCAGGCGCGGGACCCTAAGGGTATGTATTTCAGACAGTGTCTGCTTCTGGCAGCGATAACGTCTCGTGTTTATAGTGAACACCAAGGAATGGCGTGGAGAGAGGCTCCTACTTAGTGCTGGAACACCCAAGGTCAGCTCACGTTGTTGTTTGCCCCGTTGGAGGGTCGGAAGCGGAAAAGCACCTGCAGGGAGGAGGGGGCAGGGCAGGGGACCCAAAACTGGCCAAGGGGGTGTTCCATCCCGTCTGCCCCCTGCTCAGAACAAAAGCTGAGGGATCAAAGGGTCAGCCTCTTCCTTCAATGGCCGGCATCCCAGGAGGACCCTGTCTGTTTGTCTGCCTTTGATCCCGATCCGCGCATTTCTGAATCCGGCTCTTGAATCCGGTTCCTGCCTGTTGCTGAGTCCAGTCCCGGCTCTGGCCAGTGACGTGATCATCATCCTGGGAGCTCAAGATTGGTTTTGTCTGTATTTGTGTATATTTAATTATTTTTCTTATTAATATTATTATATCTTCTTTTTATTGTTAATATTTCATTAAAGTTGTTTGGGGTTTTTTTAGTTTTTTTTTTTTCAGCGCATAAGTTTCTCTCTCCCTTATTCTCTCTCCCTCCCTTCTTCTGAGGAAGGGAGAGAGGTTAATAGAGAAAAAATCCGTCAATTCATTTAGTGGCCAGACCAGCCTAAACCTTGGCAGATGTATCGGCATCCAACGTGGGCACGACTGGGGCTCTGACAGATCGCCCGGATAGTTCAAATTCCAGCCTGCTCAGTTGAGAGAGTATCCAGGTTTTTTTCCCTTTGAGAGTCTTGAGGGGCTGGAAATTAAACCAGACAGCTCACATCATGTCGTTCTTCAGCGGAATATCGTATTGTGCCTTTATGGAGTCTTGTGTCAAGTCGGTTGACGCGACGTTGCCCGACCTGCCGTGTGTGTTGGGTTATTATTCATTTGTTCCTTGTGTTTATTTGCAGTGGCTCGGCTCTGAGCGCTGGGCGAAAACGGGATGTTTTCCGATGGTGCTTAACACCGAATTTACGCCGGGATGATTTGGGCAAGGCCTTTACCTGCACACCTCGGTCGCCACCTAATGGATCCTGTCACCAGCGACACCTTTGATTTTACCTTCTCCCTTTTACGCCAAGCTGGCTCTGTTACCAGAGTTTGGGGACTGTGGGAATGACCGTTACCACCGAATCATGATTTTATTATAGATTCATCATCTAGACAAGGAATGGCGTATCATCATCTAGATATTCACAAGTCCATGGGCCCTGATGGGATGCACCCGAGAGTGCTGAGGGAGCTGGCAGAAGTCATTGCTGGGCCGCTCTCCATCATCTTTGAAAAGTCCTGGAGAACAGGCGAGGTGCCTGGGGACTGGAGGAAAGCCAATGTCACTCCAGTCTTCAAGAAAGGCAAAAAGGAAGAGCCGGGGAACTACAGGCCGGTCAGCCTCACCTCCATCCCTGGAAAGATGATGGAACAGCTCGTTCTGGGTGTCATCTCAAGGCACGTGGAGGAAAGGAAAGCTATCAGAAGTACTCAGCATGGATTCACCAAGGGGAAATCATGTCTGACTAATCTGATAGCCTTCTACGATGGCATGACTAGATGGATAGATGAGGGGAGGGTGGTAGATGTGGTCTACCTTGACTTAAGCAAGGCGTTTGACACGGTCTCCCACACCATCCTCATAGGGAAGCTTAGGAAGTGTGGGTTAGATGAATGGACAGTGGGGTGGATAGAAAACTGGTTGAAAGATAGAGCTCAGAGGGTTGTGATTAGGGGCACAGAGTCTAGTTGGAGACCAGTGACGAGTGGTGTTCCCCAGGGGTCAGTACTGGGTCCAGTCCTGTTCAATATATTCATCAATGACCTGGATGAGGGGATAGAGTGCACCCTCAGCAAGTTTGCTGATGACACCAAGCTGGGTGGGGTGGCTGACACACCGGAAGGCTGTGCCACCATACAGAGAGACCTGGACAGGTTGGAGATCTGGGCAGAGAGAAACCTTATGAAGTTCAACAAGGGCAAGTGTAGGGTGCTGCACCTGGGGAGGAACAACCCCATGCACCAGTACAGGTTGGGTGCTGACCTGCTGGAGAGCAGCTCTGTGGAAAGAGACCTGGGAGTCCTGGTGGACAACAGGATGACCATGAGTCAGCAATGTGCCCTTGTGGCCAAGAAGGCCAATGGCATCCTGGGGTGCATCAAGAAGAGTGTGGCCATCAGGTCAAGGGAGGTCATCCTCCCCCTCTACTCTGCCTTGGTGAGGCCGCACCTGGAGTACTGTGTCCAGTTCTGGGCTCCCCGGTTCAAGAGGGACAGGGAACTGCTGGAAAGGGTGCAGCAGAGGGCTACAAAGATGATTGGGGGACTGGAACACCTCTCTTATGAGGAAAGGCTGAGGGATTTGGGTCTCTTCAGTCTGGAGAAAAGACGTCTGAGGGGTGACCTTATCAACACTTATAAATACTTAAAGGGTGGGTGTCAGGAGGATGGGGCCAGGCTCTTTTCAGTGGTGCCCGGGGACAGGACAAGAGGCAATGGGCACAAACTTGAACATAGGAAGTTCCACCTAAACATGAGGAGGAACTTCTTTACCCTGAGGGTGGCAGAGCACTGGAACAGGCTGCCCAGAGAGGTGGTGGAGTCTCCAACTCTGGAGACATTCAAAACCCACCTGGACGTGTTCCTGTGTAACCTGCTCTAGGTGACCCTGCTCTGGCAGGGGGGTTGGACTAGATGATCTCCAGAGGTCCCTTCCAACCCTATGATTCTATGATTCTATGATTCTATGATTCTATGATTCTCTTGAATGCGTTTCAGGGGTGGATTCATATTAAACACTGGTGCAGGAGTAGGTGTATTACAACACATACCGCCGCTACTCCAAGCCCGACAACGACCGCTGCCGCTACCCCAGCTCCATCCATAGTGGTGCAAGCCGTGTCCCTTCCCCTCATAGCAAAGACCGGTTCAAGTCAGATCACGTGGGAGAGAGCTCTTCCGATGAAGGTGAGAGAGAGGGTCCTACTCAAGCAGATCAGACAGAAGGTCCTCCCAAAGCAGATCTGGGAAGGGTCCTTCTCAGGTAGCGTCAACAGAGGAGGAGGAGGAGGAATCAGACACAAAGGTAATCAACCATTCAAGCCTTACCTAGGAAGGACTTGCAAAACATGAGAAAGGACTTCAGCCGTCATGAAGGTGAGACGTTACCTGGTTGTTCTCCTGCCGGGGTAACGGGGCTGATGCCGTAGACTTGGGTGGCAGAGACACCAGGCGGTTGGGAAACCTGGCGAGAGACAGAGGCATCGATAAAGAGCTTGGGAGAAAGCCATACGCTCTCAGTCTCTGGAGGCGACTCGTGTCAGCCGTAAGGTGCAGGTATCCCTTTATGGACGATACCAAATGCCGCCCAAGCAAACAGACCACGGTGGAGAAAGGTATGAAGTGCCCGAGAGAAGCGGTTGTGCAAGAGGTGATTTACGGTGACTGGCAAGCGGGCGCAGACCCTGACGAAGCGCCGTGCAAACGACCTACGTCGCGGAATTCTGCGCAGAGCGCGCCATCAATGTATTCCCACGCGTTGGCAACACTGGTTTGGGGAGGATCCGCTGCCGATGCGCCAACTGAAAATGAAGTGGGTAACAGCGTACGGCAGTTATAACGGCAGTCTCTCTCGTCCCCCCATTGTTGCAGCCGTAGAAAAAAAGGACCAAGAAAATGGAGAAATTATTTGAAAAACTGTTTGGTAAACTGTCCAGGATGGAGATGAGATCCCGCTCTTCCCCTGCATGGGCCCACGTTGCAGCCATTAGGACAAGACGCCCTCCTACGAGACCGACTCGAGAGAGACTGAACACACCACAAGGTACCCTGTGGTTTTACCTCCGTGCCCACGGAGACGTCCTGCACGTGGGCCGGGGCCATCACAAAGCACAAACCCCGGCTGGGCGGAGAATGGCTGGAGAGCGGCCCTGAGGAGAAGGACTTGGGGGTGTCGGTGGGTGAGAAGCTCGACACAACCCGGCAACGTGCGCTGGCAGCCCAGAAACGCCCCCCCCTGCAGCCTGGGCTGCATCCCTGGCAGCGTGGGCAGGGGGGCGAGGGGGGGATTCTGCCCCTCTGCTCTGCTCTGTGAGACCCCCCTGCAGCGCTGCCTCCAGCGCTGGGGCACCAACAGCAGAAGGACATGGAGCTGTTGGAGCGGGGCCAGAGGAGGCCCCGGAGATGCTGGGAGGGCTGGAGCCCCTCTGCTGTGGGGACAGGCTGAGAGAGCTGGGGGGTTCAGCCTGGAGAAGAGAAGGCTCCGCGGAGACCTTCCAGCCCCTTCCAGTCCCTCAAGGGGCTCCAGGAAAGCTGGGGAGGGACTCTGGAGCAGGGAGGGGAGCCATGGGACGAGGGGGAAGGGTTTTACACTGGAAGAGGGAGATTCAGGTGAGATCTGAGGAAGAAATCCTTGGCTGTGAGGGGGGTGAGCCCCTGGCCCAGGTTGCCCAGAGAAACTGTGGCTGCCCCATCCCTGGAGGGGTTCAAGGCCAGGTTGGACGGGGCTTGGAGCAACCTGGGCTGGGGGAGGTGTCCCTGCCCAGGGCAGGGGGGTTGGAAATGGATCATCTTTATGGTCCTTTCCCACCCGAACCATCCTGTGATTCTGTGACCCCGCTGCTGCTCAGCCCTTTGCGAGTCCTGACCCAGCCCAGGAATGGGGAGAGAAGCCACAAACGTGGTTTTAAACTGAACGAGGGTGCGCGAAGCACCAGAGGGGGGGCACATGCGTGCCTGCAGCCGGCAGCACGGGACCACACGCGTGTGAGCACAGCCGGGTCTGTGCCAACAGCGGGAGCGGGCGGGCGCGCGGGTGGGCGCACCAGACGCGGGTGAGCGGGGCGCTGGGGCACATTTGCATGGATGTCCCTGAGTGTCCCTGTGTGGGGGGGGAAGGTGGGGGGAGAGGGTCTTGTCCCAACTTTTCACACCCCTTCGCTGTGGCCGGTGTCCCAGGCGACCTCCAGCCCAAGGTCCAAGTCCCTGGAGCGCTCTTTGCCTGTGGGGATAAGGGGGCATGGCTGCCCCCCACGACCCAAAGTGTCACCCCACCAGCGTGGGGTCCCCTGGTAGTGGGGGCCGTTGGCCTTGGGTATTTTCTCACCTGCAGATGGGGCTGGATACAGGAGCTTGAGCTCTACCCGCGGTGTCACCCGGAGGGATCCAGGGGTGCTCCTCCCTGCGACGGGGGCTGGGGCAGCAGGGGGAGGAGGTATCAGGGGGTGCCCAGGGGTTTAGGTGCTGGGGGTTGGGGCTGGCTGTCCATCTCCAACCCTCGTCATCTGCCGCCTTCTCCTGCTCCAGCTTTGGCTCCCGACGACGCCACCGAGAACGAGCCAAGCCAGGTCACGGTCCTCCCAGCGCCCCGTGTTGCCCCAGGCAGAGCCCTGCTCTCAGCACCCCAAGGTCTTTGAGGAAGGGGTGCCCCGGTCTGCCGGGGGGGGTGCGGGGCTAGGGGAGCTGTGTGTGTGTTGGGGTGTGTCTGAGGGGGCTCTGAGCTGCTGCCTCATTGCTGGCGGGGAGCGTGGAAGGACGGGGCAACGCTTCCCCTGTGCCTGGTGTGGGAAAAGTCCTGGCACCACCTGCACATCCGCAGTGGGGAGCCCGCATCACCCCCACCCTGCGCATCCGTCACCTCTGCATCCCCCCCCTTCCATCACGCTGCGCCCGGGGGAGCCTCACAGCACGAGGCCCTTCGCTCCCTAAAAAGCCCCATCTCCTACATCCTTTGGGGGTCACCATCCCCGCCTTGGCCAGCCCCCAGCCCCCACCCGCTGCCTCTGAACCCCTCTCCCCCGGCGCAAACGGCTCCACCGCTCCGCTGCCTGCCAGAAATGCTTCTCCAGCTCCTCCACCCTGCCGCCCGCGCACCTGTCCTGGGACACCCGCCACCCTCTGGGACACCCACCCAGCCCGGGATGGGACCCTGGCACCGGCATGCCTGGGCGGGGGGGCTGCCCTGCCACGCCAGGGACATCCCCTGGGCACCAGCAGGTCCCTCCCAGGCCCTGACGAGCCCCTGGATCAGTCCTTGGTGGCCCCCTGGGAGCCCCCCGCATCCGGCTGTGCCCCCTCAGGCCCTGTGCCTTCCAAGTCTCCCGTGTCCGCCCTTCTCGCCCGGAGCTCTGGGGCCCTGCCGCCCTCCACCTCCCACCAAGGACGGATCCAGTGGGCGCTGCTGCCCGGGAACCGGGAGTGGCTGCTGCAACCGGTAAGCAGGAGTCTTGGAGGCATCGGAGAGCTGGGAGGGCACCGGGAGAGTGCAGACGCAGCAGGTGGTGGCACCGGGTGCTGAGGGCACACCTGGGATGGGAACCGGGCAACTGGGGGGCACGGGGGGGGGGGGGGGGGCTGGGCGCCACTGGGAGGCCCAGGGGGACGGTGACCTTGACAGGGCGCTGCGACAGCTCCCGTATCCGCTGCTGGCAGGACCCGGTGGTGCCGGCCACCCTGGGGTCTGCAGGGGCTGGTGGTGGCTGCAGCGGGGTGAGGGCACCCCTCGGAGAGACCCCCCAGCCCCGGCAGGGCCAGATCCTGCCCTGACACTGGCTGTGGTGGGGGCCTTTCCTGGGGGGTGTGTGTGTGTCTGATGGCAACAGATATGTATTTAATGAATGGTGGAAATAAATCAGAAGCGTAACGGCTTTGGGGAGGTGTACGGGCACGGCGGGGGGCAGAGGGAAGGGGGCTGCCATGTGCCTGGATGACGATGTTCCCTGGGGCAGGAGGTGGGTGGCTCTCAGCGCTCAGACCCCCCCAGCCCTGCTGGGAGCAGGAGGTGCTGCCGGTCTCAGGGAAGGCGCCTGTTTACTGCAGAGTCAAAGGTACACGGGGCACAGAGGACTTCGGCGGGGGGCGGGTAGGAAGCGGCACCGGCAGCCAGAACGCCTGACTTCGCCGGGGATGGGGGGGGGGGGAGAGGGGGGCAGGCTCAGGGGGGCGCGGGGAAGATGCGGTCAAAGTGTGCCAGCAGCAGTTCCACAGCCTGGTTCTGCTGGGCCATGCCCGCTGCCAGGCTGCCCGGCTCCCGCTCCGGCCGCAGCAGCGTTGGCCCGAACACGATGCCGATGTTCTGGCGCGTCATGCGGTTGACGTCTACCCGCTCCATCACCCTGGGGACGCGCAGGATTTCGGGGTGGTGCCACGCACTCCATCCAGCCCCGCTCCTCCCTCCCTCACCCCAGGGGGTCCACGCGCCGGGGGCTCCATCACTCTGGCAGGCGCCAATCCTGCTCCCCCTCCCCCTGCTGTCCCTCCCCGAGACTCTCCCCCCCCAGTTACCCCATAGCCCACCCACCTGTGGGGCAGCTCTAAGGCCACCCCACAGCTGCCCCCAGCCCGGGAGCAGCCCTCCCCTTACCGGCAGAGGTGAGCCAGGAGGTAGCGGAGGGTGGCATAGTTAGGGGGGGGCAGGCTCTGCACCAGCTCAGCCACCCGCTCCACCTGCTCCTGGGGGTCCGGCAGCTCTAGGGAGGAGGCACAGCAGTCAGACATGGTGCCCCCCAGCACCCATAGCCTGGGGATGCCCACGGGGAGCGCTGCAGGGTTGGGGGGGGCACTTACTGACAGCTTCAATGAAGGAGTCAAAGAGCCCGTAGGGCACTAAGGGCTCAGGCAGCTCCCGGAAGAAGAGCTTGAGGGCACCGGTCACCACGTGGACATCGCTCCACTCGGGGTCTGCCAGGCTGAGCCGCTCCTCTGGGAGGAACGGAGGAGGTCAGCTTGTGCCCGGGCCCCCCAAGGCCCCAGCGCTGCCAGGGCCACCCCCTGCCCGGCCACCCCGGCTGACCTTGGGACAGCTGCTCGGGGAACACATAGCGCCCGTCCGAGGTCACAGCTCGCTCTGCGGGGACAAAGGAGGGTTCACGGGGGAAGAAGCCACCTTAACCCACCCTTGGGCGTGTGCTCCAATGCAGTTCCCGTCTCCTCCCCAACATCCCCATCCTCTGACCCTTTGGTCCCCTCACCCCGGTCCACGGCAAAACGCAGCTTCTGGATCACAGACAGGTTCCCGTTGACCCGGTAGATCCCATCAACGTCAAGGCCTGGGGACAATGAGGGGGGCGAGACTTGGTGGGGGAAACCGGTGCCAGCTGGGAGGGCCATGCCGGCTGGGAAGACCCTACCTCTCTCCTCGACAGCCTCCACACAGAGCCGGACGAAGCGGGGCACAGTGGTGCTCTCCCGCTGGCACAGGGCATCCAGGCGGCACCCGAAAACCTGGTCTGGGAGAGGGCAGCGCTGGGGCAAACTGGGATGGGAGAGCACTGGGACTTGGCAGGGGGGCAAATGGGACTGGGGAGGGGTATAGGGAGGGAATGCTGGGCTCCGGGAGGGTGGTGGTGAGGGCAGGGAGGGACACCTGGGCTGCGAGAAGGCACTGGGACCGGGAAGGGATGCTGGACTGGAGGGAGACACTGGACTGGTGGGTGCACAGGGACTGAGGGGGGGGTATTCTGGGACTGGGAGGGGGGAGATGGTAGACACTGGGGTCAGGACGGGGAGAGGGACCAGGAGGGGATGCTGGGATTTGGGAAGGACACTGGGACCAAGGGCAGGGACACTGGGAGGGTGGGAGAAGGGAGGGGGGCACCAGGACGCACTGGGGACAGGCAGCCAAGGCTCAATGGAGCACTCAGCCCCCTCCTTCCTCTCCCACTTTGGGGGCAGAGGGAGGATATGGGAGGGCTGGTGGGGGGGGGGTGGGGGGGAAGGTTCTGAGGGCACGGTGGGTCTTGGTGGGGGGAGCCTCACCTCGGATGAGCCCCTTCTCCTGCAGGCTCTGGAGCGGGGGCCGCTTGACGATGAAGCGCCTCAGCTTGCTCTTCACCCGCTTCTTCTCCGAGGCGTCAGGGGTGTGGGGGGCACCTGGGGGCACAGCAGGCCCCGATACGGTCACGGTCATGGCAGCCCTGAGGCCTGCTCACCCCCCTCTCCACCCTCCCCGCCCCCCAACCCCACCTGGAGCCCCGGCTCCCTCAGTGACCCGCAGCAGCTCGTCCTCGTCCCCGCTGAGCTCCGCCAGGTCCCCAATGTCCCCCCGGCGCAGCCACCCCGCAGGCATGTCCATGGGGTTCTCCAGATCCTGAGGGATGGACAGGGGACAGTTGACGATGTGGGGCTGGGGGCAACCACGGGGCACTCCCCGGCCCCCCTCCAGGCACTCACCAGCCGGTGGATGACCCCCCGGATGGCCCGGGCCCACTCCTGGATGGTGGCCTCTTGGTCCGACTGCAGCAGGAACTCATTGCCTGTCACAGTGCGGAGCTGGCGGGGGGGCAGCAAGATGTGGGGGGGTGCAGGGACCCCCAGGGACCCCTACAGGGGCCAGGAGGACCCAGGCACTCCAGGGGTGCCCTGTTCCCCCCCTCAGTGGGGGGCTCCAGAGGTGCCCCTAACCCAAGGGGGTTCCCTACACCACCCCGTCCCATTTTGGGGGTTCTGGTACGTGCTGGGCTGTGGGGTCCCCTTCTCTGTGGGCTGCGTTTCGGGTGATCTCTGTGACCCTTGGACTGTTACGGAGACCCCCCGCCGCGGCCCCTGGGCTCTGCACTTTGGGCATCCCCACGTGCCCAGCCCGGGGTCCCCCCCCACTCACGTGGAGGACGTTCTTCTTGCTGGAGAGGTCGCGGGCCCAATCCAGGGCAGCCCCCCGCAAGTCCACGCTGCTCTCGGGGCGGCTGCTGGCAGGGCACTGGGGGGGGGGGGGGGGCACCGGCCGTCACCCCATCCCCCTTGTGTCTCCACACACAGCACCCCGTATTCTTCCACAGCCCTCTCCACCCGCTGTCGTCCCCCCCCCCACCCCCCGCATACATCCCGATGCTCCGACACCCCCCCCGCTGCCCCAGCACCCCCCTGACCCCCACTCACCCAGGCAGTGGGTGCCGGTCCCTTGGGTTCCTTGTAGAAGATGAGGCTGTTCCCGGCCAGAACCACCCAGGAGACCCCCCAGCTCTTCCTGGGGGCAGCAGGTGAGGGGCATCCCCAACTCCTCCCCCAGCCAGGACTGGGGTCAGGCTTGGGTGTCGTTGTCCCCCCCCCCCCCCCACCCCAGCAGAGCCCCACACAGGCCCCAGGCACCATCTGGGCACTGGCAGCGCCTCAGATCCTTCGTCGTGTCCGTCCCCCCCCCCCCCCCCCCCGAGCCTGGCACAGCCAAAAGGGCCTTTTTGTGCCAGGGACATTGCTTGTCTGGAGCCCCTCAGCTGTGAAGAGCCGTGGACCAGGCTGGCATGGCCCCCCCAGGCTGGAAGGCCCCCCCTGAGCTGGCACAGCCCCCCTGGCATAAATTACCCCCCCCCCCCGATTGGATTAGTCCCCTCAGCTTGGCAGAAACCCCTACACCAGAACCCCCCCAGGGACCCCAGCCCCGCACCCAGCACCTGAAGCCCCCCCCCGGCACCCAAAGCCCCCCTAGCACCCCAACCTGGCACAGTCCCCTGCACCCGCCCCACCCCGGCCCCCCACCTGGCACAACCCATTGCACCACGACCCCCCCCTCCCAGCACCCCAATCCGTCACAGTCCCCTGCACCAGAATCGCCCCCCCCTCCCCTCCCCCAGGACCCCAGCCTGGCACCAGGATTGAACCCCCCAGGGACCCCAGCCTGGCACATTCCCCCCCCTCCTTGCCCCCCCCCCCGTCCCCGTCCCCCACCTGAGCTTCCTGCCCCCCTCAGCGATCTTGGTCCTGTTGAGCTGCCCGGCCTTCTGCACCTCCTGCGGGGACAGGGTCAGCACTGCCCCCACCCACCCCGCGCCGCCCCCCCCGGCCCTCCCTGGCCCTGGGGTAACTCACGGTGGGGAGGGCGGGGGTGCAGGATGGGGGGGCAGCTGTGGGGGCAGCTGGCCGCTCCTCCAAGCTGTGCTGGGCAAGGGTCTGGCCGTGGGTCACCTGCAGTGGGGGGGGGACAGCGTGGGGGGCACAGCCTGGGTCCTCCCTGACGTCCCGTCATACCCTTCCCAGTGCCCCCCATTACCCATCCATGCTTTGACCCCCTCCCGTGCCCCCCCCCCGTCCCCCTCCCTGTCCCCCAGCTCACGGTGCCACCGGGGACCCCGGCATCCCTGGAGCTCCAGCGTGCCGTAGTCCTGGGGGGCTCGGCGGGGGGGGGCAGGCCCTGCAGGGGACACAGAGGACATGGATCAGCTTCAGGGGATGTCATGGCCAGGACCCACAGGACTGTCCCCCCCTCTCACCCCCTCCCCCCCCGCAATTAGCGCTGGCACTAACTGCCAGCAGCCCAGTGGGGCTGTGCCAGGGACAAGTGGGGGCAGTGAGGGGGACCTGGACCACACGGGATGGTGGCGGGGGGGGGGCCACACGGAAGGGATGGGAGGGAAGATATTGGGGGAATAGTTTGGGAGAATCGAGGAATCACGGGGGCCGCTTGGGGGGGGGGAAGTGAAGAGGATAGAGTGAACATCAGGGGCCATGGGGGCACGATGCATGCGCTTTGGTGGGGAGACATGGGGGAGCAGGGGGGACACTGGGGATATGGGGGGGGAGGGAGGGATGGGGGGGTGTAGAGATAGCTGGGAGGAGGCTGGCGGGGCCCCAGTATTCCCCCCCAACTCCCCCACTGCCCCCCATGATCACCGCCTCCCGGTGCCGCCGGGGGGGCTTCCAGGAGGCCGCGCCGGTTTGGGGGTTGTAGAAGAAGCAACGGCCGGTGTTGGGGTCCAGGTGACGCTCCCAGGCCCCCAAAACCTGGAGGGGGGGGCCGGCTGGCACGGGGGGGTCGGCCTGGCCCCCCACCCTCTGCAGCTCCTCAAGGTTGCAGTAGATCATGGCGGATCCCAGGGGGGGGACCTGGGGGGGGGGGGGGGGGCATATGGACGATGCCCACAGCGCACCCCCAGCCCGCCGCTGTGCCTCGCATGCCCTGCCCAGCCCCCCTAGTGCCCCCTTGCTCTGCCCCCCACCCCTCCAGTGCCCCCTTACCTTACCCCCCAACCCCCCAAGCCCCCCAGCAATGTCCCCTTGCCCTGCTCCCCAGCCCCCACCAAAGCCCCCCAGCAGCGTCCCCTTGCCCTGCCCTCCCAGGCCCCCCAGCTCCCCCCAGAGTCCCCTTGCCCTGCCCCCCAGCCCCCACCAAGCCCCCCAGCACTGACCCCTTGCCTTGCCTCCCAGCACCCCCCCAGCCCTGCCCAGTCCGGATCAGGCTTTTGCAATCGCTTCCCCGGAGCCGTTTGCCGCCCCCCCCCAACCACCACCCCGCTCTCCCCGGCTCCCCCCGCGCCGCTCCCTCGGGCCGGGCCCAGCACCCCGCTCCCACCTGCCGCCCCCGGCTGCGCAGCACCGGTCCCCCCCCGGCCCCGCTGCGGGAGGCTCGGCCCCCCCAGCCCCCCACCTTCCTCCCCCCTCCCGCACTTCCTCCACTGCCCCACGGCGACGAGGAAGCGGTGGCAGTGAGGGCGGGGTTGGGGGTGCTGGGGGGGTTGGGGGGGGGGGCGAAGTTGGGAGGATGGGGGGTGCAGGTGGGTGATGCAGGGGGGCAAATTGGGGGATGCAGGTGGGCGATGCGGGGGGTGAGGTTGGGGGGGGGAGCAGGGCTGGGGGCACAGGGCGGCCTCTGGGGTCACCTGGCCCCCACTCACCCCAGTGCCCAGCTCCTGCTGGGACTGGCACCGCGGCAGGGCCGGGGGGGGCGCGGGCAGGGCCCCCTCTGCCAGCTGGCTGGTGCTGGTGCAGCGGGTGGGGGCCAGCGTGGCCTCCTGGGGCCGGGCCGGCGGGGGGACACGCAGGTCCTCCAGTGAGCGGTACTGCGGTGGCAGGCCTGGGGGGAGAGATGGGGGTACCCACCCACCCGAAATGATGCTCTGGGCTGCAGGTGACCCCCCCCCCCCCCCCCGCACTGGGCCCCAACCCTCTTTTCCCCAGTGTCCCCCTGCCCCCAGTACCCCCAGCCCCATGTCCCTGGTGCCTCCTAGTGCCTGCAGCCCTGTGCCCCTTCTACCTCCTGCGCTCCCAGCCCTTTGGCCCCCCATCGTCCCTCCCGGGTGTCTCCCAGCCCTGTCCCCCCGCTGTCCCCTTATCCTGTGCCCCCAGCCCCGATATTCCCCCAGCCTCGTGCACCCAGACCCACAGCCCAGGACTCCCCGGGGTGTGTCCCCTCATCCTATGCCCCTAATGCCCCCAAACCCTTGCCCCCACCTCAGCATCCCATGGCTCCGCTCTCCCAGTGTCCTGCCACCCTGTGTCTCCCTGCCCCATGGCCCTGTGCCCCCCCCGCTTTGCTCACCCGACCCTGCAGGCTGGCTGGGGGGCAGTGTGTTCCGTCTCCCGCTGTCACCAGGGTCCAGCTCGGCCACGTAGGTAGCAGGGACAAAGAAGGGCCGAGCCCAGCGGGGCTCGCTGGCCCGTCTCACCTGCCACCAGTCCTCGTTGGCTTTGTGGAGCAGCAGGAACTGCTCGCCAGCAGCCATGGCCACGTGCCGCCCATCCTCGGCACGGTACGTGTAGTTGTAGAGGGCGCGGAGCACCACGGCCGGCTCAGCGCGCCGCCACCGCCGCCCCTCCAGCCGCCACCGCCCTGCCAGCATCCTCACCACCGGCGACACGCTACGGCCTGGCCCTCGCCATCTGCCGGGGACAGGACCGGGGGGTCAGGGTGGACGCGCCCCGCGCCCCATGGCTGGCATGGCCGCAGGCTGTGCTGGAATGGGGCCGAGCAGTGCCCTGGGTGGTAGCGGGGACCCTGCCTGCAGGGCCAGGACTCACCAGACAATGTCGTGCCCCATGGCCAGGCTGTGCCTCACGGCCATGGATTGCCCCCCCAGCCATGGCAATGCCCCACGGCAATCCTGTCCACAAATAGTGGAGGGACCATCTGTTGCCCCAGCTCCTGGTGCCGGGCCGGGGGGGGGCGCAATGCCTGGCCCCAGGGTATAGGGAACTTGGGGGACTGGGGGTGCTGGGGCAGCCAGGGCTTGGGGACCTGCAGGAAACCCAGCAGCAGCTGCAGCAGGAAGCAGCGAGGCTGCGGCTTCCTCACTCCACACAGCATGGGGCTGGTGGGTGGTGCTGGGGGGGGCCTCAGCTCCGCGGCCCCATGGCCCCAGGTCCTTATCCCATGGCCCTCCGGCCTCCCCAGCCCCTGATCCCCGTCCCACCGCCCTGTGGCTCCCAGCCCCATTCCAAGGCCCGCAAGCCCCCCCACCCCATATTCCCTGCTCCCCAGCCCCACAGCCCGAGACTCCCTGACCTGCAGCCCCCCCCTGCTCCCCCCGCAAGCTCCACGGTCCCCCTGCCCCCCCCCCCCAGCCTGGCCCCCCCACACACCTGGAGATAACACTCACCATCTCTGGGGCACCACTGCGGGGCCGGCGGGCAGGACGTGATGCCGGGACAGAGAGGTGGGAGGGGTGCAGGTGCCCATTGGGGTGCAGGCGGGGGACCCCGGCGTCCTGCCCACCCCCAGCCGGCTGAGCACCCACGGGTGCGGGGATGAGCACCCGCGGCCCCGCTTGACCCCGCTTGGCCCTAAGCACCTTTCGGCTCTGCCCACACGGTGCTGCCGGGGGGGGGCGGGGGGGCGGAGGGGGGGGCAGCCGGTGCAATTAGGGTAATTGCACTGCCCCAGGGCGGGGAGGGGGGAGAATCAGCCTCGCCCCGGGACCCCTGACCCCAGCCCGGCCGTGTCCCACCCCTTCCCCGACGCCCGCCCCCGCTTCCCTTTGCTGTCTGCCCTACTGGTTCCTGGGGACCGGGGGGGAAGGGCGGGGAGGTGGGGGCGGGGGGGGCTGTGCCAGCACCGACCCCCGCTGCAGGCCGGTGACTCCCCCGCTGTCCCTCCCCAGCCTGGTCCTGCCGGGGTGGCGGGGCGGGCCCTCCCGCAGCGGGGACACCTCGCCGGGCCATGTGACAGGACGGGACGGGGCGGCGAGGCCCTTGCCCCGCGGCGGGGCAGGATGGGGACCGCCGGGGAGGACGAGGGGGAGCCTCCCGGCGGGCACGGAGCGTGTCCCGCAGGGTCGGCGGGGGCTGCGGGCGGCGTTGCGGATCCGGGAGCGGAGGGTGCTACGGGAGGCGGCGGCCGCGCCCAGCAGCCATGGCAACCCGGGCGGGCCGGTTCCCGCGTCGCCATGGCGACCGGCGCTCTCGCGAGAGTTAGGGGGCGGCACCGCGCGGGGCATAGTGGGAGGTGTAGTCCGACGGGGCGGCGCTTCCGGCCTGCCCCGCGCGGGGCATTGTGGGAGCTGTAGTCCGACGGGTCGGCGCTTCCGGCCTGCCCCGCGCGCGGCCCGGCACCATGCGGCTGCGGCTGGCGGCGGGCGGCCCCGCCGCGCTCAAGGTGATGGCGGCCGCCGGCGCCGCCGCCGCCCCGGTGCAGCTCCTCTGGGACGGCCCTTCAGGTGAGACCACGGCGACGGCGGCTCCCTTCCCCTTCCTGGCAGGGAGCCCCCGGCACCGGGCCCGGTGAGTCCCGCCCCGCGGCGGGGGCTGACGGGCCTGCTCTCCCCCACCCCGCAGAGCGGCCCCTCGCCCCGCTGAGCCCCCCGTGGGCGCCCGCCCTGGAGCTGGACAGCGGCACCGTCCTCTTCTCCCCGAACGCCATCTGCCAGTGAGTACCGACGGCCGGGGGGGGGCGGTCCCCCGGCCTCCAGCTCCGCCCCCTTCCTCATCCCCCCCCACCCCCTCTTCCTCACCTCCCCCCCCTTGCCCCCCCCCACTTCCCCCTCCTCGCCCCCCACTCCCCTTCTTCACCACCCCTTCCCTTCCTCACCCCCCCACCCCCTCTTCCTCCCCTCCTCCCCTCCTGGCCCCCCCCCCCCCCGTCTCCTCCCTCCTCGCCCCCCACCCCTCTTCTTCACCCCCCCTTCCTCGCCCCTCCCTCCTCGCCCCCCACTCCTCCCCTCACATGCACCCCTCCACCCCCCCCTTCCTCGCCCCCCCTTCCTCGCCCCCACCCCCCCTTCCTCATCCCCCCCCTCCTTTCTCTCCCCCCCCCAGGTTCTTCTTCCTGGCCCACGGTGAAGAGCCCACCGACCTCACCAACCAGTGGCTTGAGTGGGAGGCTACTGAGCTGCAGGTGGGTGCCCCAGGGGTTCGGCAGCTTCTCCCCTGCCTACGGACCACCCCCCCTCACCCCCCCCCCCCCCCCCCATCCCAAACTGACCCCTCCTGTCTCTGCCTGCTCCCAGCCGGCTGCCTCGGTGGCCCTGTATGCTCAGATGGTGCAGGGCAAGAAGGGGCTGGAGGCGGCGGAAGCCCTGGGGAAGCTGCTGGCCCACATCGAGCAGAATTTGTCCAGGAGAGGCACTGCCTACCTCGCTGGGGTGAGTGGGACTGCGGAGTGCGGGGGGTGGGGAGAGAGAGACCGCTGGGGAGGCAGGGGGGGACCCTTCTCCTTGGAGAGCTGAGCTTGCTGCTGCCTGCCCTGAGGCAGAGCCCTGAGGCTGGGGCTGCCTCAAGGCCTGACTCCGCTCCTCTGGCCCAGGACACCGAGTCAGTGGCTGATGTGGTTGTGTGGGGTACCTTGTTCCCCGTCCTCCGGGACGAGACCAGCCTGCCAAGTAAGAGCGAAACAGGGGTGCCAAGGGAGAGCATTCCTCGCGTTCCTATGGCTGTAGGAATCACGCTGTGTGCTCGCGCTCTCTCTCTCTCTGTGCCCCCCCACCCTCAAAGTTGAGCTGCAGGCGCTGAGGACCTGGTTCCAGAGCATGACGCTCTCGGAGGCCTGCAGGAAAGCTGCCGACTCCGTTCTGATGCCCAAGGCGCTGCTGGAATTCAAGTCCTACCTGCAGAAGCAGCCTCCGCCCTGCCTGGCCATGGAGAGAGGCCCCAGTAACGAGCCCGAGGTGCAGCCCTGGCCCCCTGCGCAGCCCTGGACCAGGGCTCGGGCCCCTGTGGGGCTGGCGGCAGTGGGCACGCAGACCCTCACTGGGACCAGCCTTCTCCACAGGAGGAAGAAGGTTCTGAGCGTGCCCTGACGGAGGAGGAAGTCACAGCTGCTGCGGAGGCCTGGGCCCGTGGTGCTGCAGCACTGCCCAAGCCCTGGAAGCCTCAGAAACCTGTGTGAGTCCTAAGGTGACACTAGGGCTGGCTGTCCCAGACCTCCGAGGGGCCTGGTAGGGGCTCCCAAGCTGGTGCGCCCCACATTGTTCTGGGCGCGGGGTGGCCCTGTTGCTCTTTGTGCCTTCTCTGACCGCCCCTGTCCGTGTCAGGCTGCCTGTGGAGGGCATGAGGAACGTCCTGATCACCAGCGCTCTGCCCTACGTGAACAATGTACCCCACCTCGGCAACATCATTGGCTGCGTCCTCAGTGCCGACACCTTTGCCAGGTGAGACCTGGCTGTGGGAAAGCTCCCTGGGGCCGGGGGATCATCGCCGGGAGGGTGGGGGGGGCTGCACCGCCCCCAACACCTGCACGGGTGTCACAAGCCCCTGCCTGCAGGTACTGCCGCCTGCGGAACTGGAACACGCTCTACGTGTGTGGCACAGACGAGTACGGCACAGCCACTGAGACCAAGGCTGTGGAAGAGGGGCTGACGCCCCAGGAGATCTGCAACAAGTACAACGCCATCCATGCTGACATCTACCGCTGGTTCGACATCTCCTTCGACTACTTCGGCCGCACCACCACTCCACACCAGACCACGTGAGCAGCTGCGTCCCCGCGGGCTCGCGTGGGGGCACTGGTGCTGGGGAATGTCGGGGGCGACCCCGGCATCCCTGGCTGAAGGTGCTCTATGGCTCCCCAGGCTTCCCTGCCTGATGGGGCTGCCCCTCTTCTCTTCCTCTCCTGTACCAGGATCGCCCAGGACATCTTCCAGCGCCTGCTGGCCCGCGGTTTCCTGCTGCAGGACACCGTGGAGCAGCTGCGATGTGAGAATTGCCAGCGGTTCCTGGCCGACCGTTTTGTGGAGGGCACCTGCCCCTTCTGCAGCTACGAGGAGGCCCGGGGCGACCAATGTGATAAATGTGGCAAACTCATCAATGCCGTGGAGCTAAAGGTGAGACAGGATCTCTCTAGGGACCGCCCCACCCCACAAACCACCCCCCTGCTCTGCCTGGGACCCCCAGTCTTGTCCTGGGCTTCCTCCAACCCGTGTTTTTCCTCCTGACAGAATCCACAGTGCAAACTCTGCAGGAGCGTCCCCGTGGTGAAACCAACCCAGCACCTCTTCCTGGACCTCCCCAAGGTGAGCTTCATCGCCTGGGGGAGCGGGGAGGGGATGGGGCAGCCCCTGATACCGCTGCCCATCCCCACGTGTTCCCTGGCAGCTGGAGGAGCGGCTGGAGCCCTGGCTGGAGCAGTCCTGGGCCACGGGGGACTGGACGGCCAATGCTCGCTACATCACTCGCTCCTGGATCCGGGATGGGCTCAAACCCCGCTGCATCACCCGCGACCTGAAGTGGGGCACGCCTGTGCCCCTGGATGGCTTCCGCGACAAGGTGGGTCCCCTCTGGCCCCCTCGGTTGCGGTGTCTGTCCCCGGGCACACCCTGCCTGTGGGTCCCATGCTCGCGTAATTCCTCTTCCCCTCCTCCCCAGGTTTTTTATGTGTGGTTTGACGCTCCCATTGGCTACTTGTCCATCACGGCCAACTACACCGACCAGTGGGAGAGGTGGTGGAAGAACCCCCAGCAGGTAAGAGCCTGGCGCTGCTGCAGGGTGGAGGGAGGGACAGAGCTGGATGCCAAGATCCACCAATCTCCCCCCCCCAACCCCCCGTCAGGTTGAGCTCTACAACTTCATGGCCAAGGACAACGTCCCGTTCCACAGCGTCGTATTCCCCTGCTCGCTTCTGGGCGCGGAGGACAACTACACCCTGGTGAACCACCTCATTGCCACAGGTACTGGGAATGTCACCAGGGATCATGGGGGGCGGGGGGGTCTCCGTGCTTCCCCGCAGTACTGGGAACAGTCCGGTCTGTCGTGCAAAGGCACAAAACTGCCCTTCGAGCTCAGCATGAGCCTATGAGCACTTTAACAGTTTCCTCCTGCGTTGAGGGGCTGCTCCCTGCCTGGGAGAGGGCCGGATCCATGCTTGGGCCCCACGGTGGGGTCTCTCCTGTCCTCCCCAGAGTACCTGAACTACGAGGACGGGAAGTTTTCCAAGAGCCGAGGCGTGGGAGTGTTTGGGGACATGGCCAAGGACACCGGCATCCCTGCGGACATCTGGCGCTTCTACCTGCTGTACCTGCGGCCCGAAGGGCAGGACAGCGCCTTCTCCTGGAGTGACCTCATGCTCAAGAACAACTCGGAGCTGCTGAACAACCTGGGCAACTTCATCAACAGGTTCTGAAACGCTCCGGCGGTAGCAGGGGTCATCTCCCTCCCCAGGCCGCGCTCATGCCTGCTCTCTGCCTCTCTCCCCAGAGCTGGCATGTTTGTGTGCAAGTTCTTTGGTGGTACTGTCCCCGACATGGTCCTGACATCAGATGACAAGCGGCTCTTGGCCCGTGTCACCCTAGAGCTTCGCCAGTACCACCAGCTGCTGGAGAAAGTCCGGTGGGTAGCTGAAAGCTTGGGGCTGGAGCAGAGCTGAATTGTCACGAGGGTGGAAGGGCAGAGACCTGCCCCACGGCAGGTGCTCAGCCCCCCTCTGCTTCTCCCCTCCAGCATCCGTGATGCCCTGAGGTGTATCCTGAGCATCTCTCGCCATGGCAACCAGTACATCCAGGTGAATGAGCCCTGGAAGCGGATCAAGGGGGATGAAAAGGACAGGTAGGAGAAAGGGGGAGGATGGGCAGAGGGCAGGGGCTGGGAGCTGGGTGTTGATGAAGGGTTTCCTACCCGGCAGGCAGCACGCAGGCACGGTGACCGGCGTGGCGGTGAACATGGCATCCCTGCTGGCCGTCCTGTTACAGCCCTACATGCCCAGCGTCAGCTCGGCCATCCAGGGGCAGCTCTGCATCCCACCGGACTGCTTCGTCCTGAGCCACGACTTCACCTGCACCCTGCCCCCTGGCCATTGCGTGGGCACTGTAGGTGGTGGCGGCAGGGGGGAAAGAAAGCGTGCTGTGCCCCCCGCCCCGAGCAGCGCAGGGGTGGGATGTGGGGTGCTAGGCCCTGCAGGGGTGACCCCTCTTCTTCCTGGCTGCAGGTGAGCCCCCTTTTCCAGAAGCTGGAGAACGAGCAGGTTGAAGCCTTGCGCAAGCGCTTCGGGGGAGGGCAGGTGAGTGGGGTGGGGGCTGCACTGCCCCCGCAGCTGCTCCCAGCCTCTCCTCTGCTTTCTGTCCCTCCTCACTCGCTCTCTCTCCTTTTCCCAGCCTGAAGACCTTGCTCTAGAGCCCCAGGTAACTCCCTGGGATGCTGCAGCAAACCCCCCCGCCTCTCCAGCATGGTGGGGGGGGGGAAATGCAGAGCTCTGCCCCTGGTGCTGCCATCGGGGCTCACACCTGTTTTTGTCCTTCCACAGGCCAAACAGACCCCTCCAGCTTCTGACCCCTCTCCAGCCCCAGCGCCCCTCCTGCCTCTAGGTGACCCCCAACTGATCCAGCAGCTGACAGAGGAGGTGGCCAAGCAGGTGAGTGATGGTGGATGGGGGGATGGCCCTATTTTAACCCCCCCCAGCCCCGCAAGCCCTCATCAACACCCCCTGCCTGCCCCAGGGCAACCACGTGCGGCAACTGAAGGCCAACAAGGCGGAGAAAGCCCAGGTCGACGCAGAGGTGGCCAAGCTGCTGGAGCTGAAGAAGCAGCTGGCAGTAGCTGAGGGCAAAAGCCCCGAAGTCCCTGTGCCCAAGGGGAAGCGGAAGAAGTAGCACCTGGCTCCTGCGCTGGGGAGCAGCTCCAGCACTACCCAGAGACCAGACTGGGCTGTGGCGGGCGGTTACGTGCATGTAATAAAATACAAAAGCTATACAATGGCGTATGGAAGCAGTGCCCTCCCCACGGCATCAGTCTGTGCCGGCGGGGCATTGCCCCTCCAGTTCATGGCTGCCCCCCAGGTCCGCGGGGGCCGTGGTGGTGCTAATTGCGGCGGAGGTTGACGATGCGGTCGATGAGGGCCGCCCTCGTACGCTCCACCTCAGCGCTGAGCCGCCGGATCTCCTCCCGCAGCTGCTCGTTGTGGGCCGTCAGCTCCAGCACCCGCTGCTCGTTGGCCCGCTCCCGGCTCTTCGCCAGCTCCCTGCTGGCCGCTGGGCCACCGCACCTCTTCCTCTTCACCCCACGCCCCGTGCCTGCCCCCGCCTCATCCTCCTCCGCAGCTGGCCGGGGCGGGGGGCTGCTGCTGGAGGCCGAGCCCGGGGGTCCTGCTGGCTGCGTGCCCGCTGTGCTCTCTGGTCCCAGCAGCTCCAGCAGCTCCGCAGCCAGGGCAGCATCCAGCTCGCAGCCCTCCGGCCCCGCACCGGCGGCCCCCTCCGTGCCCCACAGCGGAGCCTGTGGGGAGAGAGAAGGAGCCAGCCCCAGTCAATAGGTGTCCCCTGCCCTGTCACCCCCCCCACACCCACCTGGACTGTCACCGGCCCCCCATCTCACCTGTTCAGCCCCCCAGGGTGTAGAGGGCCCACTGGGCTCCGCTGCTGCCAGCACCTCCTGCAGGTCCTGGTACCAGGCCTCCAGCTCCCAGCTGGGCAGGGTGCCAGCGGGTGTCCCCGCAGGCAGCCCCTCGGCTGCCATTGTCACCTCCAGGCCAGCGCGGGGCTGGGGGGGGAAAGGGGGTGAGGGGGGGCCAGGACCCCCAGCTCTGGGGTGTCGCTCCCCGCAGAGGGGGGGGTGGGCTGGTCTCCAGCAGCCCCAGGGTGCTTCCCCCACCCCCCACAGTTACCTGCTCTCAGGTGTGGTGGCCGACAAGGATGCACTTTCTCCTGGATGCCTGGGGGGGGGAGGAAGAGGGGCAGAGTCAGACTTTGCCCTCCCCCGCCCCCCCCAGAGGGTTCCCTAGGGGTTCAGAGTACCCACCCCGCTCTCGGGGGCGCTGCCAGCTCAGGGGAGGGAGGACGAAAACATATGGGTCTACCCTGCCCCGGGGGGGGGGTGTGTGCGCCGCGGGGGCGGCCTGCGGGCACCCCGGTGGGCCCCCAGCACCGATGGGCATGATATCAACACCTCCTCCCCCCGCCCCGAGGGCCGCTCCCCACTGTCCCGCCCCCGCCAGCAGCCCCCGGTATGTCTGTCGTCGTCCTATCCCCCCCAGCCCCCGACGCTCCTCCGTCCCCCCTCCCTCCGGAGCCCGGCCCCCGGCAGCAACCCCCCTCCCCCCACAGCATCCCCCGAGGTCCTTCCGTCCCTCCTCCCCCCGGCAAGGCCCCAGAGGCGGTTCTCCCCCCGCACCTTCCTGGGCGGCCCCGGCTCCCCGCGGCCCCGGCCCGAGCGCTGCCCCCCGCTCATCGTCGTCCGCATCGTCCTCGCGCTGCTCCGCTCCCGCCGCGCCGCCGCCGCCCGCGCCCCCTTTTTAAGGCTCACGCGCCTGACGCAACGCTCGTGCCGGCCGCAGCCAACCGGCGCCCGCCGCGCCGTGACGCGCGGGGCGGTGCCAGCCAATCGGAGCGGGCGGAGGAGGGGCGGGGAGGGGGGGAGCGGTCCCGGTGGGGGTGAGTCACGCGGGGGGATGATGCAATGGTTGGAAACCGGCCCCGCCCCGCCTTAAAGGGCCCGCAGCGCCGCGGCGGGGGAGGGCCGGGCTGTGCGGCCGCAGCCTCCTCCAGCCCCGGGGCGCGGTGCGGCCCCGGCCTCGGCCCCATCACGGCCCCGGCGTTTCCCAGGACACGGGCGGCGTCGCCCCGGTGAGGCGCCGGAGTGGGGGGGCCATACCCGGTGCCCCCCTTCCCCCGTGAGGCACGCCGGGATCGCCCCCCCCCCACCTCCTTCCCCCGCCCCACCGCCGCCGCCGCCGCCGCGCGCGCGCGCTGTCCCGCCTCTTCCT
Organism: Larus michahellis; assembly: GCF_964199755.1. Lineage (NCBI taxonomy): Eukaryota > Metazoa > Chordata > Aves > Charadriiformes > Laridae > Larus > Larus michahellis. The sequence continues at coordinate 2,930,050 of NC_133917.1, read as the reverse complement.
GGCGGGGCCGAAGCGGGGACCCGGTGCCCGGTGCCGCCGCCATGACCGCAGGTGGGTGCGGGGCCGGGGCGCCCTGTTCCCCCCTCCCCCGCTGGCTGAGGATACACACGCATGTCACGCCCCCCCCCCCCGCCATTCTCACTCCCCTCCCCCTGCAGCGGCGGTGGGGGGCTGTGGGGGGCTTGGCCTGTGTCCATCCCCCCTCCGGTGTTCGGGGAAGGGGGGGGGCGACGACACGGTGACCCCGCCGCCCCCTCGTTACCCTCCCCTGGGGCGGGGGCGATGGGGAGGGTCACCTGCGTGTCACCGCCTGGGGGACCGGGGCGGGGGGGGGGGAACGACAGGAGCCCGCCTGCGGGGCCCTGCCCGGGTGCTGCTGCCCGCCCCCCCCCCGGCTGTGGGGCCCTGCCCGGGTGCTGCCCCCCCACCCCCGGCAATGGCTGTGGGGTCCTGCCTGGGTTCTGCGCCCCCCCGCACCCGGCTGTGGGGCCCTGCCCGGGTGCTGGCCCCCCCCCCCCCAGCCCCCGGCTTCCCCCAAGTTCAGGCTGAGCCTCTCTGCCCTGCAGCTCCAGGGCAGCGCCGGGCACCGCCGCCCCCCGCCCGTGGGCTCGACGCCGAGATGCTCGCAGGGATAAGCAGGTGAGAGGTGCCCCCCCCCCGCCCCCTCCCGGCTCCGGTCCCCTCGGGCCCCCCCCCTCCAGCGGGATTAGGCCCCGCGGCAGCTGTTGGCCTTTTCACTGTGGTTCCTCGACGGCGGTTTGTAGGTCACTGTTGTCCCTTCCCGACCCAAACACCGGGATTAACAGGGCGGGGGGGGGGGGCAGCTGCTCTCCCCAGTCCCGCTCCATATCCCTGGGCACCCCCTGAGGACCCCTGCTGCTGCCTTATGGCTCTGCCCCCCCCCCCCCTCCAGTGCCCTGGCACCCCCGGTCCTGCTGTGTCCTGTTGTCCTGTTTGCTTCCCACCACCCCCCCGCCACGTTCTCGGTGTGACACCCCCCCACCCCCCCCCGGCAGTGCCCGCCGCAGGTGTCAGTGCGACGCGGGGCCACAATGAGCAGCGGCGATGGTGGCACCAGGACAGACCGACCCGCGTCCCCGTCGGCCGGGCCCGTGCCCGTGGGCTGGCAGCGCAAGGTGGAGGAGGGCTCTGTCTGCTACATCAGGTAGGAGCAGCCCCCCCCCCGCCATCCCACCCCCTAACCCCTCTCCCCAGCCCCCCCCTCACCCCCTGTGCCCCCCCCCCCCAGCCCCAGCGGCGCGGCGCTGACCTCACTGGAGCAGACCTGCGCCTACCTCCTGGCCGACGGGACCTGCAAGTGTGGCCTCGAGTGTCCCCTCGACATGCACAAGGTCTGGGGCGGGGTGGGGGGGGCGGGGAGGGCTGCGCCGGGGCACCCCCTGGACATGGCGGGGGGTGGGGGGGGCTGCGAAGGATGGTCCTGGCTGCGGGAAGGGGGAGTGAGATCTGGGGGTCCCCTGCAGGGGGGCTGGTCGCCGCTTTCAGCCTGCTCCCATCCCTGCAGGTATTTAACTTCGACCCCGGGGCAGCAGTGGCCGGGCGAGGGGCCCCTGGAGCCCAGGGCCAGCAGGACATGACCAAACTCTGCAACCACCGCCGGAAAACAGCAGCCATGGCTACGCTCTACCACAGCATGGAGGGCCCCCCAGGCCTCTGCCGCCCAGGCACAGGTACCAGGATCCGCGCTAGTTCCTGGCCCGTCCTCCCCCGAGTCCCCGCTGGTGTCCTGTCCTTGTCCCCGTCACCACCCGGTCGTGCCTCGCCGGTCCCAGACCCTTCCTGTCTCCCTTGTACGTCCTGGGTTCTCGCCACCCACCCTAGTCCCCTCGGTGCCCTCCTGCTTTCCCCGCAGTTCCCAGGGCTCCCCCGTTGCCTCTGTCCGCATCCTGTCCCCCCTGCCATCTTTCCCGTCCCCCCCGCCTTCCCAATCCATCCCAGTTTTCGGATGGGGTGCCCAGGCCCTGCTGGTGCCTGCCTGACCCCCGTGGTTCCCTGCAGGTCCCGGCCTGACCCCGCTGCTCTCAGCAGAGGGGCACCCGCCCACCGTCCCCAGCACCGGCACCCCCCTGCCCGGCGCTCTCGGCAGCTTCCCCAGGGTCCCCTTGGGGACGAAGACCCCGGAGGCCACATCTACCCCCACGGGGACCTGGCTCGTCGCCTCGCCCTTCCTGCAGCCCCATGGCATCGTCCCCGGGGCCGCCGGCACCCCTGACGCCTGCTCACCTACTAGCCCCTGCTTTGGCCTCCCCTTGCCCCCGCCGGATGCAGCCACTCCCCCCAGATCCCCCGTGGCCCAGAGCCAGTGCCCCCCGGGCAGGACTAGCAACTGGGCAGGCCCATCGCCGGGGGCCACTGGAGAAGGGCCGGGGCCGTCCCTGTCAGCCACCGCCGGTGCCCCCCAGGTGGGCGAGGTGGATTCTCCAGTCAGCGATGCCTTAACCAGCCCCAGCAGCAATAACCCACCAGTGCCCTTAGACGCTGTCCCCGAGGGCGGGGGCTTTTTGGGGCTGCCACCAACAAGCCCCCCCTTCTCTGCCAGCAGCCTGCTGAGCTCGGCCGCCGAGGCCCAGCTGGGCAGCCCCCACCTCACGCCCGCCCCCAGCACTTTACCCCCCTGCCCGCTCCCCCCCGCCACGTTGCTCTCTCTCCTGGCTGAGTGCGCCCCGGGCAGGGGGGCCCGATGGCGCCCCGACCCCCCAGAGCCGGCAGCTCCCAGGGTGCCCCCTGAACCTAAAGGGACGCCCCCCGCGGTGATCGGGCAGCCTCTGGTAGCCCTGCTGAGCCTGCTGGGTGCTCAGGGCTACCCCGGGGAAGGGGGTCCAGGGGGGTCCAACCTTCCACTGGGCCCCCTACCTGCCACCAACGGCTCGCCCTGCCCTGGCACTGGGCTCCTGCCCCCTGGCCGGGACGTCAGCGGGCAGCTCCTGGGTCTCTTCGGGCAGCTGGCAGCATCTTCCGAACCCACCTCAGGGACCTCCCCGCGGTCAAAAGCCTCTGGCCTGACCGGTGGCCCAGGTATGTGGGGCAGTACCCGTAGGGCCAGGCAGCTGGTGGGGAGCAGGGGGGACGGACCCCACCCTGGGGTGGCTGCAGCAGCGGTGCTGGGGAGGTTCCTGCCCCGAGAGAGCCCCCTGCGTCCATGGGGCTGGGCCGGGAGGCGGTGGGACGCAGTGGGAGGTGGCCGTGGGTCCGTGCTGCGGGTGGTGGGACCTGGTAGGATGCGATCCTGGATCTCGCCGGGATGTGGTGGGACCCGGTGGGACGTGGCTGTGGTTCGTGTGGGATGTGGTGGGACCCGGCTGCGGGATCGTTCCGGTGGGATGCGTGGGTCTGGCAGGATGGGGGTGGTTTGCGTCCGTGGGCCTGCTGCGGACGTGGCCGTGGCAGCCCCGTGCTCTGCCCTGTCCCCTGCAGGTGCTGCAGCTTCTCCAGGTGTCCCCAAAGGCGCTGTGGCCCCAGGGGCTGGCAGTAATCGGGAGGGGGGTGCTGGGGGGGCGCCGGGCTGCCCGCTGCCCCCTGCGACCAAACCCGTAGCCTTGGCGGGGCAGGAGCAGGCGCTGGCACTGGGGGGCTCCCTGCCACCGGGCCTCCTCCTGGCCACCCTGCCCTTCTCGCTAGCCCTGGGCCAGCACCCCCCAGCCTGCGGGGGAGACCCCGAGGGGCCCAGCCTGCCCTCCCTGCTGGCGGCCTCTCTGCTCCCGCTGCCCCTCGGCGTCTCCCTGCCCGCCCTGGACCTGCTGCCCTCGCCGGGGACGCTGCTCTCTGCCCTGCTGCCCCTGTCCCCCGCCCCTCGCCAGAGGAGCCCCGAGGGCTGCCCGGCGCTGCCCGACCGAGCCCCGTTCTTCTCCGCGCTGCCCGCCTCCCTCGCCCTCCACCCCGCGCTGCTGGCTGCTGGGTTGGGCCCCCCCGAGCCTGCCCCCGCCGCCCCCCCGGTGAGGGAAGCCCCTGGGAACAGGGGGGTTGCCCCAGGGAGGTGTGTGTGGGGGGGTGGTATCTGTGCCTTGGAAGGAGGAGGGTGATGAAGGGGGAGTTTCCCCCTTGCTAAGGGCGGGGGGCGATGGGTGAAGCTGTTTCCTCTCTTCAGGGGAATGGGTAATGGTACCTGGGGGGGGGGATTGGGGGGGGATTTGGGGGGGGGGATTGGGGGGGGGTTGCCCCCGCAGGTGCATGATCTCAGGTGTGTATTTAAACCTGGGGAAGAGGAAGGAATTTGCCAGCAGCGCAGCAGCAGGGGGGACGTGGTCCCCAAGGCGCTGGCAGGAGGGGTGTTTGTCACCGGGATGGCGGGCAGGGAGGGAGGGAGGGGAGGGCGTTTGCCCCCAGGGAGGAGAACGTGGAAGGGGTTGGGGTAGGGGAGGAGCGGCTCCCCCTTGGGAGGAAGGTGGGGGTATTTCTGTGTCCCCGGGGAGGGAGGAGGGCGCTCGTCCCCGGGGCGTGGGAGAAGGACGAGGACACCCTTGGCGGGGGGGCAGGTGCGTGCGTGGCTCTGCCTCGTGTCTTGGGGGTGCCCCCAACTTGCCCTTCTCGCCGGCAGTCCAGCCTTGCCAGCCCCTCTGTGGCACCTACCTCGAGCGGCGCCCTCCCCGCGACTACTGAGCCCCCGGGCGAGGAGGGCCGGGCCCCCGCCAGCCCCACCGGCGCTCTGGAGCCTCTCAACCTGCTGGCGCCCGCCCTGCTCAGTGCCACGCTGCTGGGTGAGTGGCACCTCGGGGACACCCCCAGGCGTTGGTGGAGGGGTGCTTGGTTCCATGGCGGGGGGTGGGGGGGGGCACCGGGGGCGTGCTGCGTGCCAGGGGGTGCCCCTGGAAGCATTCTGCTTCTCCCTTGTCCCCCACCCCAGGCAACGTACCGGCGCTGAGCCCCCTCCTCCAGAACCAGCCACTGCTGCCCCCCCTGGGACTGTCCCTAAGTCCGGGCTCCCCCCTCGGCACCGCTGGCCCCCTGGCTAGCCTGCTCCAGAGCCTGCAGGTGGGCTGCAGGGGTGGGGGCGCGAGGGGCAGGGAGGGCTGGAGGGGCCCTGGGACTTTCCAGGGGGTTGGGAGGGGGGAGACGAACATGTGGGGGTGGCAGGGCCAGGAGGTGCTGGGCAGTGGTTTATGAAGGGCAGGGGAGGGCACAGGAAAGGATGGGGGGGGGGCGTAGGGTTGTCGGAGGGGGAAAACGTGGGGACTTGGGGAGCGTGCGGAGCCTGGGGGTGTTAGGGGAATAGCGGGCTTTGGGGGGGCTTGGCGGGGGTTGCAGGGGGGTTGTCAGTGTGCCGCGGGAGTGATGGGGAAACATGGAAGGTGAACACGGGCTGCAGGGAGGATCCAGGGCTGGGCTGGGCGGGGGGGAGGGTATGGGGGTTGTATGGGACAAGGAGGGATATGGGGGGGGGGGTGTGCTGACTCTCGCTGCCCCCTCCCCCCCCCCCCCGCCCGGCAGCTGGGCCCCAGGTTCGGCTCCCCCGAGAAGTCAGCGACACTGTTGGGTCCCAGTGCTGGAGGCTCCCCCAGCCCCCCTGCACCTCCTGCCCCCCCCGAGGGCACCCCAAGTGCCTTAGAGCTCCCTGAGCCCCATCCGGCCGAGCCGGGCAGCCCCAGAGCCAGTGGGGGTGCCCGGGGGTGCCCCACCTCACGGCTCCCCCGCAAACGGGGCCGCCGGTGGGCCGAGGGGCTCGACAGGGAGACGCCGTCCCTTTGTGGGCCCCCCAGCAGCAAGACCCCCCGGCGTGGGGCTGGCCGGGGGGGCTGGAGCACTCGGCGGCACTTCAACGGGCAGGTGGGGGACAAGGGTGGGAAGGGGCTTCCCCCCGCAGCCCCCCCGGCCCCCCACCCTGCCTGGCGCTGCAATGGGAACATCCTGGCCGCTGAGCAGCAGCTCAGAGTGGAGGAGATCAAGGTACTGGGAGCTACTGGGGAACGTTGGATCCTGTGCGGGGGGATGCTACTGGGAGCCCTTGGGTTGGATATAAGGATCCACAGGGCACCGGTGGGGACATACTGGGAGGCGCTGGGTACGACCTTTGGGTGCTGTTGTGGGCATACTGGTGGACGTTGTCTGCTACTGGGAGGTACTGGGGGACGCTGGGAGCGTGTGCTGGGATGGGGCGTATCATGGGGGAGCAGCAGAGAGATACTGGGACCCAGCGGGGACATTGAGGGGCGCTGGGGAGGGCAGCTGGGAGGGCACTGGGAGTAGGTGTTAGGGTGAACCCAGGGCTGGGAGCTGTAGGGAGGCGCTGGGTGGACTGGGAGACACTGGGGGTACTGGGAACCCCCATGCTGACGCCCTCCTCGCACAGGGGAACTCCCTGCACCTGCGCCCGTCCTGCCGGGGCTGGAGGAGAAAGGCCAGGTGAGCGCAGGGGGGATGTGGGGTGGGGGGAGCCCTGCCACATTCCGTCCCCCCCCTGCCCCCAAGACCTGACCCCCTGGTCCTTGCAGCACCCCCCGGCCCAGCACCCGCCTGGAGACTCCGCAGCGGAGGGGGCTCAGCACCAGCCCTGGGGCCGGCCCCGCTGTAAGTGGGGACAGGGAGAGCGAGGAGGGGGGTGGGATGGGGTGGGGGGAGATGGGAAGGGAGACTGTCGTGTCCCCCCACCTGCCCCATAATCTGCCCCCCCTCCACCGCCTCTCCCACCCCCCCCCCCGGCTCCCAGGCGGACCTGGCTGTGGCTCGGTGGCCTGGGCGCCCTGTCAAGAACCGCCGGAGGAAGCTGCTGACGTGACAGTGCCAGGGTGGGGGCACCCCCAGCACCCACCTATGGATCGTGGCTGGGGGGGGGGGGGGCGATCACAGCCCGCCCCCCCCCCCGCCTCCACCGCTGCGGGCCACAGGCACCGGCAGCGCATCCCAGCTGTGGGCATGTCCCGCTTGCCTGGGTCCCCCTCTGGCAGCGTTGTTGGGGGGCGGGGGGGGATGCACTGGAGCGGGGGGGTTACTCCAAGCACAGGGTGACTGTCCCCTCCCCAGACGCAGCACTTCCGAAGCCATTTTCTATATGGGGTGGGTCAACGGTGTCGTCGTCCCCCCCACCTCCGTCACCCTCGGGGAAGCCCCCATGGCTGGGGGGACAGGATTGGTGCTATGGGATGTACCGAGGGTGGGGGGCGGGGGGGGGGAAGCCATCCCTGCCCGGGGGGCGGGGGGGCAGCTGTCTCCTCTCCCCCCCACCCCGGTACCTCAGGCCCCGGGGGTGTCACGGTCCCAGGGCCAGATCTGCTCAGGGTTAGTTTAGCAAGAGGCTCTCCCTCACCAAAAAACCAGGTGTCATCCCCCCCCACAGCCCTTCCTAGCCCCCCCGCCCTTGCCATACCAGCAATAATCATCTCTGCCAGCCCGGGGGGGGGGGGTGGGGGGGCCCGCGCGCCCCTGCCCTGGGCTGTCCCCGTCCCCACACGCACACGCTACCCCCAGCTCCACGGGTGGCAACGAGGAGACATTTCCCTCTCCCCCCCCCCCCCCGTCACCCCTCCCCCCGCCCTGTCCCCCGGGTCACAGCTTTCCGACAGGAATTGGATTTACTGTGCCGGGGGTGGGGTGGGGGGTGCGTGGGGGGGTTATGCACCATTAAAAGATGCATTTAAAACCCCACGGCTGGGCCCTGCGCGTGCCCTGAGGTGATGCCAACTTAGATACGCTTTGAGCTGGGCTGGCGATGCCCCCCCCCGGGTGGGAGGGGGGGTTCCCCAGCGCTTGCAGGGCCTTTGCTGGGGGTGGGGGTGGGGGGACAGGGATGCCTGGGGGTTGGTGGGAGGGGGGGGTCTTACTTCTGCATCTCCTTTATACAGGCTTCTGTGTCAGCCGGCTTGTTGTCCGCGATGGGCAGGTTTTCCATCTTTCTCCCTGGGATCTGTGGGGGTTGAGGGGGGGCGGGGGGGGGGAAGGAAGGAGGGTGAATGGGGCGGGGGGGGGGGGGCAGGATGGGGACCCCCCATCCCCACCCACCGCAGCGTTCTCTGAGAGCATCCGCCACTCCTGCCCCTCCGGTGTCCAGGACCTTGTGGCTGGGAGGGAGGTGGAAGCTCAGCAGCGGGTGGTGCCGGTGGCCCTCCCCAGGCGCGTGTGTCGTCCCATTCCCCCCCCCCCCCCCACCCTGTCACGCCACGCTGCTGTCCCCAACATCCCCTCCAGCCTCCTGCAGGGCCCCCGGGGCTCACCGCTGGCCGATTGGGGTGGGACGGCAATGGCGAGGTGGGCAGAACAAGGTGAGGAGGTTTGTCCCGTGCCTGGCCCGCCGTCACCCCCCCCCCACCACCATGTCCAGTCCCGCCAGGGTCACCCCCCCACACCCAGCCCCGTGCAAGGGCTTGGGAGTCGTACGGGGTGGGGGGAAGCTGCCACGTCACCGCAGGACTCCCAATTTCATCCTTCCTGGGCTTGTAGCCTGGGATGCTGGGCTCGCTGGTGCTGTCGGAGAAATCTGGAAGAGGAAGAGCCGCTGGGAGGCCTGGGCTGGGGGGGGGGGTGGGGACGGATGCGGGGAAACGTGCTCCAAAATACGGAGTGTGTCTGTGCCCTCGACGGAGTTGGCTCAGGGAGCCAGGATCAGAATCACAGAACCACCGAGTGGTTTGGGTGGGAAGGGACCTTAAAGATCATCCCGTTCCACCCCCTGCCCTGGGCAGGGCCACCTCCCACCAGCCCAGGTTGCTCCAAGCCCCCTCCAACCTGACCTTGAACCCCTCCAGGGATGGGGCAGCCACAGCTTCTCTGGGCAACCTGGGCCAGGGGCTCACCCCCCTCACAGCCAAGAATTTCTTCCCGATATCTCACCTAAATCTCCCTCTTCCAGTGTAAAACTGCTCCCCCTCGTCCCATGGCTCCAGTTCCTAAGTGCCATCCCTGGAGGTGTTTAAAAGCCGGGCAGACGCGGTGCTGAGGGACGTGGGTCAGTGGTGGTTTGGGCAGTGTTGGGTTGATGGTTGGACTCCATGATCTGAAAGGTCCCTTCCAACCCAGGGAAGTGGTGGAATCGCCAGAGAGTCACAGAATGGTTTGGGTGGGAAGGGACCTTAAAGACCATCCCATTCCACCCCCTGCCCTGGGCAGGGACACCTCCCCCAGCCCAGGTTGCTCCAAGCCCCGTCCAACCTGGCCTTGAACCCCTCCAGGGATGGGGCAGCCACAGCTTCTCTGGGCAACCTGGGCCAGGGGCTCCTCACAGACACCTCATCCTTGCGTCCCACCCTTCCCCAGCCCCCCGACTCACTCCCACGCTCACCGCCCGGGCGCTTGTCCCTGAACTTCTCGCCGGCAGCGTCCGGGTTGATGATGGGGTGCTCCACAAAGATCACAGAATTGCAGAACAGTTTGGGTGGGAAGGGACCTTTCGAGGTCATTTCATCCAACCTCCCCTGCCACGAGCAGGGGCATCTTAGAATCACAGAATCGCGGAATTGTCCAGGTTGGAAAGGACCTTTCGGATCATTGAGTCCAACCATCAACCCAACGCTGATGAAAACCCCATCCCTAAACCATCCAGCTCAGGTTGCCCAGAGCCCCGTCTGACCTGAAGACGCTGGTGGGCTGCCCAGCGTCGAGGCAGCCACTAGGGTTTGTCGGCAGAGCTGCCGCCTCTGCCCCAGCCTTTAAAGGAGCCGGTAAAACGGGGTGACGTTTGCCGTTTTATTACCCACAATGAAGCAAAATCCTCCGTCGGGGAGTGTCTTAACGGGATGCTCGACACCGAGGTGCGCAGCTCCTTCGCAGCCCCTACCGTTTGCTACGCCGAGGTGCTGTCGGAGCGTATCGAGGGCCACCAGAGCCAGGGCTGTGGCTGTGAACGCATCGGACTCGGGGAGGGCTTGGAAAACCGGAGGCGGGGGGGGCGCGCGTGAAAGGAAAGAATCTGCGCCTCGGCTCCGAAAGAGAACCCGCGTCAGGGGGTCTGGAACCACAGGGAGAGGCGAGAAAGGTTGTGAACAGATGTTCGCAGGTGATGTTTTCACAGCAGGAGGAAGCGTGAGCAGGGGACAGATGCCTGTGACGCTTAAGAGCCCTTCCCGCACATCCTGTCCCTGGATCCCAGGGGGAAGAGCTCAGCACCTCCCTCCCCGTGTCCCCTCCTCAGGAAGAGCCGAGAGGTCGTCCCTCGGCTTCCTTTTCTCCGGACTAGACAAACCCCCGCGTCCTCCGCTGCTCCTCAGAGGACAGGCCGCCTGGTCCTGTCGCCAGCTTGGTTGCCGTCCTCTGGACGTGTTCAAGGACGTTCCCATCCGTCCTAAACGACGGGGCCCAGAACTGCGCACGGTGCCCCACGTGAGGCCGCACCGGCACTGAGTACGGGGGTCTGGTTCCATATAATTCCATATAGTTCCATCAACGACCTGGATGAGGGGACAGAGCGCACCCTCTGCAACTTTGCTGGTGACACGAAACCGGGAGGGGTGGCCGACACAGCAGAAGGCTGTGCCACCATCCAGCCAGGCCTGGCCGGGCCGGAGAGTTGGGTGGAGAAGAACCTCATGGAGTTCAATGAGGGCAAGTGTAGGGTCCTGCGCCTGGGGAGGAACAAACCCCCCCCAGCGGGACAGGTTGGGGGGTGACCTGCTGGAGAGCAGCTCTGTGGAGAGAGACCTGGGAGTCCTGGGGGACAACGGGATGCCCACGAGCCAGCGATGGGCCCTGATGGCCAAGAAGGCCAATGTTCTCCTGGGGTGGCCAGCAGGGCGAAGGAGGTCATCTTCCCCCTCCGCTCTGCCCTGGGGAGGCCACAGCTGGAGCACTGGGTCCAGTTCTGGGCTCCCCAGTTCCAGAAGGACGGGGAAGTGCTGGAGAGAGTCCAGCGGAGGCTATGGAGATGCTGAGGGGCTGGAGCATCTCTGTGCTGCGGAAAGGCTGGGAGCCCCGGGGCTGTTCCGCCCGGAGAAGAGCAGGCTGAGGGGGGATCTCATCAACGCTCAGCAATGGCTAAAGGGCGGGGGGTGAGAGGATGGGGCCAGACTCTTCTCAGTGGTGCCCGGGGACAGGACAAGGGGCAACGGGCACAAACTGGAACACGGGAAATTCCATCTCAACATGAGGAACAACATCTTTCCCGTGAGGGTGGCAGAGCCCTGGCACGGGCTGCCCAGAGAGGGTGCGGAGTCTCCTGCTCTGGAGAGATTCCAAACCTTCCTGGACATGATCCTCTCCCACCTCCGTCTGTGGGTGACCCTGCTTTGGCAGGGGGTTGGACGGGATGGTCTCTGAATCCAAGCCCTGGATTCAGTGGTTCTGTGATCATCGCCGCTTTTGGCCGGCTTGTCACGCTGCCTTTAACGTACCCCGGGACTCTGGTTACCCTCTCGGCTTCTTCCTGAAGGATGGGGAGCCCCTGCGTTGCTCAGGAATTACCTGTTCTGGTTGTCTCCCAGGGAATAAAACAGCAGTCGGAAAAACCCGTCACCGCCCTTGGGTAGATGCTATGGCTTGAGAAACCCTCAACGATTTGTTGTCGTTTAGACAATTATTCTCTCACCCGACGACCCCTCCCCACCCGGGAAGGGGAATCGGGGAAAAACAAAGAAACGTGGGGGTCGAAATGTAAACAGATGTAATAGGATGCGACTAAATAATTAACAGCAGTACTAAAGAGCCAGTATCGATCCTGATATTAATATAAGATACACGAGGATCACACGCAGCCCGTTCCGTCACAGAAGCCGTGTGCTCCCCGCAGGGACAGCCAAGGTGGGACCCTGCGAGCGCTGCGGCCGCGGGAGGAAGGGAAGGGCTCGGGGCTCCGGCACCGGAGTGAGGAGTGCTCAGGATGGCAGCCAGCAAGGGGGGGAGAGAGAGAGAGGAGAGAACTCCTCAGCAAACTTTCTGATTTCTCTGGAATGTGCCATCCGTGGGATGGAACAACCCCAGTGGGAGCTCGGGGCGAGTGCCCGGGTCTCGCTCCTCCTCCTCCCCGCACCTGGCAAGGCTTGAAAACACCGAAACCTTGAATCCCACATAGCCTAGCTGGCTATAAAGCGAGCATTTGCCCAACTTCAGGCACTATAATCTTCTAAAAGTGCGGTTTTCCTACGCATTAGAAGAGAAATTAGTCCTGTGTCGTGCATCGCTCCGACCAGGACAACAGCAAAGCCCCAAACTCAAGTACTCAGAGACATTAATAACTGGCATCAGTATGCCTGACATTAGGAGTCCATTTATACGTATTTAAACTCGTGTACGGAGAAGGCTGTTGCGACGGCTTCATTCAGCATTTGAAGATCGTCACTCTCTGAAGGATCCTGAGGATGCCAGCCGTGCCATCTGCCTTCAGAGCTTGTTAATTTTTAATCCCCAGGGCTTCTGACAGCTTAGGCCGAGTCGTGCGGCGGCGTAGCGACGGCAGTGAGAACTTTCTCAGACGGGTACAGCTCAGACCACATCCCGACCAGCTTTTAGCGGAGGATAATCGCCGCGCCACGAGCGCAGCCTCTGGCAATTCCAATTTCCAATTTGAGAGCGCATGGAATTCCCCCAAATTAGGCAGGTAGCAAATATCCCCTCTTCGTGGCCTTGCTAAGGAAAAAAAAAAAAAAAAGGAAAAGAAAAGCTAGAAAGGCTTTCGACGGGACCCGAGAAGCACAGGGATTCGACCCGAGAAGCACAGGGATTCAATATTTTTTTTTTAAAAAAAAAAAAGGAATAATTAATGCTCAGTGAAACCGACCGAAACCAATACCGAAGTTAACAGCAAATCTGTGAATTATTGGGTTTTAGCGGCAATCCGTACCGTTGACGCATCGGCATGGCAAATCGGAAGCCAAATTTGCAGCCAAGACAAAGGGCACGCCGCCGCTTCTCATTCACGTTTCTTTCTGGCTTCCTTTTGTAGCATCGGAAAGGGGTTGTTCTTTTGGCGATATTTAACGAGTGGGAGGATTGGTAAATCGTCGCGGTTCCTGTAGGCCACCCGCTAGTTTTGTTTTCAGCCGGCTTTTACAGAGCCTTGATTCCCTCTTGGCAGACGGCGGAGGCCACCGGCACGGGATGCGCGGCACCGTGCTCGGCCCAGCCGCGGGAGGGCGGAAGGCGCCGGAGGAGCTGGTCCCTCTCCTGGCAGAAGCTGCCGAACTCCTGGCAGGAAGGCAGTTTGGGGAGGATTTAGAATCTCACAGAATCAGAGAATTATAGAGTTGCCCAGGTTGGAAGGGACTTTTCGGATCATCGAGCCCAACCCTCAGCCCAGCACTGACAAAAACCATGTCGCCCAGCACGTCATTTACCCGTCTTTTAATTACCTCCAGGGATGATGACTCCACCGCTTCCCTGGGTGGACAACTCTTGAGAACATTTTCAGTGTAAAAATTTTTCCTAATATCCATCCTAAACCTCCCCTGGCGCAACTTGAGGCCGTCTCCTCTCATTCCTTGGGAGAAGAGACCGACCCCCCCTGGCTACCCCCTCCTTTCAGGGAGTTGTGGGGAGTGAGAAGGTCTCCCCTCAGCCCCCTTTTCTCCAGGCTGAGCCCCCCCGGCTCCCTCAGCCGCTCCTCACAAGTTCTCCAGCCCCTTCTCCTTGTGCTCCAGAACCCTCCCCAGCTCCGTTGCCCTTCTCTGGACTCGCTCCAGCCCCTCAATGTCTTCACAGAATCACAGGATGGTTCGGGTGGGAAGGGACCTTAAAGATGATCCAGTTCCAACACTCCTGCCCTGGGCAGGGACACCTCCCACCAGCCCAGGTTGCTCCAAGCCCCCTCCAACCTGGCCTTGAACCCCTTCAGGGATGGGGCAGCCACAGCTTCTCTGGGCAACCTGGGCCAGGGGCTCACCCCCCTCACAGCCAAGGATTTCTTCCTCAGATCTCACCTAAATCTCCCTCTTGCAGTGTAAAACCCTTCCCCCTCATCCCATGGCTCCCCTCCCTGCTCCAGAGTCCCTCCCCAGCTTTCCTGGAGCCCCTTGAGGGACTGGCAGGGGCTGGAAGGTCTCCGCGGAGCCTTCTCTTCTCCAGGCTGAACCCCCCCAGCTCTCTCAGCCTGTCCCCACAGCAGAGGGGCTCCAGCCTTCCCAGCATCTCCGGGGCCTCCTTTGGCCCCGCTCCAACAGCTCCGTGTCCTTCTGCTGTCCCCAGAGCTGGAGGCAGCACTGCAGGGGGGTCTCACAGAGCGGAGCAGAGGGGCAGAATCCCCCCCTCACCCCCCTGCCCACGCTGCTGGGGATGCAGCCCAGGCTGCGGGGGGGTTTCTGGGCTGCAAGTGTGCATTTCATGCTCATGTTGAGCTTCTCACCCACCAGCCCCCTCAGGTCCTTCTCCTCAGGGCTGCTCTCCAGCCATCCTCCGCCCAGCCGGGGTTTGTGCCTGGGGTTGCCCTGACCCAGGGGCAGGACCTTGCACTTGGCCTGGTTGAACTTCAGGAGGTTGGCAGGGTCCCACCTCTCCGGCCTGTCCAGCTCCCTCTGGATGGCATCTCTTCCCTCCAGCGTGTCGTCAGCAAACTTGCTGAGGGTGCCCTCAGTCCCACCGTCCACGTCACTGACAAAGACGTTAAACAGCACCGGTCCCAGCACTGACTCCTGAGCAACGCCACTCGTCACCAGCTTCCACGTAGACATTGAGCCATTGACTGCAACCCTTTGAGTGTGACCATCCAGGCAGTCCCTTATCCACCCAGTGGTCCATCCATCAAATCCACGCTTCTCCAATTTAGAGACCAGGATGTCGTGCGGGACAGCGTCAAACACTTTGCCTAAGTCCAGGTAGATGACGTCGGTCACACTCCCCTTATCTACCAATGCTGTGGCAACATCATAGAAGGCCACCAAATTTGTCAGGCACGATCTGCCTTTGGTGACGCCATGTTGGCTGTCACCAATCACCTCCTTATTTTCCATGTGCCTTAGCAGAGATTCCACAGAATCACAGAATCGTCATGGTTGGAAAGGACCCTTAAGATCATCGAGTCCAACCAGACAACCTACAATCTCTGCCACTAGAGCATGCCCTGAAGTGCCACATCGAGACGTTTCTTAAATACCCCTAGGGATGGTGACTCAACCTCCTTCCAGGAGGATCTGCTCCATGATCTTGCCAGACACAGAGGCGAAACTGCCCGTTCTGTGGTTCCCTGGATCTTCCTTTTTTCCCTTTTTGAAAATGGGGGTTACGTTTCCCCTTTTCCACCCAGTGGGAACTTCATCGTCTTGTCGTGAGGGGCTCAAAACTGGACCCAATATTTGAGGTGGGGCCTCCCCAGTGCCGAGCACAAGGGGGACGACTGGTTCCCCGGTCGTGCTGGCCACGCTATTGCTGACGCAGGCCGGGACGTTGTTGGCCGCCTTGGCCACCTGGGCACACCGCTGGCTCGTCTTCAGCCGGCTGTTGACCAACATGGCCAGGTCCTTTTCTGCCAGTGTCACGTCCCACGCTCAGGAAAGCGGGGGTGGGAGGTAAGTGACTTCAGATTCATAGATCCCCAGTGACGCGGACTGAGGTGAGATAAATCTCAAGGTCCGTCTCCAAACACGTATCAGCTTCCCAAAATGATGAGTATAGGTATTAATGAGTCCACGACAATCGGTTGGGCATATGAGAACTGACGGTGAGGTTCATGCCTCGCCACTTAACAGCGGGCGCATGACAACTTACGGCAAGCGGTACTTGAGGTCGTTACCTAACCGTTACTTAATCACTCCAAGAGAAAAGAGAAACCGAGGGATGGAGAAAGGAAAAGATAAAGACAAAGAGATCACCGCTCCTGGCTCCACTGTGCGTTTCAGGGAATCTTCCCAGGCGTCATCATCTTCTTTCTTGGAAAAATCTTCCCAGGTACCATCTTCTTTCTTGGGAAAAATCTTCCCAGGCACGATCTTCTTCTTTCCTCTCTCTCTCAGGGTGTTTATTTTCCCCTTTTACATTTGCTGAATCAGCACGGTCCACCCCGCCTTGCCGAGGGCGGCCTCGGCTGGGGTTTCTCCCTTCACCCGGGTGACGTGTAACACAATTTGGGTGGAGAGATGAGTGCCGTAGTCGTACCTGTTTAGCACGACCTCTGCAATCTCCGTTCGCGTATGCGGGGGTGGCGCTTTCACACACGTGTCATGGACGATGAAGCGAAGGCCACTTGGTGGGCACAAGGGCCTTGGGAACAGAGAACTAGCAAGCTCAGCACAGGAGTGGCAGAACGAGCTTGTCTTTGCAAGACAGCCCTCCCACGCTGTCAAGCCTTATCAGCCCTTTGCACGTCAGGCCTGCAGCATTCATTCCCTTGCGAGTGTTTGAGGCGTTCCGCCGGAGGCTTCGGGGTCCTTCCACTCTGCCCCCAGCCTGGAGCGTCCGCGGGGTTGTTGTGCCCCAAGTGGGGGACCCGGCACTCGGCCTCCTTGAGCCTCACACCATTGGCCTCGGCCCATCCATCCAGCCACTCCAGATGCCTCCGCAGGAGCCTTCCTACCCTGCAGCGGGTCGACGCTCCCGCCCAGCCCCGTGTCACCCGCAAAGTGCCTGAGGGTGCGCTTGATCCCCTCGTCCGGATCATTGATACAGGTATTAAAGACACCCGGCCTGTCCTGGTTGGAGGTAAAACAGAATGAAGTTTCTGATTTGTAATTTCGCTTTTTAGCTGGGCCTCTTCTAACTGACTAAACTCTGAAATTAACAGCGTGTTGTTCGGAAACCGTTCACTCTCAGAGTGATAAGACCTGATTATACCAAGGGACAGTGCGCACAGAGGCTCTTGCTTGTAGTTATTGCTGGAACAACCAGGGTTGGCTAACTGCGCTGCTTGCCCCGTTGGAGGGGCGGAAGCGGAGAAGCACAGAGGGGTCCCACCTGCAGGGAGGAGCCGAGGGGACAGGTGACCCCAAACTGACCAACAGGGTGTTCCATCCCATCTGCATCACGCTTAGTGTAAAAGCTGAGGGATCAAAGGGGCAAAGGGGGCTCTGGCTCGCTCTTTCTTCAATGGCCGACGGCTGAGGAGACAATGGCCTGTCTGTCCGTCTGCCTTTGATCCCGATCCCAGCACTCCTGACTCTAGTTCCGGAACTCAGCTCCGGTCCGTCGCTGACTCCAGTCTGGGGCTTTCCCTGTGTCTGCTGGTGACTCGATCGTCATCCTGGGAGCTGGATACGGTTTTGCATATATTGTGTACTTTTTTCCTTTAATTGTTATTATTCTATTATTATTTACTATTTTCTTATTTATTATTATTTTCATTAAAGTCGTTTAGTTGTTTTTCTGAACTCGTAAATCTCCTTATCTCTTTGTCTCCCCTCTGAGGAGAGAGAGGGGGCGAAGGGCCATCTGTCGTTCTGATCGGCCAATCCGGCCAAAACCACGACACGGCCCCAACGCCGAACCCCGGGGAACGCCGCTCGTGACCGGCCGCCGACTGGATTTAACTCCCTTCACCAGTTTGCAGAGTTTGACACTGAACCGGATGGGGGAATTGCCTTCTGGCGCTCAGGCGTTGCCGGCTGCCGAGGGCGGCGGGCTGCGGTGCTTCGGCACAGGCTGTGCTTCCCACGGCGGGTTGCTCCAGAGGGAATGCCGGATTAACAGCTCAGGCTAAAGCACGGACTTTGCGAGCTGGAAGGGACCTCTAGAGATCACCCAGTCCCACCCCCCTGCCGGAGCAGGGTGGCCCAGAGCACGTCGCTCAGGGCTGCATCCAGGCGGGTCTCGAAAGCCCCCAGAGAAGGGGACTCCACACCCTCCCCGGGCAGCCTGTTCCGGGGCTCCATCACCCTCACCGTAAAGAAGTTTTTTCTCATATTTGATGGCGGACGCTTGTTCCAGCTTTATTAAAATCAAAGAATTCTTCAAATATACCGCCCTTTGCCAGAGGCTGATTGTCACCTGGCCAGGGCTCAGCAAAGCCAGCAGCACAGCGACCGCAGGCTCCAGCCTGACGGTGGCTGTTTCCTTGGTCTTTCCAGGTTCAGCAAGGTCTGAGCTGCCAGGGACTGGACCGACGGTTCTGTGTCTTTCACCAAGGGCTCGAGGGCTGTGAGAGAAAGAAAGAGAGCAGTGGTGAAACCCCGCTGTCTGCAGAGACATCCCCCCCCGCCCCCGCCATGGCAGCCCCGTCCGTCTCTTTCTCTGGCCAGGAGGAGCAGCTGAAAGCTGATGCTGAGGAACGCCCGCTGTGCCCCGACGTGTTCCTCTACTCCTGAAGCTCCTCTTGGATAGATCGGATCCATGGGCCAACGCTAACGGGATGAGGTTCAACCAGGCCAAGTGCCGCGTCCTGCCCTTGGGCCACAACAACCCCATGGACAC
Organism: Larus michahellis; assembly: GCF_964199755.1. Lineage (NCBI taxonomy): Eukaryota > Metazoa > Chordata > Aves > Charadriiformes > Laridae > Larus > Larus michahellis. The sequence continues at coordinate 2,911,846 of NC_133917.1, read as the reverse complement.
GACAGGCCGGGGGCAGTGTGGCTGGAGAGCTGCCCGGCAGAAACGGACCTGGGGGTTCTCATTGACAAGCGGCTGAACATGAGCCAGCAGTGTGCCCAGGTGGCCAAGAGGGCCAACGGCATCCTGGCTCGTATTTAGAAACGGCGTGACCAGCAGAAGGAGGGAGGGGATTGTCCCCCTGTATTCAGCACTGGTGAGGCCACACCTGGAGTATTGTGTCCAGTTCTGGGCACCTCAATACGAGAGAGATATCATAGAACCATAGAACCATAGGGTGGGAAGGGACCTCTGGAAATCATCTCCTCCCACCCCCGGCCAGAGCAGGGTCACCCACAGCAGGTGGCACAGGAACGCGTCCAGGCGGGGTTGGAATGTCTCCGGAGGCGGAGACTCCCCCACCTCTCTGGGCAGCCTGTGCCAGGGCTCTGCCACCCTCACAGCAAAGAAGTTCCTCCTCATGTTTAGGTGGAACTTCCCACGCTCAAGTTTGTGCCCGTTGTCCCTTGTCCTGTCCCCGGGCACCACTGAGAAGAGCCTGGCCCCATCCTCCTGACACCCCCCCTTTCAGTATTTAGAAGCGTTGATAAGGTCCCCCCTCAGCCGTCTTTTTTCCAGACTGAAGAGCCCCAAATCCCTCAGCCTTTCTCCACCAGAGAGATGCTCCAGTCCCCTCAGCATCTCGGTAGGCCTTTGCTGTCCCCTCTCCAGCAGTTCCCTGTCCCTCTTGACCCAGGGAGCCCAGAACTGGACCCAGCGCTCCAGGTGTGGCTTCCCCAGGGCAGAGTAGAGGGGGAGGATGAACCTCCCTCCACCTGCTGGCCACGGTCTTCTTGATGCCCCCCAGGATGCCATTGGCCTTCTTGGCCACCAGGGCCCATCGCTGGCTCATGGGCATCCCGTCGTCCCCCAGCACTCCCAGGTCTCTTTCCACCTCCATATCGAGGTGCTGGAGCGAGGGCAGAGGAGGGCAACGAAGCTGGTGAAGGGCCTGGAGAATAAATCTGATGAGGAGCGATTGAAGGAGCTGGGACTGTTGAGTTTGAGGAAGAGGAGGCTGAGGGGAGACCTCATCGCTCTCTACAGCTACTCGAAAGGCCATTGTAGAGAGGTTGGGGCTGGTCTCTTCTCACAGGTCATTAGTGACAGAACAAGAGGGAATGGCTTCAAGCTGCACCAGGGGAGGTTTAGGCTGGACATTAGGGAAAAATTCTTCGCAGAAAGAGTGGTCGGACACTGGAATAGGCTGCCCGGGGCAGTGGTGGAGTCGCCATCCCTGGATGTGTTTAAGAGCCATTTTAGGTGTGGCGTTGGGGGATGTGGTGTAGGGGAGAACTCTGGAGAGTGGGGGCCGATGGTTGGCCTCGATGATCCCAAGGGTCTTTTCCCAACCGGAGTGATTCTACGACGATTCCATGAAGCGGTTTCCTGCAGCGGGGCCAGGGATGGCAGCCCCCTGCCCAGGCTCCCTCCCCTGCCCCGCCAGCCCCGGCCAGCACAGCGCCGCCCCTCACTCACCGTTGCAGATATCCTGCAGCTTCTTCCTATCTCGGTCCCTCAGGGGCTGCGCGCCAAGCCCTAGGCACAGAGTGCCTGTCAGACCCCCTGCTCCCTGGCACGCCCCGGCAGCACGGCCCCCAGCCACCCCAGCCCGGCTGCGCGCCCCCTCCTGCCCCTCGGCAGGGCTGACCCCGGGGAAGGACGGTCCCCGAGGGGCGGTGGGACTGAGCAAGGCTCCCAGCCGGCCCGCCTGCGTGGAGGGCCCTCCTCGGGGCAACCGGGGGCCAGGCTGCCAAAAGAGGGACCCCCGGGGGAGGCGACTCACCGATGAACCTGACGGCCGCCTCTCGCAAGGTGGACTGAGTGTTGTGCAGGTACACCAGGCTCTGAAACAGATATTCCTCCACCCTGCTCCTGCCGTACGCTAACTGGAGAGAGAGGCACAAGGGAACGGGGCTGGCACAGATCCCCCCCCAGCCATGCGGAGCCATCCCTCCTACCCGCACCCCCCCTTCCCCCCCGGCGCTTCCCGTCTCCCAGCGCTGTGGGGCTGAGGTCCAGAGGGAGCTGCAGGCAAAGGGGGCTGGGGGTGGTGAGACCCCCGCTGTCCCACCGCCAGGGCCAAGATGGGCCAGGGTCTCCTTCAGCTCACCGGGGGGCAGGGAAGGGAGAAGGGCCTGGAGAAGAGCCCGTGGGGGCTCCGTGCTTGAGGGCAGGGAAGGAGGATGCAGCTCCGGGCTGGAGCAGGGAAGGAAAGGCAGAGCAGTATAGCCCACCCCGCGGGCACCCGGGGCAGCCTTCGTCCCACCCGGCTTGGGGGTTGTCCTCACCAAGGACTCTGCGATCCGGTGCGTCTGCTGTGTCTTGGCCAGGTGGCCGAGCTTCTTCCACCCCAGGAACTCCGTACAGGCGAGGAGGGCGTCCCTGGAGGCCTGCAGAGAAGCAGAGGCTGGGAGATGGCACCAGAGCCCAGGGACGGAGACCTGGCATCCTCCTCCTCTTGGCCAGGCTCTGAGCCGTTCCCAGCCCCTTATGGGAAGGAGCAGCGGGGGACCGAGGTTGAATTGGGTTCAGGGCCCAGGGCAGGGACAGGGGGCAACCACCACCTTGGGCGCCTCATGCTGCCGGCCAGCAGAAGAGAGACCCTCACGAGCTGCCGAGCTGCCGCCAGGGACGGGGGTCAGAGCTGCGGGCCCTCGGCTGTAGACAGCCAGGGCTGTAGTCCCGGAGGCGGCGGGGCAGGACCGGGCCAGCAGCACCTCCCGTGGGCAGCACCCCCCAGCGGGACGCTTGGCTGCCCAGCTGGGGCTGCCCCAGCTCCTTCACGGCCGTGCTCGGGGTGGGCAGAGCTTCGATGCCGGGATGCAGGGCCAGGCGGCCGCCGGCTGCATCTCCCCACCGCTCTCCCCGCCCCGGGCTGGGGAGCACGCTGGCTCTCCACCCCTTGCGGGCACTCCACCTCTCTGCAGAGACCAAGGTGACGGGGACCTGGGCGAGCAGAGCTTTGCTCCTGCAGCCATCCTGCTCTCGGGGAGCTGGGACGTGCCCTGGCCCAAACATCTGGGGGGCTCGTGGGCACAGCCCTGGGGGACAGGGAACGGGGGCTCAAGCCCTGGCCTCCCACACTTGCAGGGACAACTGGGAAGCCTGTAGGCACCTGGGTGTTCGGTGGCCATGGGCTGCTGCCGAGCCCTGCTCGACCAGGCAGGGCTGGTTTGGCCACGCCGCCTTCTCCGTCCTTGCTCACGCTGGGTCTGCGGGGACCCTTCCGGGCTGCGCTGGAGGAGGGCTGAACGGGGGGAGCGGGGCTGGGAGGGCACCCCAGCACCCCGTCCACCTCTGCAGCACGGGGGGAAGGGGAAAGCAGTGGCGAGACCAGCGCAGGGAAGGAGGGGAGCAGTGGGACCCCGAGATGACACACGTTGCCAGGCTCTGATCTCCCGCAGCCCTTCCCCCTTATGCCCAGGCCACCCCCGCGGTGTCAGCACGCCCTTCCCCAATGACACTGGTCACCGCACCTTGGCCATGCTCTCGTTCTCGTCATTTATATGCAGGAAGAGTGGGAGCAGGACCCTCTGCACTGTCTTCTTCATCATTCTCTTCTTTCTCCCCACCACAGACTTCAGCGCATCTTTGAAGAGGTTGATGGAGAGTTCCCGCACCTGGCTGGACTCCTGGTAGGGAGGAGGACGGGGGGGACTTCATCAGCAGCCACTCCCTGCCCACAGTCAGCAGGGCTTTAGCGTGGCTGATGTGAGGGGAGATGCTCTGGGCTCGGATCCTGAACGCAGGAGCTGTGGGCGCGTTGGGCAGCTGAGGCTGAATGGCCCCGGAGCCCTGAAACGCCAGGCGAGAGGGGCGAGGAATCAGAGAATCACAGAATCTTCATGGTTGGAAAGGACCTTTGAGATCATCGAGTCCAACCAAACGACCTACAATCTCTGCCCCTAGAGCATGCCCTGAAGTGCCACATCTAGACGTTTCTTAAACACCTCGAGGGATGGTGACACAACCCCCTCCCTGGGCAGGCTCTTCCAGTGCCTGACCACTCTTGCAGTAAAGTAATTCCTCCTAATATCTAACCTAAATCTCCCCTGCTGCAACTTCAGACCATTTCCTCTGGTCCTGTCATTATCCACCTGGGAGAAGAGGCCAGCACCCACCTCTCTCCACCCTCCTTTCAGGTGGTTGTAGAGGGCAATGAGGTCTCCCCTCAGCCTCCTCTTCTCCAAGCTCAACGTGCCCAGCTCCCTCAGCCTCTCCCCACATGCCCTGGTCTCCAGACCCCTCACCAGCCTGGTCACTCTCCTCTGGACACGCTCCAGCACCTCAATGTCCCTCTTGTACAGCGGGGCCCAGACCTGAAGACAGCACTCGAGGTGAGGCCTCACCAGCGCCCAGTACAGAGGCACCATCACTTCCCTGCTCCTGCTGGCCACGCTGTTCCTGATACGAGCCAGGATGCTGTTGGCCTTCTCGGCCACCTGGGCACACTGCTGGCTCACGTCACCCTGGCCGTCCACCAGCACCCCCAGGTCCTTTTCTGCCGGGCAGCTTTCCAGCCACTCTTCCCCAAGCCTGTAGCGTTGCTTGGGGTTGTTGTGGCCGAAATGCAGGACCCGGCACTTGGCCTTATTAAACCTCCTACAGTTGGCCTTGGCCCATGGATCCAGCCTGTCCAGGGCCCTCTGTAGAGCCTTCCTACCCTCCAGCAGATCAACACTCCCACCCAGTTTGGTGTCATCTGCGAACTTACCGAGGGTGCACTCAATCCCCTCATCCACATCATTGATAAAGATATTAAACAAAACCGGCCCCAAAACTGAGCCCTGAGGGACACCACTGGTGACCGGCCGCCAAGAGGATTTCACCCCATTAATCCCAACTCTCTGGGCACGGCCATCCAGCCCGTTTTTAACCCAGCGAAGAGTACACTTGTCTCTGCCACGATTCGCCAGCTTCTCCGGGAGAATGCTGTGGGGGACGGCGTCAAAGGTCTTCCCAAAGTCCAGACAGACAACGCCCACAGCCTTCCCCGCGTCCAGAAGGCGGGTCGTAGGAAGAGATCAGGTTGAGAAACCTGCCCTGAGGAGGGCAGCCCGGCCCGAGTGCTGCCCACCGGGCTGGGCTGAGGGGCGGCTGTCTGCGCAGAGCGCCCATCGGTAGGGCTGAGGTGCCCACGGCAGCCTTACATCGTCAAAGAGGGGTGGGAGATTCTCCACCAGCTGCAGAGCAGTGCGTCTGGCCTCCTTCTTCTTCATGCGCTCCACCATGTTCCTCAGGAATACCAGGGCCTTCGTCTTGACGTCAGCGTTGCCACCCTGCAGGTTCTCCATGATGTCTGGCAGCAGGACCTGCATTTTTCTTGCCTGTACAAAACCCACGGTTTCCTTCTTGAGAAGCCGTGAAAGGCCACCCCGGCAAAAACGTACTGGTGGCTGAGCACCAGCCTCCCGTCCCCTTCCCGGCAGGTGGCACAGGAGTCACTGCAGCGGCCTCCTGGCCGGCACTGGCCGCTGACGGCATGCGGGGAGAGCAGGAGGACGGGAAGGGAGTTGCGGGAGAGCCGTGTTCTCTTACTCAGCCCCCCCCTTTTCTGACTGGCCAGAAGGGGCAGGTGGACTGGGAACCCTCTGTGCCTGGGGGGGCTCCCCAGGCACCCGCCAGCCCCCTCCATGGCAGGGAGGTGGTTGGAGCTGTCGCCCCACCTTCTGCCTCCCAGCCACGGCCAAGCCACCGCGTCACCCGCTGCCCCAGGCTCCGGCCGGCTGCCGACGTGGCTCCGCTCGGCTACACCCCTGCTCACCATCTTCCGTGTCTTGGACGAGAGCGTGATGAGAGCGCTGAGCACCAGCGAGAGCATCACCCAGCTCGGACGCCTCAGGTACCTCTGGGCTCCGTACAGGGCAGCAAACTCCTCGGCGTCAATGTCAGAGCGGAGCAGCAGCTAAAAGGAAGGCGGCGGTGAGAGAGCGGCAGAGCCTGCGGGGCTCCCTCCGCCGCGCCGGCACGACGGGCGCACGGCACGCGGGCGGTGGCAAAGAGACCCTCTCCCCAGACTTGAAGCCCCCCCGGGCTGTGCAGAGGCCATGTCTCTGGCCCAGGGCCAGCACCTGGCCCGGCTCTGGCTTCTGCCCCTTTCTCTGCCCCAGGTTTCCGGGCTCCAGAGCAGGGTGGGGGGATGCAGGCAGGGGATGCAGGCAGGGGAAGCCGGCGGGGGGATGCAGGCAGGGGATGCAGGCAGGGGGATGCAGAGGGGGAGAAGCCGGCAGGGGGATGCAGGCAGGGGGGATGCAGGCAGGGGGATGCAGGCAGGGGGATGCAGGCAGGGGATGCAGGCAGGGGATGCAGGCAGGGGGGATGCAGGCAGGGGGATGCAGGCAGGGGATGCAGGTGTGGGATGCAGGTGGGGGATGCAGGCGGGGGGAAGCGGAGTGCTGCCCGGGCCGGCACAGGCTTTGTGTTTGTGCACCGGCTCCAAAAGGGCAGGGGGCAGCCCCACACGCCTGGCAGGGGCTCTGGCTGGTGCTGGGCAGCCCCTAAGGGGCTGTGTCCGTCTGTACGGGAGGAGGTGGCCATGTGGAAGCAGAGGTTGGTGCCCGTTTCCCTGGGGAGGCAGGCGCAGCCCCGAGGATGAGCAGGGTCACTCACAGACAAGAGATAGATGCAGGCGTCCTCGGCGGCACAGCTGAACACCTTGCGCACCCGCTGGTCCCGGAGCACGTTGAGCAGCTCCGTCAAGACAGTCCACAGAGCCCAAGGCACGGAGATCATCACCTCCCACATGGCCAGGGCAGCGCTGCAGGCCCAGAGTGCTGGGTCAGCGGGGCTGCCTCGGCCGCTGCACAGTCGGCGGGCGGCCTCGTACAGTCATAGAGTCACCCCGGTTGGAAAAGACCCTTGGGATCATCGAGGCCAACCATCGGCCCCCACTCTCCAGAGTTCTCCCCTACACCACATCCCCCAACGCCACACCTAAAATGGCTCTTAAACACATCCAGGGATGGCGACTCCACCAGCACCCCGGGCAGCCTATTCCAGTGTCCGACCACTCTTTCTGCGAAGAATTTTTCCCTAATGTCCAGCCTAAACCTCCCCTGGTGCAGCTTGAAGCCATTCCCTCTTGTTCTGTCACTAATGACCTGTGAGAAGAGACCAGCCCCAACCTCTCTACAATGGCCTTTCGAGTAGTTGTAGAGAGCGATCTCTCTACCTCAGCCTCCTCTTCCTCAAACTCAACAGTCCCAGCTCCTTCAATCGCTCCTCATCAGATTTATTCTCCAGGCCCTTCACCAGCTTCGGTGCCCTCCTCTGCCCTCGCTCCAGCACCTCGAGATCTCTCTCGTATTGAGGTGCCCAGAACTGGACACAATACTCCAGGTGTGGCCTCACCAGTGCTGAGTACAGGGGGACAATCACCTCCCTCCTTCTGCTGGTCACGCCATTTCTAAATACGAGCCAGGATGCCGTTGGCCCTCTTGGCCACCTGGGCGCACTGCTGGCTCATGTTCAGCCGCTTGTCAATGAGAACCCCCAGGTCCGTTTCTGCCAGGCAGCTCTCCAGCCACACTGCCCCAAGCCTGTAGCGCTGCATGGGGTTGTTGTGACCCAAGGGCAGGACCCGTCACTTGGCCTGGTTGAAGCTCATCCCGTTAGCGTTGACCTATCGATCCGATCTATCCAAGTCTCTCTATAGAGCCTCCCTATCCTCATGTAGATCAACACTCCCGCTTAACTTGGTGTCATCTGCAAACTTGCTGATGATACACTCTATGTCCTTATCAAGGTCATCAATAAAGATGTTGAACAGAAATGGTCCCAACACCGAGCCCTGAGGGACACCACTTGTGACCGGCCGCCAGCTGGATTTAACTCCATTGACCACCACTCTTTGGGACTGTCCATCCAGCCAGTGCTTGATCCAGCAGATCGTATGCTCATCCAGGCCATGAGCCGCCAGTTTTTCCATGAGAATTCTATGAGGAATGGTGTCAAATGCTTTTTGAAAGGACCCCTCCGGAGCCCGGCTGTGCTACAGCCCTGGCCCTGCCTGCCCCCTTTCCTTGTGGGTGCCTGGGGACCCTGACCGGGCAGGCGGGAGGGGGCTGCGGTGGTGTTCCCCGTGGGCCTGGGAGGAGCGTGGTGGTGGAGAGCCCCACCACCACGCTCCTGGCTTGGCCAGCTCTGGCTGCTGCCGGCCTGGGGACCCACTGGGTCTGGGAAGGGTGGTGGGATGGAGGGTCCTGCTCCTCGGGGATGTCCTGCAATATTGCTTGGGTCTGGCAGCCAGAGAGTCTCCGGGCCCCTCTACCCACAGGGAGCAAGCCCTCAAGGCTGTCGTGGCTAGTACCTGTCACACGTTGGTGAGATCTTCAAGAGGCTCCTGACCACTTCCCCGGGGTACCAATGGGTCATTAGGAGAAGGAGTGAGTCCAGGCTGCGGCGGGCTGGCTCCGTGCGGATGCACTCCACATTTTTGTGGATGTACCTCATGAACTTCGGCACCTGGAGAGGACACGGGTGAGGACGGGGCGGCCACTGGAGTGCAGCCATCTCCCCGGTTGCCACTGAAGCTGCTGCCCTTCCCGTCCCTCTCTGTTGCCTTGGAAAGGCTTCAGGTGCCCGAGAGAGCTGGCGGCGGGAAGGAGGGAAGAGCAAGGTCCGACAGGGCAGCCCAGCCACAGGGCACTTACGTCCGTCAGCCAGTAACTGGGGTCTAGCACAGCCATGGCTAGGATTTTGCTGCCCGTCTGCCTGTCACAGGTGTCGTCTGCTGTCAAGGCCTCAATGGCGACGAGGACCGTGTCCGTCACCTGAGAAGGCTGGAGGTGTCCAAACACCTACGGGAGGAAGGGAGGGAGGGAGGGAAGCCGTGTCACACTGAGCACCCCGATGGTGCTGCTGGGCCGAGCGCCCGAGGAGCTCTGCCGACAGACGCCCGGCACTGCTGTCAGCGGCGACCGCAGGAAAGGCGGCAGCGGGGGCCGCAGCATCCGCAGGGCAGAGGGGGGAGAGCGGAGGGTCCCCAGGGTGAGGGAGGAGGCTTGGCCTCATGGACACAGCGTGCTGGCCCGGCAGAGAGCCAGGGCTCGCTGGTGGCCAGGAGGGCTGGAGCTGCTGTTGGGGCACCGGAGTGGCCGCCCTCGCACAGCTCCCTGCGTGGGGACAGCAGGAACCCTCTCACCGGGGACAGGGAGGCCACGTGAGAGCCGCCGATTCTGGGTCCCTTGGCTCACACAAGCCTCCTGCCGACGCCACGGACAAGAGTGCCAGGAAGAAGACAGCCCGTTACCGTGGTCATGTTGCTGCAGTCAAGTGAAGAAAGCAAGAAGTTGCTCTCGGAATCCCATCCTGGTTCAGGCTCTGGATGCTCTGGATTCTGCTCCGGCAGCATCTCGTCTACAAGGAGGGGAAACACAGGAGAGTTGGTAGGACGCAGCATCTTCGCCAACGAGCTTCCCAAAGGGCAAAAAGAGCTTTCAGCTCGGCACGGCTGAGGAGGAGGAGGCTGTGCTGGGGAGGGCTCCCAGCCCCGAGCACCCCTGGCATTCGAGCACCGCTTTGCCCCCTGCCCGTGGGACCCCTGCCGCCGGTGTGCCGCGGAAACGGGATTCCGGCATTGAGGCGGTGGCGCTTGCTGGCCCTGCCAGTCCCGGAGGGGCTCCTCACTCACCCATCTGCAGCGGCTGGACCGCGGTCACCTTGTAGGGCTCCGCTGGAGAGCTGGTCTCCCGGGGAGCCGCCACCTCCTCGCAGGCCAGCCTGGGGCTGCTGGGGAGTGTCTCCGCCATCCTGCCAGGTGGAGGAAAGTCGGGGAGAGCGGGGAGGGCAACTTTAAGGGAAACGCCTCGGGGCCGCGGGGCTGCCGAGGTGGCAGAAAAGACGTGGGCTGTGCTTGGGGGCTTCTCGCCAGCTCCGTCCTCCTGCCCTGTCCCTTCGCCATCCTGCCGGACACTGCAGGGTCGCGGCCACCCTGGCTTTATGTGGTGCCGGGGGTGTGTGATGTCACAGAGGGTCCCACTGAGACCCACTGCCCGGGCCAGGAGGGGCAGGGCGTCCACTGCAGGGGCCAGGGAGCCAGCTCGCCAATGGCCACTGGGTCCTCTCGCGTGGCCCCCGGCCCCCATCTGCCCTTATGTCCCCTCAGGACTTTCCTGTACCCTCCGGTTCATCCCAAAGCCGTGTGCTCGCACACCCCGGCGTGGCCCCAGGACCTCCCCGGGAGAATCCCACTTCTCCCCGTCCGTGTGGTGCTCTCTTCACATCTCTACAGTTTCTGGCATGTCACAGTTACGTCCTTTCCCCGGCTCTGAAAATCTCCTTCAGTACCAGGAAGCAAAAGCTGTTTGCACCCGCTCCTCTCCCAGAATCACAGAATGGCAGGGGCTGGAAGGGACCTTTGGAGACCATCCCGTCCAACCCCCTGCCAAAGCAGGGTCACCCACAGACGGAGGTGGGAGAGGATCATGTCCAGGAAGGTTTGGAATCTCTCCAGAGCAGGAGACTCCGCACCCTCTCTGGGCAGCCCGTGCCAGGGCTCTGCCACCCTCACGGGAAAGATGTTGTTCCTCATGTTGAGATGGAATTTCCCGTGTTCCAGTTTGTGCCCGTTGCCCCTTGTCCTGTCCCCGGGCACCACTGAGAAGAGTCTGGCCCCATCCTCTCACCCCCCGCCCTTTAGCCATTGCTGAGCGTTGATGAGATCCCCCCTCAGCCTGCTCTTCTCCGGGCGGAACAGCCCCGGGGCTCCCAGCCTTTCCGCAGCACAGAGATGGATGCTCCAGCCCCTCAGCATCTCCATAGCCTTCGCTGGACTCTCTCCAGCACTTCCCCGTCCTTCTGGAACTGGGGAGCCCAGAACTGGACCCAGTGCTCCAGCTGTGGCCTCCCCAGGGCAGAGCGGAGGGGGAAGAGGACCTCCTTCGCCCTGCTGGCCACCCCAGGAGAACATTGGCCTTCTTGGCCACCAGGGCCCATCGCTGGCTCGTGGGCATCCCGTTGTCCCCCAGGACTCCCAGGTCTCTCTCCATAGAGCTACTCTCCAGCAGGTCATCCCCCAACCTGTCCTGGTGCGGGGGGGTTGTTCCTCTCCAGGCGCAGGACCCTACACTTGCCCTCATTGAACTCCATGAGGTTCTTCTCCACCCAACTCTCCGGCCCGGCCAGGCCTGGCTGGATGGTGGCACAGCCTTCTGCTGTGTCGGCCACCCCTCCCGGTTTCGTGTCACCAGCAAAGTTGCAGAGGGTGCGCTCTGCAGGCTTTTCTGGCACTTACAGCCTCAAAACCACCCTTTCCCACTTGGCGCCGTGCCAGGCACAAAAATGGCCATATGTCTGGAGATTGGTTCCACGCCCAAAGAGCCAGCAGGGAAAACTATGCCTTGTTCTAAAGCTCTTTGGGAACCGCTTGCGTAGCACCACAGACCTGGGGGCTGCAGGCTTTCCTGCTGCCTTCAGCCTCAAAACCACCCTTTCCCACTTGGCGCCACGCCAGGCACAAAAATGGCCATATGTCTGGAGATTGGTCCCACGCCCAAAGAGCCAACAGGGAAAACTATGCCTTGTTCTAAAGCTCTTTGGGAACCGCTTGCGTAGCCCCACAGACGTGGGGGCTGCAGGCTTTCCTGCTGCCTTCAGCCTCAAAACCACCCTTTCCCACTTGGCGCCGCGCCAGGCACAAAAATGGCCATATGTCTGGAGGTTGGTCCCACGCCCAAAGAGCCAGCAGGGAAAACTATGCCTTGTTCTAAAGCTCTTTGGGAACCCCTTGTGTAGCACCACAGACCTGGGGGCTGCAGGCTTTCCTGCTGCCTTCAGCCTCAAAACCGACCTCTCCCACTTGGCGTCGCTCCAGGCACAAAAATGGCCATATATCTGGAGATTGGTCCCACGCCCAAAGAGCCAGCAGGGAAAACTATGCCTTGTTCTAAAGCTCTTTGGGAACCCCTTGTGTAGCACCACAGACCTGGGGGCTGCAGTCTTTCCTGCTGCCTTCAGCCTCAAAACCACCCTTTCCCACTTGGCGCTGCGCCAGTCACTAAAATGGCCATATGTCTGGAGATTGGTCCCATGCCCAAAGAGCCAGCAGGGAAAACTATGCCTTGTTCTAAAGCTCTTTGGGAACCGCTTGCGTAGCCCCACAGACCTGGGGGCTGCAGGCTTTCCTGCTGCCTTCAGCCTCAAAACCACCCTTTCCCACTTGGCGCCGCGCCAGGCACAAAAATGGCCATATGTCTGGAGACCAGTACCACGGTAAAGAGCCAGCAGGGAAAACTATGCCTTGTTCTAAAGCTCTTTGGGAACCACTTGCGTAGCACCACAGACCTGGGGGCTGCAGGCTTTCCTGCTGCCTTCAGCCTCAAAACCACCCTTTCCCACTTGGCGCCGCGCCAGGCACAAAAATGGCCATGTGTCTGGAGATTGTTCCCATGCCCAAAGAGCCAGCAGGGAAAACTATGCCTTGTTCTAAAGCTCTTTGGGAACCGCTTGCGTAGCCCCACAGACCTGGGGGCTGCAGGCTTTCCTGCTGCCTTCAGCCTCAAAACCACCCTTTCCCACTTGGCGCCGCGGCAGGCACAAAAATGGCCATATGTCTGGAGATTGGTCCCATGCCCAAAGAGCCAGCAGGGAATACTATGCCTTGTTCTAAAGCTCTTTGGGATCCGCTTGCGTAGCCCCACAGACCTGGGGGCTGCAGGCTTTTCTGGCACTTACAGCCTCAAAACCACCCTTTCCCAATTGGCGCCGCGCCAGGCACAGAAATGGCCATATGTCTGGAGATTGGTCCCACGCCCAAAGAGCCAGCAGGGAAAACTATGCCTTGTTCTAAAGCTCTTTGGGAACCGCTTGCGTAGCCCCACACACCTGGGGGCTGCAGGCTTTTATGGCGCCTTCAGCCTCAAAACCACCCTTTCCCACTTGGCGCTGCTCCAGGCACAAAAATGACCATATGTCTGGAGACTGGTCCCACGCCCAAAGAGCCAGCAGGGAAAACTATGCCTTGTTGTAAAGCTCTATGGGATCCGCTTGCGTAGCCCCACAGACAAGGGGGCTGCAGGCTTTCCTGCTGCCTTCAGCCTCAAAACCGACCTCTCCCACTTGGCGTCGCTCCAGGCACAAAAATGGCCATATATCTGGAGATTGGTCCCACGCCCAAAGAGCCAGCAGGGAAAACTATGCCTTGTTCTAAAGCTCTTTGGGAACCCCTTGTGTAGCACCACAGACCTGGGGGCTGCAGGCTTTCCTGCTGCCTTCAGCCTCAAAACCACCCTTTCCCACTTGGCGCTGCGCCAGTCACTAAAATGGCCATATGTCTGGAGATTGGTCCCACGCCCAAAGAGCCAGCAGGGAAAACTATGCCTTGTTCTAAAGCTCTTTGGGAACCGCTTGCGTAGCCCCACACACCTGGGGGCTGCAGGCTTTCCTGCTGCCTTCAGCCTCAAAACCACCCTTTCCCACTTGGCGCCGCGCCAGGCACAAAAATGGCCATATGTCTGGAGATTGGTCCCACGCCCGAAGAGCCAGCAGGGAAAACTATGCCTTGTTCTAAAGCTCTTTGGGAACCGCTTGCGTAGCCCCACAGAGCTGGGGGCTGCAGGCTTTCCTGCTGCCTTCAGCCTCAAAACCACCCTTTCCCACTTGGCGCCACGCCAGGCACAAAAATGGCCATGTGTCTGGAGATTGTTCCCACACCCAAAGAGCCAGCAGGGAAAACTATGCCTTGTTCTAAAGCTCTTTGGGATCCGCTTGCGTAGCCCCACACACCTGGGGTCTGCAGGCTTTTATGGCGCCTTCAGCCTCAAAACCACCCTTTCCCACTTGGCGCCGCGCCAGGCACAAAAATGGCCATATGTCTGGAGACTGGTCCCACGCCCAAAGAGCCAGCAGGGAAAACTATGCCTTGTTCTAAAGCTCTTTGGGAACCGCTTGCGTAGCCCCACACACCTGGGGTCTGCAGGCTTTTATGGCGCCTTCAGCCTCAAAACCACCCTTTCCCACTTGGCGCTGCTCCAGGCACAAAAATGGCCATATGTCTGGAGACTGGTCCCACGCCCAAAGAGCCAGCAGGGAAAACTATGCCTTGTTCTAAAGCTCTTTGGGAACCGCTTGCGTAGCCCCACACACCTGGGGTCTGCAGGCTTTTATGGCGCCTTCAGCCTGAAAACCACCCTTTCCCACTTGGCGCTGCTCGAGGCACAAAAATGGCCATATGTCTGGAGACTGGTCCCACGCCCAAAGAGCCAGCAGGGAAAACTATGCCTTGTTCTAAAGCTCTTTGGGAACCACTTGCGTAGCCCCACAGACCTGGGGGCTGCAGGCTTTCCTGCTGCCTTCAGCCTCAAAACCACCCTTTCCCACTTGGCGCCGCGCCAGGCACAAAAATGGCCATATGTCTGGAGATTGGTCCCATGCCCAAAGAGCCAGCAGGGAAAACTATGCCTTGTTCTAAAGCTCTTTGGGAACCGCTTGCGTAGCCCCAGAGACCTGGAGTCTGCAGGCTTTCCTGCTGCCTTCAGCCTCAAAACCACCCTTTCCCACTTGGCGCCACGCCAGGCACAAAAATGGCCATGTGTCTGGAGATTGTTCCCACACCCAAAGAGGCAGCAGGGAAAACTATGCCTTGTTCTAAAGCTCTTGGGATCCGCTTGCGTAGCCCCACACACCTGGGGGCTGCAGGCTTTCCTGCTGCCTTCAGCCTCAAAACCACCCTTTCCCACTTGGCGCCACGCCAGGCACAAAAATGGCCATGTGTCTGGAGATTGTTCCCACGCCCAAAGAGCCAGCAGGGAAAACTATGCCTTGTTCTAAAGCTCTTTGGGAACCGCTGGCGTAGCCCCACAGAGCTGGGGGCTGCAGGCTTTCCTGCTGCCTTCAGCCTCAAAACCACCCTTCCCCACTTGGCGCCGCGCCAGGCACAAAAATGGCCATGTGTCTGGAGATTGGTCCCACGCCCAAAGAGCCAGCAGGGAATATTATGCCTTGTTCTAAAGCTCTTTGGGAACCGCTTGCGTACCCCCACACACCTGGGGTCTGCAGGCTTTTATGGCGCCTTCAGCGTCAAAAACACCCTTTCCCACTTGGCGCCGCGCCAGGCACAAAAATGGCCATATGTCTGGAGACTGGTCCCACGCCCAAAGAGCCAGCAGGGAAAACTATGCCTTGTTCTAAAGCTCTTTGGGAACCGCTTGCGTAGCCCCACAGACCTGGGGACTGCAGGCTTTCCTGCTGCCTTCAGCCTCAAAACCACCCTTTCCCACTTGGCGCCACACCAGGCACAAAAATGGCCATGTGTCTGGAGATTGTTCCCACGCCCAAAGAGCCAGCAGGGAAAACTATGCCTTGTTCTAAAGCTCTTTGGCAACCGCTTGCGTAGCCCCACAGAGCTGGGGGCTGCAGGCTTTCCTGCTGCCTTCAGCCTCAAAACCACCCTTTCCCACTTGGCGCCGCGCCAGGCACAAAAATGGCCATGTGTCTGGAGATTGGTCCCATGCCCAAAGAGCCAGGAGGGAAAACTATGCCTTGTTCTAAAGCTCTTTGGGAACCGCTGGCGTAGCCCCACAGACCTGGGGGCTGCAGGCTTTTCTGGCGCTTACAGCCTCAAAACCACCCTTTCCCACTTGGCGCCGCGCCAGGCACAAAAATGGCCATATGTCTGGAGACTGGTCCCACGCCCAAAGAGCCAGCAGGGAAAACTATGCCTTGTTCTAAAGCTCTTTGGGAACCGCTTGCGTAGCCCCACAGACCTGGGGGCTGCAGGCTTTCCTGCTGCCTTCAGCCTCAAAACCACCCTTTCCCACTTGGCGCCGCGCCAGGCACAAAAATGGCCATATGTCTGGTGATGGGTCCCACGCCCAAAGAGCCAACAGGGAAAACTATGCCTTGGTCTAAAGCTCTTTGGGAACCGCTTGCGTAGCCCCTCACACTTGGGGTCTGCAGGATGTTATGGCGCTTTCAGCCTCAAAACCACCCTTTCCCACTTGGCGCCGCGCCAGGCACAAAAATGGCCATATGTCTGGAGATTGGTCCCATGCCCAAAGAGCCAGCAGGGAAAACTATGCCTTGTTCTAAAGCTCTTTGGGAACCGCTTGCGTAGCCCCACACACCTGGGGGCTGCAGGCTTTTATGGCGCCTTCAGCCTCAAAACCACCCTTTCCCACTTGGCGCCGCTCCAGGCACAAAAATGACCATATGTCTGGAGACTGGTCCCACGCCCAAAGAGCCAGCAGGGAAAACTATGCCTTGTTCTAAAGCTCTTTGGGATCCGCTTGCGTAGCCCCACAGACAAGGGGGCTGCAGGCTTTCCTGCTGCCTTCAGCCTCAAAACCACCCTTTCCCACTTGGCGCCACGCCAGGCACAAAAATGGCCATATGTTTGCAGATTGGTCCCACGCCCAAAGAGCCAGCAGGGAAAACTATGCCTTGTTCTAAAGCTCTTTGGGAACCGCTTGCGTAGCCCCACACACCTGGGGGCTGCAGGCTTTTCTGGCGCGTACAGCCTCAAAACCACCCTTTCCCACTTGGCGCCATGCCAGGCACAAAAATGGCCATAAGTCTGGAGACTGGCCCCACGCCCAAAGAGCCAGCAGGGAAAACTATGCCTTGTTCTAAAGCTCTTTGGCAACCGCTTGCGTAGCCCCACAGACCTGGGGGCTGCAGGCTTTCCTGCTGCCTTCAGCCTCAAAACCACCCTTTCCCACTTGGCGCCGCGCCAGGCACAAAAATGGCCATATGTCTCGAGATTGGTCCCATGCCCAAAGAGCCAGCAGGGAATACTATGCCTTGTTCTAAAGCTCTTTGGGATCCGCTTGCGTAGCCCCTGACACCTGGGGGCTGCAGGCTTTTCTGGCACTTACAGCCTCAAAACCACCCTTTCCCACTTGGCGCCGCGCCAGGCACAAAAATGGCCATATGTCTGGAGACTGGTCCCACGACCAAAGAGCCAGCAGGGAAAACTATGCCTTGTTCTAAAGCTCTTTGGGATCCGCTTGCGTAGCCCCACACACCTGGGGGCTGCAGGCTTTCCTGCTGCCTTCAGCCTCAAAACCGACCTCTCCCACTTGGCGCCGCTCCAGGCACAAAAATGGCCATATGTCTGGAGATTGGTCCCACGCCCAAAGAGCCAGCAGGGAAAACTATGCCTTGTTCTAAAGCTCTTTGGCAACCGCTTGCGTAGCCCCACACACCTGGGGGCTGCAGGCTTTCCTGCTGCCTTCAGCCTCAAAACCACCCTTTCCCACTTGGCGACGCCCCAGGTACAAAAATGGCCATATGTCTGGAGACTGGTCCCACGCCCAAAGAGCCAGCAGGGAAAACTATGCCTTGTTCTAAAGCTCTTTGGGAACCGCTTGCGTAGCCCCACACACCTGGGGGCTGCAGGCTTTCCTGCTGCCTTCAGCCTCAAAACCACCCTTTCCCACTTGGCGCCGCGCCAGGCACAAAAATGGCCATATGTCTGGAGATTGGTCCCACGCCCGAAGAGCCAGCAGGGAAAACTATGCCTTGTTCTAAAGCTCTTTGGGAACCGCTTGCGTAGCCCCACCGACCTGGGGGCTGCAGGCTTTCCTGCTGCCTTCAGCCTCAAAACCACCCTTTCCCACTTGGCGCCACGCCAGGCACAAAAATGGCCATAAGTCTGGAGATTGGTCCCACGCCCAAAGAGCCAGCAGGGAAAACTATGCCTTGTTCTAAAGCTCTTTGGGATCCGCTTGCGTAGCCCCACAGACGTGGGGGCTGCAGGCTTTCCTGCTGCCTTCAGCCTCAAAACCACCCTTTCCCACTTGGCGCCGCGCCAGGGACAAAAATGGCCATGTGTCTGGAGATTGGTCCCACGCCCAAAGAGCCAGCAGGGAATATTATGCCTTGTTCTAAAGCTCTTTGGGAACCGCTTGCGTAGCCCCACACACCTGGGGTCTGCAGGCTTTTATGGCGCCTTCAGCCTCAAAACCACCCTTTCCCACTTGGCGCCGCGCCAGGCACAAAAATGGCCATATGTCTGGAGACTGGTCCCACGCCCAAAGAGCCAGCAGGGATAACTATGCCTTGTTCTAAAGCTCTTTGGGAACCGCTTGCGTAGCCCCTCACACCTGGGGTCTGCAGGCTTTTATGGCGCCTTCAGCCTAAAAACCACCCTTTCCCACTTGGCGCTGCTCCAGGCACAAAAATGGCCATAAGTCTGGAGATTGGTCCCACGCCCAAAGAGCCAGCAGGGAAAACTATGCCTTGTTCTAAAGCTCTTTGGGAACTGCTGGCGTAGCCCCACAGACGTGGGGGCTGCAGGCTTTCCTGCTGCCTTCAGCCTCAAAACCACCCTTTCCCACTTGGCGCCGCGCCAGGCACAAAAATGGCCATGTGTCTGGAGATTGGTCCCACGCCCAAAGAGCCAGCAGGGAATATTATGCCTTGTTCTAAAGCTCTTTGGGAACCGCTTGCGTAGCCCCACACACCTGGGGTCTGCAGGCTTTTATGGCGCCTTCAGCCTCAAAACCACCCTTTCCCACTTGGCGCCGCGCCAGGCACAAAAATGGCCATATGTCTGGAGACTGGTCCCACGCCCAAAGAGCCAGCAGGGAAAACTATGCCTTGTTCTAAAGCTCTTTGGGAACCGCTTGCGTAGCCCCACAGACCTGGGGACTGCAGGCTTTCCTGCTGCCTTCAGCCTCAAAACCACCCTTTCTCACTTGGTGCCGCGCCAGGTACAAAAATGGCCATATGTCTGGAGACCAGTCCCACGCCCGAAGAGCCAGCAGGGAAAACTATGCCTTGTTCTAAAGCTCTTTGGGAACAGCTTGCGTGGCCCCACACACCTGGGGGCTGCAGGCTTTCCTGCTGCCTTCAGCCTCAAAACCACCCTTTCCCACTTGGCGCCGCGCCAGGCACAAAAATGGCCATATGTCTGGAGATTGGTCCCACGCCCAAAGAGCCAGCAGGGAAAACTATGCCTTGTTCTAAAGCTCTTTGGGAACCGCTTGCGTACCCCCACACACCTGGGGTCTGCAGGCTTTTATGGCGCCTTCAGCCTCAAAACCACCCTTTCCCACTTGGCGCCGCGCCAGGCACAAAAATGGCCATATGTCTGGAGACTGGTCCCACGCCCAAAGAGCCAGCAGGGAAAACTATGCCTTGTTCTAAAGCTCTTTGGGAACCGCTTGCGTAGCCCCACAGACCTGGGGACTGCAGGCTTTCCTGCTGCCTTCAGCCTCAAAATCACCCTTTCCCACTTGGCGCCGCGCCAGGCACTAAAATGGCCATATGTCTGGAGACCAGTACCACGCCCAAAGAGCCAGCAGGGAAAACTATGCCTTGTTCTAAAGCTCTATGGGAACCGCTTGCGTAGCCCCACAGACCTGGGGGCTGCAGGCTTTCCTGCTGCCTTCAGCCTCAAAACTGCCCTCTCCCACTTGGCGTCACTCCAGGCACAAAAATGGCCATATGTCTGGAGATTGTTCCCACGCCCAAAGAGCCAGCAGGGAAAACTATGCCTTGTTCTAAAGCTCTTTGGGAACCGCTTGCGTAGCCCCACAGACCTGGGGGCTGCAGGCTTTTCTGGCGCTTACAGCCTCAAAACCACCCTTTCCCACTTGGCGCCGCGCCAGGCACAAAAATGGCCATATGTCTGGAGACTGGTCCCACGCCCAAAGAGCCAGCAGGGAAAACTATGCCTTGTTCTAAAGCTCTTTGGGAACCGCTTGCGTAGCCCCACAGACCTGGGGGCTGCAGGCTTTCCTGCTGCCTTCAGCCTCAAAACCACCCTTTCCCACTTGGCGCCGCGCCAGGCACAAAAATGGCCATATGTCTGGTGATGGGTCCCACGCCCAAAGAGCCAACAGGGAAAACTATGCCTTGGTCTAAAGCTCTTTGGGAACCGCTTGCGTAGCCCCTCACACCTGGGGTCTGCAGGATGTTATGGCGCTTTCAGCCTCAAAACCGCCCTCTCCGACTTGGCGCCACGCCAGGCACAAAAATGGCCATATGTCTGGAGATTGGTCCCATGCCCAAAGAGCCAGCAGGGAAAACTATGCCTTGTTCTAAAGCTCTTTGGCAACCGCTTGCGTAGCCCCACACACTTGCGGGCTGCAGGCTTTCCTGCTGCCTTCAGCCTCAAAACCACCCTTTCCCACTTGGCGCCGCGCCAGGCACAAAAATGGCCATATGTCTGGAGATTGGTCCCACGACCAAAGAGCCAGCAGGGAAAACTATGCCTTGTTCTAAAGCTCTTTGGGAACGGCTTGCGTAGCCCCACAGACCTGGGGGCTGCAGGCTTTCCTGCTGCCTTCAGCCTCAAAACCACCCTTTCCCACTTGGTGCCGCGCCAGGCACAAAAATGGCCATATGTCTGGAGAGCAGTCCCACGCCCGAAGAGCCAGCAGGGAAAACTATGCCTTGTTCTAAAGCTCTTTGGGAACCGCTTGCGTAGCCCCACAGACCTGGGGGCTGCAGGCTTTCCTGCTGCCTTCAGCCTCAAAACCACCCTTTCCCAATTGGCGCCACGCCAGGCACAAAAATGGCCATGTGTCTGGAGATTGTTCCCACGCCCAAAGAGCCAGCAGGGAAAACTATGCCTTGTTCTAAAGCTCTTTGGGAACCGCTTGCGTAGCCCCACACACCTGGGGGCTGCAGGCTTTTATGGCGCCTTCAGCCTCAAAACCACCCTTTCCCACTTGGCGCTGCTCCAGGCACATAAATGACCATATGTCTGGAGACTGGTCCCACGCCCAAAGAGCCAGCAGGGAAAACAATGCCTTGTTCTAAAGCTCTTTGGGAACTGCTGGTGTGGCCCCACAGACCAGGGGGCTGCAGGCTTTCCTGCTGCCTTCAGCCTCAAAATCACCCTTTCCCACTTGGTGCAGCGCCAGGCACAAAAATGGCCATATGTCTGGAGACCAGTACCACGCCCAAAGAGCCAGCAGGGAAAACTATGCCTTGTTCTAAAGCTCTTTGGGAACCACTTGCGTAGCACCACAGACCTGGGGGCTGCAGGCTTTCCTGCTGCCTTCAGCCTCAAAACCACCCTTTCCCAATTGGCGCCACGCCAGGCACAAAAATGGCCATATGTCTGGAGACCAGTACCACGCCCAAAGAGCCAGCAGGGAAAACTATGCCTTGTTCTAAAGCTCTTTGGGAACCGCTTGCGTAGCCCCACACACCTGGGGGCTGCAGGCTTTTATGGCGCCTTCAGCCTCAAAACCACCCTTTCCCACTTGGCGCTGCTCCAGGCACATAAATGACCATATGTCTGGAGACTGGTCCCACGCCCAAAGAGCCAGCAGGGAAAACTATGCCTTGTTGTAAAGCTCTCGGGATCCGCTTGCGTAGCCCCACAGACCTGGGGGCTGCAGGCTTTCCTGCTGCCTTCAGCCTCAAAACCACCCTTTCCCACTTGGCGCCACGCCAGGCACAAAAATGGCCATAAGTCTGGAGATTGGTCCCACGCCCAAAGAGCCAGCAGGGAAAACTATGCCTTGTTCTAAAGCTCTTTGGGAACTGCTGGCGTAGCCCCACAGACGTGGGGGCTGCAGGCTTTCCTGCTGCCTTCAGCCTCAAAACCACCCTTTCCCACTTGGCGCCGCGCCAGGCACAAAAATGGCCATGTGTCTGGAGATTGGTCCCACGCCCAAAGAGCCAGCAGGGAATATTATGCCTTGTTCTAAAGCTCTTTGGGAACCGCTTGCGTAGCCCCACACACCTGGGGTCTGCAGGCTTTCCTGCTGCCTTCAGCCTCAAAACCACCCTTTCCCACTTGGCGCCGCGCCAGGCACAAAAATGGCCATATGTCTGGAGACTGGTCCCACGCCCAAAGAGCCAGCAGGGAAAACTATGCCTTGTTCTAAAGCTCTTTGGGAACCGCTTGCGTAGCCCCACAGACCTGGGGACTGCAGGCTTTCCTGCTGCCTTCAGCCTCAAAACCACCCTTTCTCACTTGGTGCCGCGCCAGGCAAAAAAATGGCCATATGTCTGGAGACCAGTCCCACGCCCGAAGAGCCAGCAGGGAAAACTATGCCTTGTTCTAAAGCTCTTTGGGAACAGCTTGCGTGGCCCCACACACCTGGGGGCTGCAGGCTTTCCTGCTGCCTTCAGCCTCAAAACCACCCTTTCCCACTTGGCGCCGCGCCAGGCACAAAAATGGCCATATGTCTGGAGATTGGTCCCACGCCCAAAGAGCCAGCAGGGAATGCTATGCCTTGTTCTAAAGCTCTTTGGCAACCGCTTGCGTAGCCCCACACACCTGGGGTCTGCAGGCTTTCCTGCTGCCTTCAGCCTCAAAACCACCCTTTCCCACTTGGCGCCGCGCCAGGCACAAAAATGGCCATATGTCTGGAGATTGGTCCCACGCCCAAAGAGCCAGCAGGGAAAACTATGCCTTGTTCTAAAGCTCTTTGGGAACCGCTTGATTAGCCCCACAGACCTGGGGGCTGCAGGCTTTCCTGCTGCCTTCAGCCTCAAAATCACCCTTTCCCACTTGGCGCCGCGCCAGGCACTAAAATGGCCATATGTCTGGAGAACAGTACCACGCCCAAAGAGCCAGCAGGGAAAACTATGCCTTGTTCTAAAGCTCTATGGGAACCGCTTGCGTAGCCCCACAGACCTGGGGGCTGCAGGCTTTCCTGCTGCCTTCAGCCTCAAAACTGCCCTCTCCCACTTGGCGTCACTCCAGGCACTAAAATGGCCATATGTCTGGAGACCAGTCCCACGCCCAAAGAGCCAGCAGGGAAAACTATGCCTTGTTCTAAAGCTCTTTGGGAACCGCTTGCGTAGCCCCACAGACCTGGGGGCTGCAGGCTTTCCTGCTGCCTTCAGCCTCAAAACCACCCTTTCCCACTTGGCGCCGCGCCAGGCACAAAAATGGCCATATGTCTGGAGACTGGTCCCACGCCCAAAGAGCCAGCAGGGAAAACTATGCCTTGTTCTAAAGCTCTTTGGGAACCGCTTGCGTAGCCCCACAGAGCTGGGGGCTGCAGGCTTTCCTGCTGCCTTCAGCCTCAAAACCACCCTTTCCCACTTGGCGCCGCGCCAGGCACAAAAATGGCCATATGTCTGGTGATGGGTCCCACGCCCAAAGAGCCAACAGGGAAAACTATGCCTTGGTCTAAAGCTCTTTGGGAACCGCTTGCGTAGCCCCTCACACCTGGGGTCTGCAGGATGTTATGGCGCTTTCAGCCTCAAAACCGCCCTCTCCGACTTGGCGCCACACCAGGCACAAAAATGGCCATATGTCTGGAGATTGGTCCCATGCCCAAAGAGCCAGCAGGGTAAACTATGCCTTGTTCTAAAGCTCTTTGGGAACCGCTTGCGTAGCCCCACACACTTGCGGGCTGCAGGCTTTCCTGCTGCCTTCAGCCTCAAAACCACCCTTTCCCACTTGGCGCCGCGCCAGGCACAAAAATGGCCATATGTCTGGAGATTGGTCCCACGACCAAAGAGCCAGGAGGGAAAACTATGCCTTGTTCTAAAGCTCTTTGGGAACCGCTTGCGTAGCCCCACAGACCTGGGGGCTGCAGGCTTTCCTGCTGCCTTCAGCCTCAAAACCACCCTTTCCCACTTGGTGCCGCGCCAGGCACAAAAATGGCCATATGTCTGGAGACCAGTCCCACGCCCGAAGAGCCAGCAGGGAAAACTATGCCTTGTTCTAAAGCTCTTTGGGAACCGCTTGCGTAGCCCCACAGACCTGGGGGCTGCAGGCTTTTATGGCGCCTTCAGCCTCAAAACCACCCTTTCCCACTTGGCGCTGCTCCAGGCACAAAAATGGCCATATGTCTGGAGACTGGTCCCACGCCCAAAGAGCCAGCAGGGAAAACAATGCCTTGTTCTAAAGCTCTTTGGGAACTGCTGGTGTGGCCCCACAGACCAGGGGGCTGCAGGCTTTCCTGCTGCCTTCAGCCTCAAAATCACCCTTTCCCACTTGGTGCAGCGCCAGGCACAAAAATGGCCATATGTCTGGAGACCAGTACCACGCCCAAAGAGCCAGCAGGGAAAACTATGCCTTGTTCTAAAGCTCTTTGGGAACCGCTTGCGTAGCACCACAGACCTGGGGGCTGCAGGCTTTCCTGCTGCCTTCAGCCTCAAAACCACCCTTTCCCAATTGGCGCCACGCCAGGCACAAAAATGGCCATGTGTCTGGAGATTGTTCCCATGCCCAAAGAGCCAGCAGGGAAAAATATGCCTTGTTCTAAAGCTCTTTGGGAACCGCTTGCGTAGCCCCACACACCTGGGGGCTGCAGGCTTTCCTGCTGCCTTCAGCCTCAAAACCACCCTTTCCCACTTGGCGCCGCGCCAGGCACAAAAATGGCCATATGTCTCGAGATTGGTCCCATGCCCAAAGAGCCAGCAGGGAAAACTATGCCTTGTTCTAAAGCTCTTTGGGATCCGCTTGCGTAGCCCCTCACACCTGGGGGCTGCAGGCTTTTCTGGCACTTACAGCCTCAAAACCAGCCTTTCCCACTTGGCGCCGCGCCAGGCACAGAAATGGCCATATGTCTGGAGACTGGTCCCACGCCCAAAGAGCCAGCAGGGAAAACTATGCCTTGTTCTAAAGCTCTTTGGGAACCGCTTGCGTAGCCCCACAGACCTGGGGTCTGCAGGCTTTTATGGCACCTTCAGCCTCAAAACCACCCTTTCCCACTTGGCGCTGCTCCAGGCACAAAAATGGCCATATGTCTGGAGACTGGTCCCACGCCCAAAGAGCCAGCAGGGAAAACTATGCCTTGTTGTAAAGCTCTTGGGATCCGCTTGCGTAGCCCCACAGACCTGGGGGCTGCAGGCTTTCCTGCTGCCTTCAGCCTCAAAACCACCCTTTCCCACTTGGCGCCACGCCAGGCACAAAAATGGCCATAAGTCTGGAGATTGGTCCCACGCCCAAAGAGCCAGCAGGGAAAACTATGCCTTGTTCTAAAGCTCTTTGGGAACTGCTGGCGTAGCCCCACAGACGTGGGGGCTGCAGGCTTTCCTGCTGCCTTCAGCCTCAAAACCACCCTTTCCCACTTGGCGCCGCGCCAGGCACAAAAATGGCCATGTGTCTGGAGATTGGTCCCACGCCCAAAGAGCCAGCAGGGAATATTATGCCTTGTTCTAAAGCTCTTTGGGAACGGCTTGCGTAGCCCCACACACCTGGGGTCTGCAGGCTTTCCTGCTGCCTTCAGCCTCAAAACCACCCTTTCCCACTTGGCGCCGCGCCAGGCACAAAAATGGCCATATGTCTGGAGACTGGTCCCACGCCCAAAGAGCCAGCAGGGAAAACTATGCCTTGTTCTAAAGCTCTTTGGGAACCGCTTGCGTAGCCCCACAGACCTGGGGACTGCAGGCTTTCCTGCTGCCTTCAGCCTCAAAACCACCCTTTCTCACTTGGTGCCGCGCCAGGCACAAAAATGGCCATATGTCTGGAGACCAGTCCCACGCCCGAAGAGCCAGCAGGGAAAACTATGCCTTGTTCTAAAGCTCTTTGGGAACAGCTTGCGTGGCCCCACACACCTGGGGGCTGCAGGCTTTCCTGCTGCCTTCAGCCTCAAAACCACCCTTTCCCACTAGGCGCCGCGCCAGGCACAAAAATGGCCATATGTCTGGAGATTGGTCCCACGCCCAAAGAGCCAGCAGGGAATACTATGCCTTGTTCTAAAGCTCTTTGGGAACCGCTTGCGTAGCCCCACACACCTGGGGTCTGCAGGGTTTTATGGCGCCTTCAGCCTCAAAACCACCCTTTCCCACTTGGCGCCGCGCCAGGCACAAAAATGGCCATATGTCTGGAGACTGGTCCCACGCCCAAAGAGCCAGCAGGGAAAACTATGCCTTGTTCTAAAGCTCTTTGGGAACCGCTTGATTAGCCCCACAGACCTGGGGGCTGCAGGCTTTCCTGCTGCCTTCAGCCTCAAAATCACCCTTTCCCACTTGGCGCCGCGCCAGGCACTAAAATGGCCATATGTCTGGAGAACAGTACCACGCCCAAAGAGCCAGCAGGGAAAACTATGCCTTGTTCTAAAGCTCTATGGGAACCGCTTGCGTAGCCCCACAGACCTGGGGGCTGCAGGCTTTCCTGCTGCCTTCAGCCTCAAAACCACCCTTTCCCACTTGGCGCCGCGCCAGGCACAAAAATGGCCATATGTCTGGAGACTGGTCCCACGCCCAAAGAGCCAGCAGGGAAAACTATGCCTTGTTCTAAAGCTCTTTGGGAACCGCTTGCGTAGCCCCACAGACCTGGGGGCTGCAGGCTTTCCTGCTGCCTTCAGCCTCAAAACCACCCTTTCCCACGTGGCGCCGCGCCAGGCACAAAAATGGCCATATGTCTGGAGATTGGTCCCACGCCCAAAGAGCCAGCAGGGAATGCTATGCCTTGTTCTAAAGCTCTTTGGGAACCGCTTGCGTAGCCCCACACACCTGGGGTCTGCAGGCTTTCCTGCTGCCTTCAGCCTCAAAACCACCCTTTCCCACTTGGCGCCGCGCCAGGCACAAAAATGGCCATATGTCTGGGGACTGGTCCCACGCCCAAAGAGCCAGCAGGGAAAACTATGCCTTGTTCTAAAGCTCTTTGGGAACCGCTTGATTAGCCCCACAGACCTGGGGGCTGCAGGCTTTCCTGCTGCCTTCAGCCTCAAAATCACCCTTTCCCACTTGGCGCCGCGCCAGGCACTAAAATGGCCATATGTCTGGAGAACAGTACCACGCCCAAAGAGCCAGCAGGGAAAACTATGCCTTGTTCTAAAGCTCTATGGGAACCGCTTGCGTAGCCCCACAGACCTGGGGGCTGCAGGCTTTCCTGCTGCCTTCAGCCTCAAAACTGCCCTCTCCCACTTGGCGTCACTCCAGGCACAAAAATGGCCATATGTCTGGAGATTGTTCCCACGCCCAAAGAGCCAGCAGGGAAAACTATGCCTTGTTCTAAAGCTCTTTGGGAACCGCTTGCGTAGCCCCACAGACCTGGGGGCTGCAGGCTTTCCTGCTGCCTTCAGCCTCAAAACCACCCTTTCCCACTTGGCGCCGCGCCAGGCACAAAAATGGCCATATGTCTGGAGACTGGTCCCACGCCCAAAGAGCCAGCAGGGAAAACTATGCCTTGTTCTAAAGCTCTTTGGGAACCGCTTGCGTAGCCCCACAGACCTGGGGGCTGCAGGCTTTCCTGCTGCCTTCAGCCTCAAAACCACCCTTTCCCACTTGGCGCCGCGCCAGGGACAAAAATGGCCATATGTCTGGTGATGGGTCCCACGCCCAAAGAGCCAACAGGGAAAACTATGCCTTGGTCTAAAGCTCTTTGGGAACCGCTTGCGTAGCCCCTCACACCTGGGGTCTGCAGGATGTTATGGCGCTTTCAGCCTCAAAACCGCCCTCTCCGACTTGGCGCCACACCAGGCACAAAAATGGCCATATGTCTGGAGATTGGTCCCATGCCCAAAGAGCCAGCAGGGTAAACTATGCCTTGTTCTAAAGCTCTTTGGGAACCGCTTGCGTAGCCCCACACACTTGCGGGCTGCAGGCTTTCCTGCTGCCTTCAGCCTCAAAACCACCCTTTCCCACTTGGCGCCGCGCCAGGCACAAAAATGGCCATATGTCTGGAGATTGGTCCCACGACCAAAGAGCCAGCAGGGAAAACTATGCCTTGTTCTAAAGCTCTTTGGGAACCGCTTGCGTAGCCCCACAGACCTGGGGGCTGCAGGCTTTCCTGCTGCCTTCAGCCTCAAAACCACCCTTTCCCACTTGGTGCCGCGCCAGGCACAAAAATGGCCATATGTCTGGAGACCAGTCCCACGCCCGAAGAGCCAGCAGGGAAAACTATGCCTTGTTCTAAAGCTCTTTGGGAACCGCTTGCGTAGCCCCACAGACCTGGGGGCTGCAGGCTTTTATGGCGCCTTCAGCCTCAAAACCACCCTTTCCCACTTGGCGCTGCTCCAGGCACAAAAATGGCCATATGTCTGGAGACTGGTCCCACGCCCAAAGAGCCAGCAGGGAAAACAATGCCTTGTTCTAAAGCTCTTTGGGAACTGCTGGTGTGGCCCCACAGACCAGGGGGCTGCAGGCTTTCCTGCTGCCTTCAGCCTCAAAATCACCCTTTCCCACTTGGTGCAGCGCCAGGCACAAAAATGGCCATATGTCTGGAGACCAGTACCACGCCCAAAGAGCCAGCAGGGAAAACTATGCCTTGTTCTAAAGCTCTTTGGGAACCACTTGCGTAGCACCACAGACCTGGGGGCTGCAGGCTTTCCTGCTGCCTTCAGCCTCAAAACCACCCTTTCCCAATTGGCGCCACGCCAGGCACAAAAATGGCCATGTGTCTGGAGATTGTTCCCATGCCCAAAGAGCCAGCAGGGAAAAATATGCCTTGTTCTAAAGCTCTTTGGGAACCGCTTGCGTAGCCCCACACACCTGGGGGCTGCAGGCTTTCCTGCTGCCTTCAGCCTCAAAACCACCCTTTCCCACTTGGCGCCGCGCCAGGCACAAAAATGGCCATATGTCTCGAGATTGGTCCCATGCCCAAAGAGCCAGCAGGGAAAACTATGCCTTGTTCTAAAGCTCTTTGGGATCCGCTTGCGTAGCCCCTCACACCTGGGGGCTGCAGGCTTTTCTGGCACTTACAGCCTCAAAACCAGCCTTTCCCACTTGGCGCCGCGCCAGGCACAGAAATGGCCATATGTCTGGAGACTGGTCCCACGCCCAAAGAGCCAGCAGGGAAAACTATGCCTTGTTCTAAAGCTCTTTGGGAACCGCTTGCGTAGCCCCACAGACCTGGGGTCTGCAGGCTTTTATGGCACCTTCAGCCTAAAAACCACCCTTTCCCACTTGGCGCTGCTCCAGGCACAAAAATGGCCATATGTCTGGAGACTGGTCCCACGCCCAAAGAGCCAGCAGGGAAAACTATGCCTTGTTGTAAAGCTCTTGGGATCCGCTTGCGTAGCCCCACAGACCTGGGGGCTGCAGGCTTTCCTGCTGCCTTCAGCCTCAAAACCACCCTTTCCCACTTGGCGCCACGCCAGGCACAAAAATGGCCATAAGTCTGGAGATTGGTCCCACGCCCAAAGAGCCAGCAGGGAAAACTATGCCTTGTTCTAAAGCTCTTTGGGAACTGCTGGCGTAGCCCCACAGACGTGGGGGCTGCAGGCTTTCCTGCTGCCTTCAGCCTCAAAACCACCCTTTCCCACTTGGCGCCGCGCCAGGCACAAAAATGGCCATGTGTCTGGAGATTGGTCCCACGCCCAAAGAGCCAGCAGGGAATATTATGCCTTGTTCTAAAGCTCTTTGGGAACCGCTTGCGTAGCCCCACACACCTGGGGTCTGCAGGCTTTCCTGCTGCCTTCAGCCTCAAAACCACCCTTTCCCACTTGGCGCCGCGCCAGGCACAAAAATGGCCATATGTCTGGAGACTGGTCCCACGCCCAAAGAGCCAGCAGGGAAAACTATGCCTTGTTCTAAAGCTCTTTGGGAACCGCTTGCGTAGCCCCACAGACCTGGGGACTGCAGGCTTTCCTGCTGCCTTCAGCCTCAAAACCACCCTTTCTCACTTGGTGCCGCGCCAGGCACAAAAATGGCCATATGTCTGGAGACCAGTCCCACGCCCGAAGAGCCAGCAGGGAAAACTATGCCTTGTTCTAAAGCTCTTTGGGAACAGCTTGCGTGGCCCCACACACCTGGGGGCTGCAGGCTTTCCTGCTGCCTTCAGCCTCAAAACCACCCTTTCCCACTTGGCGCCGCGCCAGGCACAAAAATGGCCATATGTCTGGAGATTGGTCCCACGCCCAAAGAGCCAGCAGGGAAAACTATGCCTTGTTCTAAAGCTCTTTGGGAACCGCTTGCGTAGCCCCACACACCTGGGGTCTGCAGGCTTTTATGGCGCCTTCAGCTTCAAAACCACCCTTTCCCACTTGGCGCCGCGCCAGGCACAAAAATGGCCATATGTCTGGTGATGGGTCCCACGCCCAAAGAGCCAGCAGGGAAAACTATGCCTTGTTCTAAAGCTCTTTGGTAACCGCTTGATTAGCCCCACAGACCTGGGGGCTGCAGGCTTTCCTGCTGCCTTCAGCCTCAAAATCACCCTTTCCCACTTGGCGCCGCGCCAGGCACTAAAATGGCCATATGTCTGGAGAACAGTACCACGCCCAAAGAGCCAGCAGGGAAAACTATGCCTTGTCCTAAAGCTCTATGGGAACCGCTTGCGTAGCCCCACAGACCTGGGGGCTGCAGGCTTTCCTGCTGCCTTCAGCCTCAAAACCACCCTTTCCCACTTGGCGCCGCGCCAGGCACAAAAATGGCCATATGTCTGGAGACTGTTCCCACGCCCAAAGAGCCAGCAGGGAAAACTATGCCTTGTTCTAAAGCTCTTTGGGAACCGCTTGCGTAGCCCCACAGACCTGGGGGCTGCAGGCTTTCCTGCTGCCTTCAGCCTCAAAACCACCCTTTCCCACTTGGCGCCGCGCCAGGCACAAAAATGGCCATATGTCTGGTGATGGGTCCCACGCCCAAAGAGCCAGGAGGGAAAACTATGCCTTGTTCTAAAGCTCTTTGGGAACCGCTTGCGTAGCCCCTCACACCTGGGGTCTGCAGGATGTTATGGCGCTTTCAGCCTCAAAACCGCCCTCTCCGACTTGGCGCCACGCCAGGCACAAAAATGGCCATATGTCTGGAGATTGGTCCCATGCCCAAAGAGCCAGCAGGGTAAACTATGCCTTGTTCTAAAGCTCTTTGGGAACCGCTTGCGTAGCCCCACACACTTGCGGGCTGCAGGCTTTCCTGCTGCCTTCAGCCTCAAAACCACCCTTTCCCACTTGGCGCCGCGCCAGGCACAAAAATGGCCATATGTCTGGAGATTGGTCCCACGACCAAAGAGCCAGGAGGGAAAACTATGCCTTGTTCTAAAGCTCTTTGGGAACCGCTTGCGTAGCCCCACAGACCTGGGGGCTGCAGGCTTTCCTGCTGCCTTCAGCCTCAAAACCACCCTTTCCCACTTGGTGCCGCGCCAGGCACAAAAATGGCCATATGTCTGGAGACCAGTCCCACGCCCGAAGAGCCAGCAGGGAAAACTATGCCTTGTTCTAAAGCTCTTTGGGAACCGCTTGCGTAGCCCCACAGAGCTGGGGGCTGCAGGCTTTCCTGCTGCCTTCAGCCTCAAAACCACCCTTTCCCAATTGGCGCCACGCCAGGCACAAAAATGGCCATGTGTCTGGAGATTGTTCCCACGCCCAAAGAGCCAGCAGGGAAAACTATGCCTTGTTCTAAAGCTCTTTGGGAACCGCTTGCGTAGCCCCACACACCTGGGGGCTGCAGGCTTTTATGGCGCCTTCAGCCTCAAAACCACCCTTTCCCACTTGGCGCTGCTCCAGGCACAAAAATGACCATATGTCTGGAGACTGGTCCCACGCCCAAAGAGCCAGCAGGGAAAACAATGCCTTGTTCTAAAGCTCTTTGGGAACTGCTGGTGTGGCCCCACAGACCAGGGGGCTGCAGGCTTTCCTGCTGCCTTCAGCCTCAAAATCACCCTTTCCCACTTGGCGCCACGCCAGGCACAAAAATGGCCATATGTCTGGAGACCAGTACCACGCCCAAAGAGCCAGCAGGGAAAACTATGCCTTGTTCTAAAGCTCTTTGGGAACCACTTGCGTAGCACCACAGACCTGGGGGCTGCAGGCTTTCCTGCTGCCTTCAGCCTCAAAACCACCCTTTCCCAATTGGCGCCACGCCAGGCACAAAAATGGCCATGTGTCTGGAGATTGTTCCCATGCCCAAAGAGCCAGCAGGGAAAAATATGCCTTGTTCTAAAGCTCTTTGGGAACCGCTTGCGTAGCCCCACACACCTGGGGGCTGCAGGCTTTCCTGCTGCCTTCAGCCTCAAAACCACCCTTTCCCACTTGGCGCCGCGGCAGGCACAAAAATGGCCATATGTCTCGAGATTGGTCCTATGCCCAAAGAGCCAGCAGGGAATACTATGCCTTGTTCTAAAGCTCTTTGGGATCCGCTTGCGTAGCCCCTCACACCTGGGGGCTGCAGGCTTTTCTGGCACTTACAGCCTCAAAACCACCCTTTCCCACTTGGCGCCGCGCCAGGCACAGAAATGGCCATATGTCTGGAGACTGGTCCCACGCCCAAAGAGCCAGCAGGGAAAACTATGCCTTGTTCTAAAGCTCTTTGGGAACCGCTTGCGTAGCCCCACAGAGCTGGGGGCTGCAGGCTTTCCTGCTGCCTTCAGCCTCAAAATCACCCTTTCCCACTTGGCGCCGCGCCAGGCACAAAAATGGCCATATGTCTGGAGACCAGTACCACGCCCAAAGAGCCAGCAGGGAAAACTATGCCTTGTTCTAAAGCTCTTTGGGAACCACTTGCGTAGCACCACAGACCTGGGGGCTGCAGGCTTTCCTGCTGCCTTCAGCCTCAAAACCACCCTTTCCGAATTGGCGCCACGCCAGGCACAAAAATGGCCATGTGTCTGGAGATTGGTCCCATGCCCAAAGAGCCAGCAGGGAAAACTATGCCTTGTTCTAAAGCTCTTTGGGAACCGCTTGCGTAGCCCCACAGACCTGGGGGCTGCAGGCTTTCCTGCTGCCTTCAGCCTCAAAACCACCCTTTCCCACTTGGCGCCGCGCCAGGCACAAAAATGGCCATATGTCTCGAGATTGGTCCCCTGCCCAAAGAGCCAGCAGGGAAAACTATGCCTTGTTCTAAAGCTCTTTGGGATCCGCTTGCGTAGCCCCTCACACCTGGGGGCTGCAGGCTTTTCTGGCACTTACAGCCTCAAAACCACCCTTTCCCACTTGGCGCTGCGCCAGGCACAAAAATGGCCATAAGTCTGGAGACCAGTCCCACGCCCAAAGAGCCAGCAGGGAAAACTATGCCTTGTTCTAAAGCTCTTTGGGAACCGCTTGCGTAGCCCCACAGACAAGGGGGCTGCAGGCTTTCCTGCTGCCTTCAGCCTCAAAACCACCCTTTCCCACTTGGTGCAGCGCAAGGCACAAAAATGGCCATATGTCTGGAGATTGGTCCCACGCCCAAAGAGCCAGCAGGGAAAACTATGCCTTGTTGTAAAGCTCTTTGGGAACCGCTTGCGTAGCCCCACAGACCTGGGGGCTGCAGGCTTTCCAGCTGCCTTCAGCCTCAAAACCACCCTTTCCCACTTGGCGCCACGCCAGGCACAAAAATGGCCATGTGTCTGGAGATTGTTCCCACGCCCAAAGAGCCAGCAGGGAAAACTATGCCTTGTTCTAAAGCTCTTTGGGATCCGCTTGCGTAGCCCCACACACCTGGGGGCTGCAGGCTTTCCTGCTGCCTTCAGCCTCAAAACCACCCTTTCCCACTTGGCGCCGCGCCAGGCACAAAAATGGCCATGTGTCTGGAGATTGTTCCCACGCCCAAAGAGCCAGCAGGGAATATTATGCCTTGTTCTAAAGCTCTTTGGGAACCGCTTGCGTAGCCCCACACACCTGGGGGCTGCAGGCTTTCCTGCTGCCTTCAGCCTCAAAACCACCCTTTCCCACTTGGCGCCGCGCCAGGCACAAAAATGGCCATATGTCTGGAGACTGGTCCCACGCCCAAAGAGCCAGCAGGGAAAACTATGCCTTGTTCTAAAGCTCTTTGGGAACCGCTTGCGTAGCCCCACACACCTGGGGTCTGCAGGCTTTTATGGCGCCTTCAGCCTGAAAACCACCCTTTCCCACTTGGCGCTGCTCCAGGCACAAAAATGGCCATATGTCTGGAGACTGGTCCCACGCCCAAAGAGCCAGCAGGGAAAACTATGCCTTGTTCTAAAG
This sequence comes from Larus michahellis, assembly GCF_964199755.1. Taxonomy (NCBI): domain Eukaryota; kingdom Metazoa; phylum Chordata; class Aves; order Charadriiformes; family Laridae; genus Larus; species Larus michahellis. The sequence continues at coordinate 2,878,142 of NC_133917.1, read as the reverse complement.
CTCTTTGGGAACCGCTTGCGTAGCCCCACACACCTGGGGGCTGCAGGCTTTCCTGCTGCCTTCAGCCTCAAAACCACCCTTTCCCACTTGGCGCCGCGCCAGGCACAAAAATGGCCATATGTCTGGAGATTGGTCCCATGCCCGAAGAGCCAGCAGGGAAAACTATGCCTTGTTCTAAAGCTCTTTGGGAACCGCTTGCGTAGCCCCACAGACCTGGGGGCTGCAGGCTTTCCTGCTGCCTTCAGCCTCAAAACCACCCTTTCCCACTTGGCGCCACGCCAGGCACAAAAATGGCCATGTGTCTGGAGATTGGTCCCACGCCGAAGGAGCCAGCAGGGAAAACTATGCCTTGTTGTAAAGCTCTTGGGATCCGCTTGCGTAGCCCTACAGACCTGGGGGCTGCAGTCTTTCATGCTGCCTTCAGCCTCAAAACCACCCTTTCCCACTTGGCGCCACGCCAGGCACAAAAATGGCCATAAGTCTGGAGATTGGTCCCACGCCCAAAGAGCCAGCAGGGAAAACTATGCCTTGTTCTAAAGCTCTTTGGGAACCGCTGGCGTAGCCCCACAGACGTGGGGGCTGCAGGCTTTCCTGCTGCCTTCAGCCTCAAAACCACCCTTTCCCACTTGGCGCCGCGCCAGGCACAAAAATGGCCATGTGTCTGGAGATTGGTCCCACGCCCAAAGAGCCAGCAGGGAAAACTATGCCTTGTTCTAAAGCTCTTTGGGAACCGCTTGCGTACCCCCCCACCCCTGGGGTCTGCAGGCTTTTATGGCGCCTTCAGCCTCAAAACCACCCTTTCCCACTTGGCGCCGCGCCAGGCACAAAAATGGCCATATGTCTGGAGACTGGTCCCACGCCCAAAGAGCCAGCAGGGAAAACTATGCCTTGTTCTAAAGCTCTTTGGGAACCGCTTGCGTAGCCCCACAGACCTGGGGACTGCAGGCTTTCCTGCTGCCTTCAGCCTCAAAACCACCCTTTCTCACTTGGTGCCGCGCCAGGCACAAAAATGGCCATATGTCTGGAGACCAGTCCCACGCCCGAAGAGCCAGCAGGGAAAACTATGCCTTGTTCTAAAGCTCTTTGGGAACCGCTTGCGTAGCCCCACAGACCTGGGGGCTGCAGGCTTTCCTGCTGCCTTCAGCCTCAAAACCACCCTTTCCCACTTGGCGCCACGCCAGGCACAAAAATGGCCATGTGTCTGGAGATTGGTCCCACGCCCAAAGAGCCAGCAGGGAAAACTATGCCTTGTTCTAAAGCTCTTTGGGATCCGCTTGCTTAGCCCCACAGACCTGGGGGCTGCAGGCTTTCCTGCTGCCTTCTGCCTCAAAACCACCCTTTCCCACTTGGCGCCACGCCAGGCACAAAAATGGCCATGTGTCTGGAGATTGGTCCCACGCCCAAGGAGCCAGCAGGGAAAACTATGCCTTGTTGTAAAGCTCTTGGGATCCGCTTGCGTAGCCCCACAGACCTGGGGGCTGCAGTCTTTCCTGCTGCCTTCAGCCTCAAAACCACCCTTTCCCACTTGGCGCCGCGGCAGGCACAAAAATGGCCATATGTCTCGAGATTGGTCCTATGCCCAAAGAGCCAGCAGGGAATACTATGCCTTGTTCTAAAGCTCTTTGGGATCCGCTTGCGTAGCCCCTCACACCTGGGGGCTGCAGGCTTTTCTGGCACTTACAGCCTCAAAACCACCCTTTCCCACTTGGCGCCGCGCCAGGCACAGAAATGGCCATATGTCTGGAGACTGGTCCCACGCCCAAAGAGCCAGCAGGGAAAACTATGCCTTGTTCTAAAGCTCTTTGGGAACCGCTTGCGTAGCCCCACAGAGCTGGGGGCTGCAGGCTTTCCTGCTGCCTTCAGCCTCAAAATCACCCTTTCCCACTTGGCGCCGCGCCAGGCACAAAAATGGCCATATGTCTGGAGACCAGTACCACGCCCAAAGAGCCAGCAGGGAAAACTATGCCTTGTTCTAAAGCTCTTTGGGAACCACTTGCGTAGCACCACAGACCTGGGGGCTGCAGGCTTTCCTGCTGCCTTCAGCCTCAAAACCACCCTTTCCGAATTGGCGCCACGCCAGGCACAAAAATGGCCATGTGTCTGGAGATTGGTCCCATGCCCAAAGAGCCAGCAGGGAAAACTATGCCTTGTTCTAAAGCTCTTTGGGAACCGCTTGCGTAGCCCCACAGACCTGGGGGCTGCAGGCTTTCCTGCTGCCTTCAGCCTCAAAACCACCCTTTCCCACTTGGCGCCGCGCCAGGCACAAAAATGGCCATATGTCTCGAGATTGGTCCCCTGCCCAAAGAGCCAGCAGGGAAAACTATGCCTTGTTCTAAAGCTCTTTGGGATCCGCTTGCGTAGCCCCTCACACCTGGGGGCTGCAGGCTTTTCTGGCACTTACAGCCTCAAAACCACCCTTTCCCACTTGGCGCTGCGCCAGGCACAAAAATGGCCATAAGTCTGGAGACCAGTCCCACGCCCAAAGAGCCAGCAGGGAAAACTATGCCTTGTTCTAAAGCTCTTTGGGAACCGCTTGCGTAGCCCCACAGACAAGGGGGCTGCAGGCTTTCCTGCTGCCTTCAGCCTCAAAACCACCCTTTCCCACTTGGTGCAGCGCAAGGCACAAAAATGGCCATATGTCTGGAGATTGGTCCCACGCCCAAAGAGCCAGCAGGGAAAACTATGCCTTGTTCTAAAGCTCTTTGGGAACCGCTTGCGTAGCCCCACAGACCTGGGGGCTGCAGGCTTTCCAGCTGCCTTCAGCCTCAAAACCACCCTTTCCCACTTGGCGCCACGCCAGGCACAAAAATGGCCATGTGTCTGGAGATTGTTCCCACGCCCAAAGAGCCAGCAGGGAAAACTATGCCTTGTTCTAAAGCTCTTTGGGATCCGCTTGCGTAGCCCCACACACCTGGGGGCTGCAGGCTTTCCTGCTGCCTTCAGCCTCAAAACCACCCTTTCCCACTTGGCGCCGCGCCAGGCACAAAAATGGCCATGTGTCTGGAGATTGTTCCCACGCCCAAAGAGCCAGCAGGGAATATTATGCCTTGTTCTAAAGCTCTTTGGGAACCGCTTGCGTAGCCCCACACACCTGGGGGCTGCAGGCTTTCCTGCTGCCTTCAGCCTCAAAACCACCCTTTCCCACTTGGCGCCGCGCCAGGCACAAAAATGGCCATATGTCTGGAGACTGGTCCCACGCCCAAAGAGCCAGCAGGGAAAACTATGCCTTGTTCTAAAGCTCTTTGGGAACCGCTTGCGTAGCCCCACACACCTGGGGTCTGCAGGCTTTTATGGCGCCTTCAGCCTGAAAACCACCCTTTCCCACTTGGCGCTGCTCCAGGCACAAAAATGGCCATATGTCTGGAGACTGGTCCCACGCCCAAAGAGCCAGCAGGGAAAACTATGCCTTGTTCTAAAGCTCTTTGGGAACCGCTTGCGTAGCCCCACACACCTGGGGGCTGCAGGCTTTCCTGCTGCCTTCAGCCTCAAAACCACCCTTTCCCACTTGGCGCCGCGCCAGGCACAAAAATGGCCATATGTCTGGAGATTGGTCCCATGCCCGAAGAGCCAGCAGGGAAAACTATGCCTTGTTCTAAAGCTCTTTGGGAACCGCTTGCGTAGCCCCACAGACCTGGGGGCTGCAGGCTTTCCTGCTGCCTTCAGCCTCAAAACCACCCTTTCCCACTTGGCGCCACGCCAGGCACAAAAATGGCCATGTGTCTGGAGATTGGTCCCACGCCGAAGGAGCCAGCAGGGAAAACTATGCCTTGTTCTAAAGCTCTTGGGATCCGCTTGCGTAGCCCTACAGACCTGGGGGCTGCAGTCTTTCATGCTGCCTTCAGCCTCAAAACCACCCTTTCCCACTTGGCGCCACGCCAGGCACAAAAATGGCCATAAGTCTGGAGATTGGTCCCACGCCCAAAGAGCCAGCAGGGAAAACTATGCCTTGTTCTAAAGCTCTTTGGGAACCGCTGGCGTAGCCCCACAGACGTGGGGGCTGCAGGCTTTCCTGCTGCCTTCAGCCTCAAAACCACCCTTTCCCACTTGGCGCCGCGCCAGGCACAAAAATGGCCATGTGTCTGGAGATTGGTCCCACGCCCAAAGAGCCAGCAGGGAAAACTATGCCTTGTTCTAAAGCTCTTTGGGAACCGCTTGCGTACCCCCCCACCCCTGGGGTCTGCAGGCTTTTATGGCGCCTTCAGCCTCAAAACCACCCTTTCCCACTTGGCGCCGCGCCAGGCACAAAAATGGCCATATGTCTGGAGACTGGTCCCACGCCCAAAGAGCCAGCAGGGAAAACTATGCCTTGTTCTAAAGCTCTTTGGGAACCGCTTGCGTAGCCCCACAGACCTGGGGACTGCAGGCTTTCCTGCTGCCTTCAGCCTCAAAACCACCCTTTCTCACTTGGTGCCGCGCCAGGCACAAAAATGGCCATATGTCTGGAGACCAGTCCCACGCCCGAAGAGCCAGCAGGGAAAACTATGCCTTGTTCTAAAGCTCTTTGGGAACCGCTTGCGTAGCCCCACAGACCTGGGGGCTGCAGGCTTTCCTGCTGCCTTCAGCCTCAAAACCACCCTTTCCCACTTGGCGCCACGCCAGGCACAAAAATGGCCATGTGTCTGGAGATTGTTCCCACGCCCAAAGAGCCAGCAGGGAAAACTATGCCTTGTTCTAAAGCTCTTTGGGATCCGCTTGCTTAGCCCCACAGACCTGGGGGCTGCAGGCTTTCCTGCTGCCTTCTGCCTCAAAACCACCCTTTCCCACTTGGCGCCACGCCAGGCACAAAAATGGCCATGTGTCTGGAGATTGGTCCCACGCCCAAGGAGCCAGCAGGGAAAACTATGCCTTGTTGTAAAGCTCTTGGGATCCGCTTGCGTAGCCCCACAGACCTGGGGGCTGCAGTCTTTCCTGCTGCCTTCAGCCTCAAAACCACCCTTTCCCACTTGGCGCCACGCCAGGCACAAAAATGGCCATAAGTCTGGAGATTGGTCCCACGCCCAAAGAGCCAGCAGGGAAAACTATGCCTTGTTCTAAAGCTCTTTGGGAACCGCTGGCGTAGCCCCACAGACGTGGGGGCTGCAGGCTTTCCTGCTGCCTTCAGCCTCAAAACCACCCTTTCCCACTTGGCGCCGCGCCAGGCACAAAAATGGCCATGTGTCTGGAGATTGGTCCCACGCCCAAAGAGCCAGCAGGGAAAACTATGCCTTGTTCTAAAGCTCTTTGGGAACCGCTTGCGTACCCCCACACACCTGGGGTCTGCAGGCTTTTATGGCGCCTTCAGCCTCAAAACCACCCTTTCCCACTTGGCGCCGCGCCAGGCACAAAAATGGCCATATGTCTGGAGACTGGTCCCACGCCCAAAGAGCCAGCAGGGAAAACTATGCCTTGTTGTAAAGCTCTTGGGATCTGCTTGCGTAGCCCCACAGACCTGGGGGCTGCAGGCTTTCCTGCTGCCTTCAGCCTCAAAACCACCCTTTCTCACTTGGTGCCGCGCCAGGCACAAAAATGGCCATAAGTCTGGAGACCAGTCCCACGCCCGAAGAGCCAGCAGGGAAAACTATGCCTTGTTCTAAAGCTCTTTGGGAACAGCTTGCGTAGCCCCACAGAGCTGGGGGCTGCAGGCTTTCCTGCTGCCTTCAGCCTCAAAACCACCCTTTCCCACTTGGTGCCACACCAGGCACAAAAATGGCCATGTGTCTGGAGATTGTTCCCACGCCCAAAGAGCCAGCAGGGAAAACTATGCCTTGTTCTAAAGCTCTACGGGAACCGCTTGCGTAGCCCCACAGACCTGGGGGCTGCAGGCTTTTCTGGCGATTACAGCCTCAAAACCACCCTTTCCCACTTGGCACAGCGCCAGGCACAAAAATGGCCATATGTCTGGAGACTGGTCCCACGCCCAAAGAGCCAGCAGGGAAAACTATGCCTTGTTCTAAAGCTCTTTGGGAACCGCTTGCGTAGCCCCACAGACCTGGGGGCTGCAGGCTTTCCTGCTGCCTTCAGCCTCAAAACCACCCTTTCCAAATTGGCGCCACCCCAGGCACAAAAATGGCCATGTGTCTGGAGATTGTTCCCATGCCCAAAGAGCCAGCAGGGAAAACTATGCCTTGTTCTAAAGCTCTTTGGGAACCGCTTGCGTAGCCCCACAGACCTGGGGGCTGCAGGCTTTCCTGCTGCCTTCAGCCTCAAAACCACCCTTTCCCACTTGGGGCCGCGGCAGGCACAAAAATGGCCATATGTCTCGAGATTGGTCCCATGCCGAAAGAGCCAGCAGGGAATACTATGCCTTGTTCTAAAGCTCTTTGGGATCCGCTTGCGTAGCCCCTCACACCTGGGGGCTGCAGGCTTTTCTGGCACTTACAGCCTCAAAACCACCCTTTCCCACTTGGCGCCGCGCCAGGCACAGAAATGGCCATAAGTCTGGAGACTGGTCCCACGCCCAAAGAGCCAGCAGGGAAAACTATGCCTTGTTCTAAAGCTCTTTGGGAACCGCTTGCGTAGTCCCACAGAGCTGGGGGCTGCAGGCTTTCCTGCTGCCTTCAGCCTCAAAACCACCCTTTCTCACTTGGTGCCGCGCCAGGCACAAAAATGGCCATATGTCTGGAGACCAGTCCCACGCCCGAAGAGCCAGCAGGGAAAACTATGCCTTGTTCTAAAGCTCTTTGGGAACCGCTTGCGTAGCACCACAGACCTGGGGGCTGCAGGCTTTCCTGCTGCCTTCAGCCTCAAAACCACCCTTTCCCAATTGGCGCCACGCCAGGCACAAAAATGGCCATGTGTCTGGAGATTGTTCCCACGCCCAAAGAGCCAGCAGGGAAAACTATGCCTTGTTCTAAAGCTCTTTGGGAACCGCTTGCGTAGCCCCACACACCTGGGGTCTGCAGGCTTTTATGGCGCCTTCAGCCTCAAAACCACCCTTTCCCACTTGGCGCTGCTCCAGGCACAAAAATGACCATATGTCTGGAGACTGGTCCCACGCCCAAAGAGCCAGCAGGGAAAACTATGCCTTGTTCTAAAGCTCTTTGGGATCCGCTTGCGTAGCCCCACAGACCTGGGGGCTGCAGGCTTTCCTGCTGCCTTCAGCCTCAAAACCGACCTCTCCCACTTGGCGTCGCTCCAGGCACAAAAATGGCCATATGTCTGGAGATTGGTCCCACGCCCAAAGAGCCAGCAGGGAAAACTATGCCTTGTTCTAAAGCTCTTTGGGAACCGCTTGCGTAGCCCGACACACCTGGGGGCTGCATGCTTTCCTGCTGTCTTCAGCCTCAAAACCACCCTTTCCCACCTGGCGACGCGCCAGGTACAAAAATGGCCATATGTCTGGAGACCAGTCCCACGCCCAAAGAGCCAGCAGGGAAAACAATGCCTTGTTCTAAAGCTCTTTGGGAACTGCTGGTGTGGCCCCACACACCTGGGGGCTGCAGGCTTTCCTGCTGCCTTCAGCCTCAAAACCACCCTTTCCCACTTGGCGCCACGCCAGGCACAAAAATGGCCATGTGTCTGGAGATTGGTCCCACGCCCAAAGAGCCAGCAGGGAAAACTATGCCTTGTTCTAAAGCTCTTTGGGAACCGCTTGCGTAGCCCCACAGAGCTGGGGGCTGCAGGCTTTCCTGCTGCCTTCAGCCTCAAAACCACCCTTTCCCACTTGGCGCCGCGCCAGGCACAAAAATGGCCATGTGTCTGGAGATTGGTCCCACGCCCAAAGAGCCAGCAGGGAATATTATGCCTTGTTCTAAAGCTCTTTGGGAACCGCTTGCGTAGCCCCACACACCTGGGGTCTGCAGGCTTTTATGGCGCCTTCAGCCTCAAAACCACCCTTTCCCACTTGGCGCCGCGCCAGGCACAAAAATGGCCATATGTCTGGAGACTGGTCCCACGCCCAAAGAGCCAGCAGGGAATATTATGCCTTGTTCTAAAGCTCTTTGGCAACCGCTTGCGTAGCCCCACACACCTGGGGTCTGCAGGCTTTTATGGCGCCTTCAGCCTGAAAACCACCCGTTCCCACTTGGCGCTGCTCCAGGCACAAAAATGGCCATATGTCTGGAGACTGGTCCCACGCCCAAAGAGCCAGCAGGGAAAACTATGCCTTGTTCTAAAGCTCTTTGGCAACCGCTTGCGTAGCCCCACACACCTGGGGGCTGCAGGCTTTCCTGCTGCCTTCAGCCTCAAAACCACCCTTTCCCACTTGGCGCCGCGCCAGGCACAAAAATGGCCATATGTCTGGAGATTGGTCCCATGCCCGAAGAGCCAGCAGGGAATATTATGCCTTGTTCTAAAGCTCTTTGGGAACCGCTTGCGTAGCCCCACAGACCTGGGGACTGCAGGCTTTCCTGCTGCCTTCAGCCTCAAAACCACCCTTTCCCACTTGGCGCCACGCCAGGCACAAAAATGGCCATGTGTCTGGAGATTGTTCCCACGCCCAAAGAGCCAGCAGGGAAAACTATGCCTTGTTGTAAAGCTCTTGGGATCTGCTTGCGTAGCCCCACAGACCTGGGGGCTGCAGGCTTTCCTGCTGCCTTCAGCCTCAAAACCACCCTTTCCCACTTGGCGCCGCGCCAGGCACAAAAATGGCCATATGTCTGGAGACTGGTCCCACGCCCAAAGAGCCAGCAGGGAAAACTATGCCTTGTTCTAAAGCTCTTTGGGAACCGCTTGCGTAGCCCCACAGACCTGGGGGCTGCAGGCTTTCCTGCTGCCTTCAGCCTCAAAACCACCCTTTCCCACTTGGCGCCGCGCCAGGCACAAAAATGGCCATATGTCTGGAGATTGGTCCCACGCCCAAAGAGCCAGCAGGGAAAACTATGCCTTGTTCTAAAGCTCTTTGGGAACCGCTTGCGTAGCCCCACAGACCTGGGGGCTGCAGGCTTTCCTGCTGCCTTCAGCCTCAAAACCACCCTTTCCCACTTGGCGCCGCGCCAGGCACAAAAATGGCCATGTGTCTGGAGACCAGTCCCACGCCCAAAGAGCCAGCAGGGAATATTATGCCTTGTTCTAAAGCTCTTTGGGAACCGCTTGCGTACCCCCACACACCTGGGGTCTGCAGGCTTTTATGGCGCCTTCAGCCTCAAAACCACCCTTTCCCACTTGGCGCCGCGCCAGGCACAGAAATGGCCATATGTCTGGAGACTGGTCCCACGCCCAAAGAGCCAGCAGGGAAAACTATGCCTTGTTCTAAAGCTCTTTGGGAACCGCTTGCGTAGCCCCACAGACCTGGGGACTGCAGGCTTTCCTGCTGCCTTCAGCCTCAAAACCACCCTTTCCCACTTGGTGCCGCGCCAGGCACAAAAATGGCCATATGTCTCGAGATTGGTCCCATGCCCAAAGAGCCAGCAGGGAAAACTATGCCTTGTTCTAAAGCTCTTTGGGAACCGCTTGCGTAGCACCACAGACCTCGGGGCTGCAGGCTTTCCTGCTGCCTTCAGCCTCAAAACCACCCTTTCCCAATTGGCGCCACGCCAGGCACAAAAATGGCCATGTGTCTGGAGATTGTTCCCACGCCCAAAGAGCCAGCAGGGAAAACTATGCCTTGTTCTAAAGCTCTTTGGGAACCGCTTGCGTAGCCCCACACACCTGGGGGCTGCAGGCTTTTATGGCGCCTTCAGCCTCAAAACCACCCTTTCCCACTTGGCGCTGCTCCAGGCACAAAAATGACCATATGTCTGGAGACTGGTCCCACGACCAAAGAGCCAGCAGGGAAAACTATGCCTTGTTCTAAAGCTCTTTGGGATCCGCTTGCGTAGCCCCACAGACCTGGGGGCTGCAGGCTTTCCTGCTGCCTTCAGCCTCAAAACCGACCTCTCCCACTTGGCGTCGCTCCAGGCACAAAAATGGCCATATGTCTGGAGATTGGTCCCACACCCAAAGAGCCAGGAGGGAAAACTATGCCTTGTTCTAAAGCTCTTTGGGAACCGCTTGCGTAGCCCCACACACCTGGGGGCTGCATGCTTTCCTGCTGTCTTCAGCCTCAAAACCACCCTTTCCCACTTGGTGCAGCGCCAGGCACAAAAATGGCCATATGTCTGGAGACCAGTCCCACGCCCAAAGAGCCAGCAGGGAAAACTATGCCTTGTTCTAAAGCTCTTTGGGAACCGCTTGCGTAGCCCCACAGAGCTGGGGGCTGCAGGCTTTCCTGCTGCCTTCAGCCTCAAAACCACCCTTTCCCACTTGGCGCCGTGCCAGGCACAAAAATGGCCATGTGTCTGGAGATTGGTCCCACGCCCAAAGAGCCAGCAGGGAATATTATGCCTTGTTCTAAAGCTCTTTGGGAACCGCTTGCGTAGCCCCACACACCTGGGGTCTGCAGGCTTTTATGGCGCCTTCAGCCTCAAAACCACCCTTTCCCACTTGGCGCCGCGGCAGGCACAAAAATGGCCATATGTCTGGAGACTGGTCCCACGCCCAAAGAGCCAGCAGGGAAAACTATGCCTTGTTCTAAAGCTCTTTGGCAACCGCTTGCGTAGCCCCACACACCTGGGGGCTGCAGGCTTTCCTGCTGCCTTCAGCCTCAAAACCACCCTTTCCCATTTGGCGCCGCGCCAGGCACAAAAATGGCCATATGTCTGGAGATTGGTCCCATGCCCGAAGAGCCAACAGGGAAAACTATGCCTTGTTCTAAAGCTCTTTGGGAACCGCTTGCGTAGCCCCACAGACCTGGGGGCTGCAGGCTTTCCTGCTGCCTTCAGCCTCAAAACCACCCTTTCCCACTTGGCGCCATGCCAGGCACAAAAATGGCCATGTGTCTGGAGATTGTTCCCACGCCCAAAGAGCCAGCAGGGAAAACTATGCCTTGTTGTAAAGCTCTTGGGATCTGCTTGCGTAGCCCCACAGACCTGGGGGCTGCAGGCTTTCCTGCTGCCTTCAGCCTCAAAACCACCCTTTCCCACTTGGCGCCGCGCCAGGCACAAAAATGGCCATATGTCTGGAGATTGGTCCCATGCCCGAAGAGCCAGCAGGGAATATTATGCCTTGTTCTAAAGCTCTTTGGGAACCGCTTGCGTAGCCCCACAGACCTGGGGACTGCAGGCTTTCCTGCTGCCTTCAGCCTCAAAACCACCCTTTCCCACTTGGCGCCACGCCAGGCACAAAAATGGCCATGTGTCTGGAGATTGTTCCCACGCCCAAAGAGCCAGCAGGGAAAACTATGCCTTGTTGTAAAGCTCTTGGGATCTGCTTGCGTAGCCCCACAGAGCTGGGGGCTGCAGGCTTTCCTGCTGCCTTCAGCCTCAAAACCACCCTTTCCCACTTGGCGCCACGCCAGGCACAAAAATGGCCATAAGTCTGGAGATTGGTCCCACGCCCAAAGAGCCAGCAGGGAAAACTATGCCTTGTTCTAAAGCTCTTTGTGAACCGCTTGCGTAGCCCCACAGACCTGGGGGCTGCAGGCTTTCCTGCTGCCTTCAGCCTCAAAACCACCCTTTCCCACTTGGCGCCGCGCCAGGCACAAAAATGGCCATATGTCTGGAGACTGGTCCCACGCCCAAAGAGCCAGCAGGGAAAACTATGCCTTGTTCTAAAGCTCTTTGGGAACCGCTTGCGTAGCCCCACAGACCTGGGGGCTGCAGGCTTTCCTGCTGCCTTCAGCCTCAAAACCACCCTTTCCCACTTGGCGCCGCGCCAGGCACAAAAATGGCCATATGTCTGGAGATTGGTCCCACGCCCAAAGAGCCAGCAGGGAAAACTATGCCTTGTTCTAAAGCTCTTTGGGAACCGCTTGCGTAGCCCCACAGACCTGGGGGCTGCAGGCTTTCCTGCTGCCTTCAGCCTCAAAACCACCCTTTCCCACTTGGCGCCGCGCCAGGCACAAAAATGGCCATGTGTCTGGAGACCAGTCCCACGCCCAAAGAGCCAGCAGGGAATATTATGCCTTGTTCTAAAGCTCTTTGGGAACCGCTTGCGTACCCCCACACACCTGGGGTCTGCAGGCTTTTATGGCGCCTTCAGCCTCAAAACCACCTTTTCCCACTTGGCGCCGCGACAGGCACAAAAATGGCCATATGTCTGGAGACTGGTCCCACGCCCAAAGAGCCAGCAGGGAAAACTATGCCTTGTTCTAAAGCTCTTTGGGAACCGCTTGCGTAGCCCCACAGACCTGGGGACTGCAGGCTTTCCTGCTGCCTTCAGCCTCAAAACCACCCTTTCTCACTTGGTGCCGCGCCAGGCACAAAAATGGCCATATGTCTGGAGACCAGTCCCACGCCCGAAGAGCCAGCAGGGAAAACTATGCCTTGTTTTAAAGCTCTTTGGGAACAGCTTGCGTAGCCCCACAGACCTGGGGGCTGCAGGCTTTCCTGCTGCCTTCAGCCTCAAAACCACCCTTTCCCACTTGGCGCCACACCAGGCACAAAAATGGCCATATGTCTGGAGATTGGTCCCACGCCCAAAGAGCCAGCAGGGAAAACTATGCCTTGTTCTAAAGCTCTTTGGGAACCGCTTGCGTAGCCCCACAGACCAGGGGGCTGCAGGCTTTCCTGCTGCCTTCAGCCTCAAAACCACCCTTTCCCACTTGGTGCCGCGCCAGGCACAAAAATGGCCATATGTCTGGAGACCAGTCCCACGCCCGAAGAGCCAGCAGGGAAAACTATGCCTTGTTCTAAAGCTCTTTGGGAACCGCTTGCGTAGCCCCACACACCTGGGGGCTGCAGGCTTTTATGGCGCCTTCAGCCTCAAAACCACCCTTTCCCACTTGGCGCTGCTCCAGGCACAAAAATGACCATATGTCTGGAGACTGGTCCCACGACCAAAGAGCCAGCAGGGAAAACTATGCCTTGTTGTAAAGCTCTTGGGATCTGCTTGCGTAGCCCCACAGACGTGGGGGCTGCAGGCTTTCCTGCTGCCTTCAGCCTCAAAACCGACCTCTCCCACTTGGCGTCGCTCCAGGCACAAAAATGGCCATATGTCTGGAGATTGGTCCCACGCCCAAAGAGCCAGCAGGGAAAACTATGCCTTGTTCTAAAGCTCTTTGGGAACCGCTTGCGTAGCCCCACACACCTGGGGGCTGCATGCTTTCCTGCTGTCTTCAGCCTCAAAACCACCCTTTCCCACTTGGTGCAGCGCCAGGCACAAAAATGGCCATATGTCTGGAGACCAGTCCCACGCCCAAAGAGCCAGCAGGGAAAACTATGCCTTGTTCTAAAGCTCTTTGGGAACCGCTTGCGTAGCCCCTCACACCTGGGGGCTGCAGGCTTTCCTGCTGCCTTCAGCCTCAAAACCACCCTTTCCCACTTGGCGCCGCGCCAGGCACAAAAATGGCCATATGTCTGGAGATTGGTCCCATGCGCAAAGAGCCAGCAGGGAAAACTATGCCTTGTTCTAAAGCTCTTTGGGAACCGCTTGCGTAGCCCCACAGACCTGGGGGCTGCAGGCTTTCCTGCTGCCTTCAGCCTCAAAACCACCCTTTCCCACTTGGCGCCACGCCAGGCACAAAAATGGCCATGTGTCTGGAGATTGTTCCCACGCCCAAAGAGCCAGCAGGGAAAACTATGCCTTGTTCTAAAGCTCTTTGGGAACCGCTTGCGTAGCCCCACAGAGCTGGGGGCTGCAGGCTTTCCTGCTGCCTTCAGCCTCAAAACCACCCTTTCCCACTTGGCGCCGCGCCAGGCACAAAAATGGCCATGTGTCTGGAGATTGGTCCCACGCCCAAAGAGCCAGCAGGGAATATTATGCCTTGTTCTAAAGCTCTTTGGGAACCGCTTGCGTAGCCCCACACACCTGGGGTCTGCAGGCTTTTATGGCGCCTTCAGCCTCAAAACCACCCTTTCCCACTTGGCGCCGCGGCAGGCACAAAAATGGCCATATGTCTGGAGACTGGTCCCACGCCCAAAGAGCCAGCAGGGAAAACTATGCCTTGTTCTAAAGCTCTTTGGGAACCGCTTGCGTAGCCCCACACACCTGGGGGCTGCAGGCTTTCCTGCTGCCTTCAGCCTCAAAACCACCCTTTCCCACTTGGCGCCGCGCCAGGCACAAAAATGGCCATATGTCTGGAGATTGGTCCCATGCCCGAAGAGCCAACAGGGAAAACTATGCCTTGTTCTAAAGCTCTTTGGGAACCGCTTGCGTAGCCCCACACACCTGGGGGCTGCAGGCTTTCCTGCTGCCTTCAGCCTCAAAACCACCCTTTCCCACTTGGCGCCACGCCAGGCACAAAAATGGCCATGTGTCTGGAGATTGTTCCCACGCCCAAAGAGCCAGCAGGGAAAACTATGCCTTGTTGTAAAGCTCTTGGGATCTGCTTGCGTAGCCCCACAGACCTGGGGGCTGCAGGCTTTCCTGCTGCCTTCAGCCTCAAAACCACCCTTTCCCACTTGGCGCCACGCCAGGCACAAAAATGGCCATAAGTCTGGAGATTGGTCCCACGCCCAAAGAGCCAGCAGGGAAAACTATGCCTTGTTCTAAAGCTCTTTGGGAACCGCTTGCGTAGCCCCACAGACCTGGGGGCTGCAGGCTTTCCTGCTGCCTTCAGCCTCAAAACCACCCTTTCCCACTTGGCGCCGCGCCAGGCACAAAAATGGCCATGTGTCTGGAGATTGGTCCCACGCCCAAAGAGCCAGCAGGGAATATTATGCCTTGTTCTAAAGCTCTTTGGGAACCGCTTGCGTACCCCCACACACCTGGGGTCTGCAGGCTTTTATGGCGCCTTCAGCCTCAAAACCACCCTTTCCCACTTGGCGCCGCGCCAGGCACAAAAATGGCCATATGTCTGGAGACTGGTCCCACGCCCAAAGAGCCAGCAGGGAATATTATGCCTTGTTCTAAAGCTCTTTGGGAACCGCTTGCGTAGCCCCACAGACCTAGGGACTGCAGGCTTTCCTGCTGCCTTCAGCCTCAAAACCACCCTTTCTCACTTGGTGCCGCGCCAGGCACAAAAATGACCATATGTCTGGAGACCAGTCCCACGCCCAAAGAGCCAGCAGGGAAAACTATGCCTTGTTCTAAAGCTCTTTGGGAACCGCTTGCGTAGCCCCACAGACCTGGGGGCTGCAGGCTTTCCTGCTGCCTTCAGCCTCAAAACCACCCTTTCCCACTTGGCGCCGCGCCAGGCACAAAAATGGCCATGTGTCTGGAGATTGTTCCCACGCCCAAAGAGCCAGCAGGGAAAACTATGCCTTGTTCTAAAGCTCTTTGGGAACCGCTTGCGTAGCCCCACAGACCTGGGGGCTGCAGGCTTTCCTGCTGCCTTCAGCCTCAAAACCACCCTTTCCCACTTGGCGCCGCGCCAGGCACAAAAATGGCCATGTGTCTGGAGATTGGTCCCACGCCCAAAGAGCCAGCAGGGAAAACTATGCCTTGTTCTAAAGCTCTTTGGGAACCGCTGGCGTAGCCCCACACACCTGGGGGCTGCAGCCTTTTCTGGCGCTTACAGCCTCAAAACCACCCTTTCCCACTTGGCGCCACCCCAGGCACAAAAATGGCCATATGTCTGGAGACTGGTCCCATGCCCAAAGAGCCAGCAGGGAAAACTATGCCTTGTTCTAAAGCTCTACGGGAACCGCTTGCGTAGCCCCACAGACCTGGGGGCTGCAGGCTTTCCTGCTGCCTTCAGCCTCAAAACTGCCCTCTCCCACTTGGCATCACTCCAGGCACAAAAATGGCCATATGTCTGGAGATTGTTCCCACGCCCAAAGAGCCAGCAGGGAAAACTATGCCTTGTTCTAAAGCTCTTTGGGAACCGCTTGCGTAGCCCCACAGACCTGGGGGCTGCAGGCTTTTCTGGCGCTTACAGCCTCAAAACCACCCTTTCCCACTTGGCGCCGCGCCAGGCACAAAAATGGCCATATGTCTGGAGACTGGTGCCACGCCCAAAGAGCCAGCAGGGAAAACTATGCCTTGTTCTAAAGCTCTTTGGGAACCGCTTGCGTAGCCCCACAGACCTGGGGGCTGCAGGCTTTCCTGCTGCCTTCAGCCTCAAAACCACCCTTTCCCACTTGGCGCCACGCCAGGCACAAAAATGGCCATATGTCTGGTGATGGGTCCCATGCCCAAAGAGCCAACAGGGAAAACTATGCCTTGGTCTAAAGCTCTTTGGGAACCGCTTGCGTAGCCCCTCACACCTGGGGTCTGCAGGATGTTATGGCGCTTTAAGCCTCAAAACTGCCCTCTCCGACTTGGCGCCACGCCAGGCACAAAAATGGCCATATGTCTGGAGATTGGTCCCATGCCGAAAGAGCCAGCAGGGAAAACTATGCCTTCTTCTAAAGCTCTTTGGGAACCGCTTGCGTAGCCCCACACACTTGCGGGCTGCAGGCTTTCCTGCTGCCTTCAGCCTCAAAACCACCCTTTCCCACTTGGCGCTGCTCCAGGCACAAAAATGACCATATGTCTGGAGACTGGTCCCACGCCCAAAGAGCCAGCAGGGAAAACTATGCCTTGTTCTAAAGCTCTTTGGGAACTGCTTGCGTAGCCCCACAGACAAGGGGGCTGCAGGCTTTCCTGCTGCCTTCAGCCTCAAAACCGACCTCTCCCACTTGGCGTCGCTCCAGGCACAAAAATGGCCATATGTCTGGAGATTGGTCCCACGCCCAAAGAGCCAGCAGGGAAAACTATGCCTTGTTCTAAAGCTCTTTGGGAACCCCTTGTGTAGCACCACAGACCTGGGGGCTGCAGGCTTTCCTGCTGCCTTCAGCCTCAAAACCACCCTTTCCCACTTGGCGCCGCGCCAGGCACAAAAATGGCCATATGTCTGGAGATTGGTCCCACGCCCGAAGAGCCAGCAGGGAAAACTATGCCTTGTTCTAAAGCTCTTTGGGAACCGCTTGCGTAGCCCCACAGACCTGGGGGCTGCAGGCTTTCCTGCTGCCTTCAGCCTCAAAACGACCCTTTCCCACTTGGCGCCACGCCAGGCACAAAAATGGCCATGTGTCTGGAGATTGGTCCCACGCCCAAAGAGCCAGGAGGGAAAACTATGCCTTGTTCTAAAGCTCTTTGGGATCCGCTTGCGTAGCACCACAGACCTGGGGGCTGCAGGCTTTCCTGCTGCCTTCAGCCTCAAAACCACCCTTTCCCACTTGGCGCCGCACCAGGCACAAAAATGGCCTTGTGTCTGGAGATTGGTCCCACGCCCAAAGAGCCAGCAGGGAATATTATGCCTTGTTCTAAAGCTCTTTGGGAACCGCTTGCGTAGCCCCACACACCTGGGGTCTGCAGGCTTTTATGGCGCCTTCAGCCTGAAAACCACCCTTTCCCAATTGGAGCCACGCCAGGCACAAAAATGGCCATGTGTCTGGAGACTGGTCCCACGCCCAAAGAGCCAGCAGGGAAAACTATGCCTTGTTCTAAAGCTCTTTGGGAACCGCTTGCGTAGCCCCACAGACGTGGGGGCTGCAGGCTTTCCTGCTGCCTTCAGCCTCAAAACCACCCTTTCCCACTTGGCGCCGCGCCAGGCACAAAAATGGCCATATGTCTGGAGACTGGTCCCATGCCCGAAGAGCCAGCAGGGAAAACTATGCCTTGTTCTAAAGCTCTACGGGAACCGCTTGCGTAGCCCCACAGACCTGGGGGCTGCAGGCTTTCCTGCTGCCTTCAGCCTCAAAACCACCCTTTCCCACTTGGCGCCACGCCAGGCACAAAAATGGCCATGTGTCTGGAGATTGTTCTCACGCCCAAAGAGCCAGCAAGGAAAACTATGCCTTGTTCTAAAGCTCTTGGGATCCGCTTGCGTAGCCCCACAGAGCTGGGGGCTGCAGGCTTTCCTGCTGCCTTCAGCCTCAAAACCACCCTTTCCAACTTGGCGCCACGCCAGGCACAAAAATGGCCATATGTCTGGAGATTGGTCCCATGCCCAAAGAGCCAGCAGGGAAAACTATGCCTTGTTCTAAAGCTCTTTGGGAACCGCTTGCGTAGCCCCACAGACCTGGGGGCTGCAGGCTTTCCTGCTGCCTTCAGCCTCAAAACCGCCCTCTCCCACTTGGCATCACTCCAGGCACAAAAATGGCCATATGTCTGGAGATTGGTCCCACGCCCAAAGAGCCAACAGGGAAAACTATGCCTTGTTCTAAAGCTCTTTGGGAACCGCTTGCGTAGCCCCTCACACCTGGGGTCTGCAGGATGTTATGGCGCTTTCAGCCTCAAAACCGCCCTCTCCCACTTGGCGCCACGCCAAGCACAAAAATGGCCATATGTCTGGAGATTGGTCCCATGCCCAAAGAGCCAGCAGGGAAAACTATGCCTTGTTCTAAAGCTCTTTGGGAACAGCTTGCGTAGCCCCACAGACCTAGGGACTGCAGGCTTTCCTGCTGCCTTCAGCCTCAAAACCACCCTTTCTCACTTGGTGCCGCGCCAGGCACAAAAATGACCATATGTCTGGAGACCAGTCCCACGCCCAAAGAGCCAGCAGGGAAAACTATGCCTTGTTCTAAAGCTCTTTGGGAACCGCTTGCGTAGCCCCACAGACCTGGGGGCTGCAGGCTTTCCTGCTGCCTTCAGCCTCAAAACCACCCTTTCCCACTTGGCGCCGCGCCAGGCACAAAAATGGCCATGTGTCTGGAGATTGTTCCCACGCCCAAAGAGCCAGCAGGGAAAACTATGCCTTGTTCTAAAGCTCTTTGGGAACCGCTTGCGTAGCCCCACAGACCTGGGGGCTGCAGGCTTTCCTGCTGCCTTCAGCCTCAAAACCACCCTTTCCCACTTGGCGCCGCGCCAGGCACAAAAATGGCCATGTGTCTGGAGATTGGTCCCACGCCCAAAGAGCCAGCAGGGAAAACTATGCCTTGTTCTAAAGCTCTTTGGGAACCGCTGGCGTAGCCCCACACACCTGGGGGCTGCAGCCTTTTCTGGCGCTTACAGCCTCAAAACCACCCTTTCCCACTTGGCGCCACCCCAGGCACAAAAATGGCCATATGTCTGGAGACTGGTCCCATGCCCAAAGAGCCAGCAGGGAAAACTATGCCTTGTTCTAAAGCTCTACGGGAACCGCTTGCGTAGCCCCACAGACCTGGGGGCTGCAGGCTTTCCTGCTGCCTTCAGCCTCAAAACTGCCCTCTCCCACTTGGCATCACTCCAGGCACAAAAATGGCCATATGTCTGGAGATTGTTCCCACGCCCAAAGAGCCAGCAGGGAAAACTATGCCTTGTTCTAAAGCTCTTTGGGAACCGCTTGCGTAGCCCCACAGACCTGGGGGCTGCAGGCTTTTCTGGCGCTTACAGCCTCAAAACCACCCTTTCCCACTTGGCGCCGCGCCAGGCACAAAAATGGCCATATGTCTGGAGACTGGTGCCACGCCCAAAGAGCCAGCAGGGAAAACTATGCCTTGTTCTAAAGCTCTTTGGGAACCGCTTGCGTAGCCCCACAGACCTGGGGGCTGCAGGCTTTCCTGCTGCCTTCAGCCTCAAAACCACCCTTTCCCACTTGGCGCCACGCCAGGCACAAAAATGGCCATATGTCTGGTGATGGGTCCCATGCCCAAAGAGCCAACAGGGAAAACTATGCCTTGGTCTAAAGCTCTTTGGGAACCGCTTGCGTAGCCCCTCACACCTGGGGTCTGCAGGATGTTATGGCGCTTTAAGCCTCAAAACTGCCCTCTCCGACTTGGCGCCACGCCAGGCACAAAAATGGCCATATGTCTGGAGATTGGTCCCATGCCGAAAGAGCCAGCAGGGAAAACTATGCCTTCTTCTAAAGCTCTTTGGGAACCGCTTGCGTAGCCCCACAGACGTGGGGGCTGCAGGCTTTCCTGCTGCCTTCAGCCTCAAAACCACCCTTTCCCACTTGGCGCTGCTCCAGGCACAAAAATGACCATATGTCTGGAGACTGGTCCCACGCCCAAAGAGCCAGCAGGGAAAACTATGCCTTGTTCTAAAGCTCTTTGGGAACTGCTTGCGTAGCCCCACAGACAAGGGGGCTGCAGGCTTTCCTGCTGCCTTCAGCCTCAAAACCGACCTCTCCCACTTAGCGTCGCTCCAGGCACAAAAATGGCCATATGTCTGGAGATTGGTCCCACGCCCAAAGAGCCAGCAGGGAAAACTATGCCTTGTTCTAAAGCTCTTTGGGAACCCCTTGTGTAGCACCACAGACCTGGGGGCTGCAGGCTTTCCTGCTGCCTTCAGCCTCAAAACCACCCTTTCCCACTTGGCGCCGCGCCAGGCACAAAAATGGCCATATGTCTGGAGATTGGTCCCACGCCCGAAGAGCCAGCAGGGAAAACTATGCCTTGTTCTAAAGCTCTTTGGGAACCGCTTGCGTAGCCCCACAGACCTGGGGGCTGCAGGCTTTCCTGCTGCCTTCAGCCTCAAAACGACCCTTTCCCACTTGGCGCCACGCCAGGCACAAAAATGGCCATGTGTCTGGAGATTGGTCCCACGCCCAAAGAGCCAGGAGGGAAAACTATGCCTTGTTCTAAAGCTCTTTGGGATCCGCTTGCGTAGCACCACAGACCTGGGGGCTGCAGGCTTTCCTGCTGCCTTCAGCCTCAAAACCACCCTTTCCCACTTGGCGCCGCACCAGGCACAAAAATGGCCATATGTCTGGAGATTGGTCCCACGCCCAAAGAGCCAACAGGGAAAACTATGCCTTGTTCTAAAGCTCTTTGGGAACCGCTTGCGTAGCCCCTCACACCTGGGGTCTGCAGGATGTTATGGCGCTTTCAGCCTCAAAACCGCCCTCTCCCACTTGGCGCCACGCCAAGCACAAAAATGGCCATATGTCTGGAGATTGGTCCCATGCCCAAAGAGCCAGCAGGGAAAACTATGCCTTGTTCTAAAGCTCTTTGGGAACCGCTTGCGTAGCCCCACAGACCTGGGGGCTGCAGGCTTTCCTGCTGCCTTCAGCCTTAAAACCACCCTGTCCCACTTAGCGTCGCTCCAGGCACAAAAATGGCCATATGTCTGGAGACTGGTCCCACACCCAAAGAGCCAGCAGGGAAAACTATGCCTTGTTCTAAAGCTCTTTGGGAACCGCTTGCGTAGCCCCACACACTTGCGGGCTGCAGGCTTTCCTGCTGCCTTCAGCCTCAAAACCACCCTTTCCCACTTGGCGCCACGCCAGGCACAAAAATGCCCATAAGTCTGGAGACTGGTCCCATGCCCAAAGAGCCAGCAGGGAATACTATGCGTTGTTCTAAAGCTCTTTGGCAACCGCTTGCGTAGCCCCTCACACCTGGGGTCTGCAGGATTTTCTGGCGCTTACAGCCTCAAAACCACCCTTTCCCACTTGGCACCGCGCCAGGCACAAAAATGGCCATATGTCTGGAGATTGGTCCCACGCCCAAAGAGCCAGCAGGGAAAACTATGCCTTGTTCTAAAGCTCTTTGGGAACCGCTTGCGTAGCCCCTCACACCTGGGGGCTGCAGGCTTTCCTGCTGCCTTCAGCCTCAAAACCACCCTTTCCCACTTGGCGCCACCCCAGGCACAAAAATGGCCATATGTCTGGAGATTGTTCCCACGCCCAAAGAGCCAGCAGGGAAAACTATGCCTTGTTCTAAAGCTCTTTGGGAACCGCTTGCGTAGCCCCACAGACCTGGGGGCTGCAGGATTTTCTGGCGCTTTCAGCCTCAAAACCACCCTTTCCCACTTGGCGCCACCCCAGGCACAAAAATGGCCATATGTCTGGAGACTGGTCCCACGCCCAAAGAGCCAGCAGGGAAAACTATGCCTTGTTGTAAAGCTCTTGGGATCCGCTTGCGTAGCACCACAGACCTGGGGGCTGCAGGCTTTCCTGCTGCCTTCAGCCTCAAAACCACCCTTTCCCACTTGGCGCCACGCCAGGCACAAAAATGGCCATATGTCTGGAGATTGGTCCCACGCCCAAAGAGCCAGCAGGGAAAACTATGCCTTGTTCTAAAGCTCTTTGGGAACCGCTGGCGTAGCCCCACAGAGCTGGGGGCTGCAGGCTTTCCTGCTGCCTTCAGCCTCAAAACCACCCTTTCCCACTTGGCGCCGCGCCAGGCACAAAAATGGCCATGTGTCTGGAGATTGGTCCCACGCCCAAAGAGCCAACAGGGAATATTATGCCTTGTTCTAAAGCTCTTTGGGAACCGCTTGCGTACCCCCACACACCTGGGGTCTGCAGGCTTTTATGGCGTCTTCAGCCTCAAAACCACCCATTCCCACTTGGCGCCGCGCCAGGCACAAAAATGGCCATATGTCTGGAGACTGGTCCCACGCCCAAAGAGCCAGCAGGGAAAACTATGCCTTGTTCTAAAGCTCTTTGGGAACCGCTTGCGTAGCCCCACAGACCTGGGGACTGCAGGCTTTCCTGCTGCCTTCAGCCTCAAAACCACCCTTTCCCACTTGGCGCCGCGCCAGGCACAAAAATGGCCATATGTCTGGAGACCAGTCCCACGCCCGAAGAGCCAGCAGGGAAAACTATGCCTTGTTCTAAAGCTCTTTGGGAACCGCTTGCGTAGCACCACAGACCTGGGGGCTGCAGGCTTTCCTGCTGCCTTCAGCCTCAAAACCACCCTTTCCCACTTGGCGCCACGCCAGGCACAAAAATGGCCATGTGTCTGGAGATTGGTCCCACGCCCAAAGAGCCAGCAGGGAAAACTATGCCTTGTTCTAAAGCTCTTTGGGAACCGCTTGCGTAGCCCCACAGAGCTGGGGGCTGCAGGCTTTCCTGCTGCCTTCAGCCTCAAAACCACCCTTTCCCACTTGGCGCCCCGCCAGGCACAAAAATGGCCATGTGTCTGGAGATTGGTCCCATGCCCAAAGAGCCAGCAGGGAAAACTATGCCTTGTTCTAAAGGTCTTTGGGAACCGCTGGCGTAGCCCCACACACCTGGGGGCTGCAGCCTTTTCTGGCGCTTACAGCCTCAAAACCACCCTTTCCCACTTGGCGCCACCCCAGGCACAAAAATGGCCATATGTCTGGAGACTGGTCCCATGCCCAAAGAGCCAGCAGGGAAAACTATGCCTTGTTCTAAAGCTCTTTGGGAACCGCTTGCGTAGCCCCACAGACCTGGGGGCTGCAGGCTTTCCTGCTGCCTTCAGCCTCAAAACCGCCCTCTCCCACTTGGCATCACTCCAGGCACAAAATGGCCATATGTCTGGAGATTGGTCCCACGCCCAAAGAGCCAACAGGGAAAACTATGCCTTGTTCTAAAGCTCTTTGGGAACCGCTTGCGTACCCCCTCACACCTGGGGTCTGCAGGATGTTATGGCGCTTTCAGCCTCAAAACCGCCCTCTCCCACTTGGCGCCACGCCAAGCACAAAAATGGCCATATGTCTGGAGATTGGTCCCATGCCCAAAGAGCCAGCAGGGAAAACTATGCCTTGTTCTAAAGCTCTTTGGGAACCGCTTGCGTAGCCCCACAGAGCTGGGGGCTGCAGGCTTTCCTGCTGCCTTCAGCCTTAAAAGCACCCTGTCCCACTTAGCGTCGCTCCAGGCACAAAAATGGCCATATGTCTGGAGACTGGTCCCACACCCAAAGAGCCAGCAGGGAAAACTATGCCTTGTTCTAAAGCTCTTTGGGAACCGCTTGCGTACCCCCACACACTTGCGGGCTGCAGGCTTTCCTGCTGCCTTCAGCCTCAAAACCACCCTTTCCCACTTGGCGCCACGCCAGGCACAAAAATGGCCATAAGTCTGGAGACTGGTCCCATGCCCAAAGAGCCAGCAGGGAATACTATGCGTTGTTCTAAAGCTCTTTGGCAACCGCTTGCGTAGCCCCTCACACCTGGGGTCTGCAGGATTTTCTGGCGCTTACAGCCTCAAAACCACCCTTTCCCACTTGGCACCGCGCCAGGCACAAAAATGGCCATATGTCTGGAGATTGGTCCCACGCCCAAAGAGCCAGCAGGGAAAACTATGCCTTGTTCTAAAGCTCTTTGGGAACGGCTTGCGTAGCCCCTCACACCTGGGGGCTGCAGGCTTTCCTGCTGCCTTCAGCCTCAAAACCACCCTTTCCCACTTGGCGCCACCCCAGGCACAAAAATGGCCATATGTCTGGAGATTGTTCCCACGCCCAAAGAGCCAGCAGGGAAAACTATGCCTTGTTCTAAAGCTCTTTGGGAACCGCTTGCGTAGCCCCACAGACGTGGGGGCTGCAGGCCTTTCTGGCGCTTTCAGCCTCAAAACCACCCTTTCCCACTTGGCGCCGCGCCAGGCACAAAAATGGCCATATGTCTGGAGACTGGTCCCACGCCCAAAGAGCCAGCAGGGAAAACTATGCCTTGTTCTAAAGCTCTTGGGATCCGCTTGCGTAGCACCACAGACCTGGGGGCTGCAGGCTTTCCTGCTGCCTTCAGCCTCAAAACCACCCTTTCCCACTTGGCGCCACGCCAGGCACAAAAATGGCCATATGTCTGGAGATTGGTCCCACGCCCAAAGAGCCATCAGGGAAAACTATGCCTTGTTCTAAAGCTCTTTGGGAACCGCTGGCGTAGCCCCACAGACCTGGGGGCTGCAGGCTTTCCTGCTGCCTTCAGCCTCAAAACCACCCTTTCCCACTTGGCGCCGCGCCAGGCACAAAAATGGCCATGTGTCTGGAGATTGGTCCCACGCCCAAAGAGCCAACAGGGAATATTATGCCTTGTTCTAAAGCTCTTTGGGAACCGCTTGCGTACCCCCACACACCTGGGGTCTGCAGGCTTTTATGGCGCCTTCAGCCTCAAAACCACCCATTCCCACTTGGCGCCGCGCCAGGCACAAAAATGGCCATATGTCTGGAGACTGGTCCCACGCCCAAAGAGCCAGCAGGGAAAACTATGCCTTGTTCTAAAGCTCTTTGGGAACCGCTTGCGTAGCCCCACAGACCTGGGGACTGCAGGCTTTCCTGCTGCCTTCAGCCTCAAAACCACCCTTTCCCACTTGGTGCCGCGCCAGGCACAAAAATGGCCATATGTCTGGAGACCAGTCCCACGCCCGAAGAGCCAGCAGGGAAAACTATGCCTTGTTCTAAAGCTCTTTGGGAACCGCTTGCGTAGCACCACAGACCTGGGGGCTGCAGGCTTTCCTGCTGCCTTCAGCCTCAAAACCACCCTTTCCCACTTGGCGCCACGCCAGGCACAAAAATGGCCATGTGTCTGGAGATTGGTCCCACGCCCAAAGAGCCAGCAGGGAAAACTATGCCTTGTTCTAAAGCTCTTTGGGAACCGCTTGCGTAGCCCCACACACCTGGGGGCTGCAGGCTTTCCTGCTGCCTTCAGCCTCAAAACCACCCTTTCCCACTTGGCGCCCCGCCAGGCACAAAAATGGCCATGTGTCTGGAGATTGGTCCCATGCCCAAAGAGCCAGCAGGGAAAACTATGCCTTGTTCTAAAGGTCTTTGGGAACCGCTGGCGTAGCCCCACACACCTGGGGGCTGCAGCCTTTTCTGGCGCTTACAGCCTCAAAACCACCCTTTCCCACTTGGCGCCACCCCAGGCACAAAAATGGCCATATGTCTGGAGACTGGTCCCATGCCCAAAGAGCCAGCAGGGAAAACTATGCCTTGTTCTAAAGCTCTTTGGGAACCGCTTGCGTAGCCCCACAGACCTGGGGGCTGCAGGCTTTCCTGCTGCCTTCAGCCTCAAAACCGCCCTCTCCCACTTGGCATCACTCCAGGCACAAAAATGGCCATATGTCTGGAGATTGGTCCCACGCCCAAAGAGCCAACAGGGAAAACTATGCCTTGTTCTAAAGCTCTTTGGGGACCGCTTGCGTAGCCCCTCACACCTGGGGTCTGCAGGATGTTATGGCGCTTTCAGCCTCAAAACCGCCCTCTCCCACTTGGCGCCACGCCAGGCACAAAAATGGCCATATGTCTGGAGATTGGTCCCATGCCCAAAGAGCCAGCACGGAAAACTATGCCTTGTTCTAAAGCTCTTTGGGAACCGCTTGCGTAGCCCCACACACTTGCGGGCTGCAGGCTTTCCTGCTGCCTTCAGCCTCAAACCCACCCTTTCCCACTTGGCGCCGCGCCAGGCACAAAAATGGCCATATGTCTGGAGACTGGTCCCACGCCCAAAGAGCCAGCAGGGAAAACTATGCCTTGTTCTAAAGCTCTTTGGGAACGGCTTGCGTAGCCCCTCACACCTGGGGGCTGCAGGCTTTCCTGCTGCCTTCAGCCTCAAAACCACCCTTTCCCACTTGGCGCCACCCCAGGCACAAAAATGGCCATATGTCTGGAGATTGTTCCCACGCCCAAAGAGCCAGCAGGGAAAACTATGCCTTGTTCTAAAGCTCTTTGGGAACCGCTTGCGTAGCCCCACAGACGTGGGGGCTGCAGGCCTTTCTGGCGCTTTCAGCCTCAAAACCACCCTTTCCCACTTGGCGCCGCGCCAGGCACAAAAATGGCCATATGTCTGGAGACTGGTCCCACGCCCAAAGAGCCAGCAGGGAAAACTATGCCTTGTTCTAAAGCTCTTGGGATCCGCTTGCGTAGCACCACAGACCTGGGGGCTGCAGGCTTTCTTGCTGCCTTCAGCCTCAAAACCACCCTTTCCCACTTGGCGCCACGCCAGGCACAAAAATGGCCATATGTCTGGAGATTGGTCCCACGCCCAAAGAGCCATCAGGGAAAACTATGCCTTGTTCTAAAGCTCTTTGGGAACCGCTGGCGTAGCCCCACAGACCTGGGGGCTGCAGGCTTTCCTGCTGCCTTCAGCCTCAAAACCACCCTTTCCCACTTGGCGCCGCGCCAGGCACAAAAATGGCCATGTGTCTGGAGATTGGTCCCACGCCCAAAGAGCCAACAGGGAATATTATGCCTTGTTCTAAAGCTCTTTGGGAACCGCTTGCGTACCCCCACACACCTGGGGTCTGCAGGCTTTTATGGCGCCTTCAGCCTCAAAACCACCCATTCCCACTTGGCGCCGCGCCAGGCACAAAAATGGCCATATGTCTGGAGACTGGTCCCACGCCCAAAGAGCCAGCAGGGAAAACTATGCCTTGTTCTAAAGCTCTTTGGGAACCGCTTGCGTAGCCCCACAGACCTGGGGACTGCAGGCTTTCCTGCTGCCTTCAGCCTCAAAACCACCCTTTCCCACTTGGTGCCGCGCCAGGCACAAAAATGGCCATATGTCTGGAGACCAGTCCCACGCCCGAAGAGCCAGCAGGGAAAACTATGCCTTGTTCTAAAGCTCTTTGGGAACCGCTTGCGTAGCACCACAGACCTGGGGGCTGCAGGCTTTCCTGCTGCCTTCAGCCTCAAAACCACCCTTTCCCACTTGGCGCCACGCCAGGCACAAAAATGGCCATGTGTCTGGAGATTGGTCCCACGTCCAAAGAGCCAGCAGGGAAAACTATGCCTTGTTCTAAAGCTCTTTGGGAACCGCTTGCGTAGCCCCACACACCTGGGGGCTGCAGGCTTTCCTGCTGCCTTCAGCCTCAAAACCACCCTTTCCCACTTGGCGCCCCGCCAGGCACAAAAATGGCCATGTGTCTGGAGATTGGTCCCATGCCCAAAGAGCCAGCAGGGAAAACTATGCCTTGTTCTAAAGGTCTTTGGGAACCGCTGGCGTAGCCCCACACACCTGGGGGCTGCAGCCTTTTCTGGCGCTTACAGCCTCAAAACCACCCTTTCCCACTTGGCGCCACCCCAGGCACAAAAATGGCCATATGTCTGGAGACTGGTCCCATGCCCAAAGAGCCAGCAGGGAAAACTATGCCTTGTTCTAAAGCTCTTTGGGAACCGCTTGCGTAGCCCCACACACCTGGGGGCTGCAGGCTTTCCTGCTGCCTTCAGCCTCAAAACCGCCCTCTCCCACTTGGCATCACTCCAGGCACAAAAATGGCCATATGTCTGGAGATTGGTCCCACGCCCAAAGAGCCAACAGGGAAAACTATGCCTTGTTCTAAAGCTCTTTGGGAACCGCTTGCGTAGCCCCTCACACCTGGGGTCTGCAGGATGTTATGGCGCTTTCAGCCTCAAAACCGCCCTCTCCCACTTGGCGCCACGCCAGGCACAAAAATGGCCATATGTCTGGAGATTGGTCCCATGCCCAAAGAGCCAGCACGGAAAACTATGCCTTGTTCTAAAGCTCTTTGGGAACCGCTTGCGTAGCCCCACACACTTGCGGGCTGCAGGCTTTCCTGCTGCCTTCAGCCTCAAAACCACCCTTTCCCACTTGGCGCCGCGCCAGGCACAAAAATGGCCATATGTCTGGAGACTGGTCCCACACCCAAAGAGCCAGCAGGGAAAACTATGCCTTGTTCTAAAGCTCTTTGGGAACCGCTTGCGTAGCCCCACAGACATGGGGGCTGCAGGCTTTCCTGCTGCCTTCAGCCTCAAAAGCGCCCTGTCCCACTTGGCGTCGCTCCAGGCACAAAAACGGCCCTATGGCTGGAGATTGGTCCCACGCCCAAAGAGCCAGCACGGAAAACTATGCCTTGTTCTAAAGCTCTTTGGGAACCGCTTGCGTAGCCCCACACACTTGCGGGCTGCAGCCTTTTCTGGCGCTTACAGCCTCAAAACCAACCTTTCCCACTTGGCGCCACCCCAGGCACAAAAATGGCCATATGTCTGGAGACTGGTCCCATGCCCAAAGAGCCAGCAGGGAATACTATGCCTTGTTCTAAAGCTCTTTGGCAACCGCTTGCGTAGCCCCTCACACCTGGGGTCTGCAGGATTTTCTGGCGCTTACAGCCTCAAAACCACCCTTTCCCACTTGGCGCCGCGCCAGGCACAAAAATGGCCATATGTCTGGAGACTGGTCCCACGCCCAAAGAGCCAGCAGGGAAAACTATGCCTTGTTCTAAAGCTCTTTGGGAACCGCTTGCGTAGCCCCACACACTTGCGGGCTGCAGGCTTTCCTGCTGCCTTCAGCCTCAAACCCACCCTTTCCCACTTGGTGCAGCGCCAGGCACAAAAATGGCCATATGTCTGGAGATTGGTCCCACGCGCAAAGAGCCAGCAGGGAAAACTATGCCTTGTTCTAAAGCTCTTTGGGAACCGCTTGCGTAGCCCCACAGACCTGGGGGCTGCAGGCTTTCCTGCTGCCTTCAGCCTCAAAACCACCCTTTCCCACTTGGCGCCACGCCAGGCACAAAAATGGCCATAAGTCTGGAGACTGGTCCCACGCCCAAAGAGCCAGCAGGGAAAACTATGCCTTGTTCTAAAGCTCTTTGGGAACCGCTTGCATAGCCCCACAGACCTGGGGGCTGCAGGCTTTCCTGCTGCCTTCAGCCTCAAAACCACCCCTTCCCACTTGGCGCCGCGCCAGGCACAAAAATGGCCATATGCCTGGAGATTGGTCCCACGCCCAAAGAGCCAGCAGGGAAATCTATGCCTTGTTCTAAAGCTCTTTGGGAACCACTTGCGTAGCCCCACACACCTGGGGGCTGCAGGATTTTCTGGCGCTTTCAGCGTCAAAACCACCCTTTCCCACTTGGAGCTGCGCCAGTCACTAAAATGGCCATGTGTCTGGAGATTGGTCCCACGCCCAAAGAGCCAGCAGGGAATATTATGCCTTGTTCTAAAGCTCTTTGGGAATCGCTTGCGTACCCCCACACACCTGGGGTCTGCAGGATTTTATGGCGCCTTCAGCCTCAAAACCACCCTTTCCCACTTGGCGCCGCGCCAGGCACAAAAATGGCCATATGTCTGGAGACTGGTCCCACGCCCAAAGAGCCAGCAGGGAAAACAATGCCTTGTTCTAAAGCTCTTTGGGAACCGCTTGCGTAGCCCCACAGACCTGGGGACTGCAGGCTTTCCTGCTGCCTTCAGCCTCAAAACCACCCTTTCCCACTTGGTGCCGCGCCAGGCACAAAAATGGCCATATGTCTGGAGACCAGTCCCACGCCCGAAGAGCCAGCAGGGAAAACTATGCCTTGTTCTAAAGCTCTTTGGGAACCGCTTGCGTAGCACCACAGACCTGGGGGCTGCAGGCTTTCCTGCTGCCTTCAGCCTCAAAACCACCCTTTCCCACTTGGTGCAGCGCCAGGCACAAAAATGGCCATATGTCTGGAGATTGTTCCCACGCCCAAAGAGCCAGCAGGGAAAACTATGCCTTGTTCTAAAGCTCTTTGGGAACCGCTTGCGTAGCCCCACAGAGCTGGGGGCTGCAGGCTTTCCTGCTGCCTTCAGCCTCAAAACCACCCTTTCCCACTTGGCGCCGCGCCAGGCACAAAAATGGCCATGTGTCTGGAGATTGGTCCCACGCCCAAAGAGCCAGCAGGGAAAACTATGCCTTGTTCTAAAGCTCTTTGGGAACCGATTGCGTAGCCCCACACACCTGGGGGCTGCAGGCTTTCCTGCTGCCTTCAGCCTCAAAACCGCCCTCTCCCACTTGGCATCACTCCAGGCACAAAAATGGCCATATGTCTGGAGATTGGTCCCACGCCCAAAGAGCCAACAGGGAAAACTATGCCTTGTTCTAAAGCTCTTTGGCAACCGCTTGCGTAGCCCCTCACACCTGGGGTCTGCAGGATGTTATGGCGCTTTCAGCCTCAAAACCGCCCTCTCCCACTTGGGGCCACGCCAGGCACAAAAATGGCCATATGTCTGGAGATTGGTCCCATGCCCAAAGAGCCAGCAGGGAAAACTATGCCTTGTTCTAAAGCTCTTTGGGAACCGCTTGCGTAGCCCCACACACTTGCGGGCTGCAGGCTTTCCTGCTGCCTTCAGCCTCAAAACCACCCTTTCCCACTTGGCGCCGCGCCAGGCACAAAAATGGCCATATGTCTGGAGATTGGTCCCACGCCCAAAGAGCCAGCAGGGAAAACTATGCCTTGTTCTAAAGCTCTTTGGGAACCGCTTGCGTAGCCCCACACACCTGGGGGCTGCAGGCTTTCCTGCTGCCTTCAGCCTTAAAACAACCCTGTCCCACTTGGTGTCGCTCCAGGCACAAAAATGGCCATATGTCTGGAGACTGGTCCCACGCCCAAAGAGCCAGCACGGAAAACTATGCCTTGTTCTAAAGCTCTTTGGGAACCGCTTGCGTAGCCCCACACACTTGCGGGCTGCAGCCTTTTCTGGCGCTTACAGCCTCAAAACCACCCTTTCCCACTTGGCGCCACACCAGGCACAAAAATGGCCATAAGTCTGGAGACTGGTCCCATGCCCAAAGAGCCAGCAGGGAATACTATGCCTTGTTCTAAAGCTCTTTGGCAACCGCTTGCGTAGCCCCTCACACCTGGGGTCTGCAGGATTTTCTGGCGCTTACAGCCTCAAAACCACCCTTTCCCACTTGGCACCGCGCCAGGCACAAAAATGGCCATATGTCTGGAGACTGGTCCCACGCCCAAAGAGCCAGCACGGAAAACTATGCCTTGTTCTAAAGCTCTTTGGGAACAGCTTGCGTAGCCCCTCACACCTGTGGGCTGCAGGCTTTCCTGCTGCCTTCAGCCTCAAAACCACCCTTTCCCACTTGGCGCCACCCCAGGCACAATAATGGCCATATGTCTGGAGATTGTTCCCACGCCCAAAGAGCCAGCAGGGAAAACTATGCCTTGTTCTAAAGCTCTTTGGGAACCGCTTGCGTAGCACCACAGACTTTCGGGCTGCAGGCTTTTCTGGCGCTTTCAGCCTCAAAACCACCCTTTCCCACTTGGCGCCGCGCCAGGCACAAAAATGGCCATATGTCTGGAGACTGGTCCCACGCCCAAAGAGCCAGCAGGGAAAACTATGCCTTGTTGTAAAGCTCTTGGGATCCGATTGCGTAGCCCCACAGACCTGGGGGCTGCAGGCTTTCCTGCTGCCTTCAGCCTCAAAACCACCCTTTCCCACTTGGTGCCGCGCCAGGCACAAAAATGGCCATGTGTCTGGAGATTGGTCCCACGCCCAAAGAGCCAACAGGGAATATTATGCCTTGTTCTAAAGCTCTTTGGGAACCGCTTGCGTACCCCCACACACCTGGGGTCTGCAGGCTTTTATGGCGCCTTCAGCCTCAAAACCACCCATTCCCACTTGGCGCCGCGCCAGACACAAAAATGGCCATATGTCTGGAGACTGGTCCCACGCCCAAAGAGCAAGCAGGGAAAACTATGCCTTGTTCTAAAGCTCTTTGGGAACCGCTTGCGTAGCCCCACAGACGTGGGGGCTGCAGGCTTTCCTGCTGCCTTCAGCCTCAAAACCACCCTTTCCCACTTGGTGCCGCGCCAGGCACAAAAATGGCCATATGTCTGGAGACCAGTCCCACGCCCGAAGAGCCAGCAGGGAAAACTATGCCTTGTTCTAAAGCTCTTTGGGAACCGCTTGCGTAGCCCCACAGACGTGTGGGCTGCAGGCTTTCCTGCTGCCTTCAGCCTCAAAACCACCCTTTCCCACTTGGTGCAGCGCCAGGCACAAAAATGGCCATGTGTCTGGAGATTGTTCCCACGCCCAAAGAGCCAGCAGGGAAAACTATGCCTTGTTCTAAAGCTCTTTGGGAACCGCTTGCGTAGCCCCACATGGCTGGGGGCTGCAGGCTTTCCTGCTGCCTTCAGCCTCAAAACCACCCTTTCCCACTTGGCGCCGCGCCAGGCACAAAAATGGCCATGTGTCTGGAGATTGTTCCCATGCCCAAAGAGCCAGCAGGGAAAACTATGCCTTGTTCTAAAGGTCTTTGGGAACCGCTTGCGTAGCCCCACACACCTGGGGGCTGCAGCCTTTTCTGTTGCTTACAGCCTCAAAACCACCCTTTCCCACTTGGCGCCACCCAGGCACAAAAATGGCCATATGTCTGGAGACTGGTCCCATGCCCAAAGAGCCAGCAGGGAAAACTATGCCTTGTTCTAAAGCTCTTTGGGAACCGCTTGCGTAGCCCCACAGACCTGGGGGCTGCAGACTTTCCTGCTGCCTTCAGCCTCAAAACCGACCTCTCCCACTTGGCATCACTCCAGGCACAAAAATGGCCATATGTCTGGAGATTGGTCCCACGCCCAAAGAGCCAACAGGGAAAACTATGCCTTGTTCTAAAGCTCTTTGGGAACCGCTTGCGTAGCCCCTCACACCTGGGGTCTGCAGGATGTTATGGCGCTTTCAGCCTCAAAACCGCCCTCTCCCACTTGGCGCCACGCCAAGCACAAAAATGGCCATATGTCTGGAGATTGGTCCCATGCCCAAAGAGCCAGCACGGAAAACTATGCCTTGTTCTAAAGCTCTTTGGGAACCGCTTGTGTAGACCCACACACTTGCGGGCTGCAGGCTTTCCTGCTGCCTTCAGCCTCAAAACCACCCTTTCCCACTTGGCGCCGCGCCAGGCACAAAAATGGCCATATGTCTGGAGACTGGTCCCACGCCCAAAGAGCCAGCAGGGAAAACTATGCCTTGTTCTAAAGCTCTTTGGGAACCGCTTGCGTAGCCCCACACACCTGGGGGCTGCAGGCTTTCCTGCTGCCTTCAGCCTTAAAACCACCCTGTCCCACTTGGCGTCGCTCCAGGCACAAAAATGGCCATATGTCTGGAGATTGGTCCCACACCCAAAGAGCCAGCAGGGAAAACTATGCCTTGTTCTAAAGCTCTTTGGGAACCGCTTGCGTAGCCCCACACACCTGGGGGCTGCAGGCTTTCCTGCTGCCTTCAGCCTCAAAAGCGCCCTGTCCCACTTGGCGTCGCTCCAGGCACAAAAATGGCCATATGTCTGGAGATTGGTCCCACGCCCAAAGAGCCAGCAGGGAAAACTATGCCTTGTTCTAAAGCTCTTTGGGAACCGCTTGCGTAGCCCCACACACTTGCGGGCTGCAGCCTTTTCTGGCGCTTTCAGCCTCAAAACCACCCTTTCCCACTTGGCGCCACGCCAGGCACAAAAATGGCCATAAGTCTGGAGATTGGTCCCATGCCCAAAGAGCCAGCAGGGAAAACTATGCCTTGTTCTAAAGCTCTTTGGGAACCGCTGGCGTAGCCCCACAGACCTGGGGGCTGCAGGCTTTCCTGCTGCCTTCAGCCTCAAAACCACCCTTTCCCACTTGGCGCCGCGCCAGGCACAAAAATGGCCATGTGTCTGGAGATTGGTCCCACGCCCAAAGAGCCAACAGGGAATATTATGCCTTGTTCTAAAGCTCTTTGGGAACCGCTTGCGTACCCCCACACACCTGGGGTCTGCAGGCTTTTATGGCGGCTTCAGTCTCAAAACCACCCACTCCCACTTGGCGCCGCGCCAGGCAGAAAAATGGCCATATGTCTGGAGACTGGTCCCACGCCCAAAGAGCAAGCAGGGAAAACTATGCCTTGTTCTAAAGCTCTTTGGGAACCGCTTGCGTAGCCCCACAGACCTGGGGACTGCAGGCTTTCCTGCTGCCTTCAGCCTCAAAACCACCCTTTCCCACTTGGTGCCGCGCCAGGCACAAAAATGGCCATATGTCTGGAGATTGGTCCCACGCCCGAAGAGCCAGCAGGGAAAACTATGCCTTGTTCTAAAGCTCTTTGGGAACCGCTTGCGTAGCACCACAGACCTGGGGGCTGCAGGCTTTCCTGCTGCCTTCAGCCTCAAAACCACCCTTTCCCACTTGGCGCCGCGCCAGGCACAAAAATGGCCATGTGTCTGGAGATTGGTCCCATGCCCAAAGAGCCAGCAGGGAAAACTATGCCTTGTTCTAAAGGTCTTTGGGAACCGCTGGCGTAGCCCCACACACCTGGGGGCTGCAGCCTTTTCTGGCGCTTACAGCCTCAAAACCACCCTTTCCCACTTGGCGCCACCCCAGGCACAAAAATGGCCATATGTCTGGAGACTGGTCCCATGCCCAAAGAGCCAGCAGGGAAAACTATGCCTTGTTCTAAAGCTCTTTGGGAACCGCTTGCGTAGCCCCACAGACCTGGTGGCTGCAGGCTTTCCTGCTGCCTTCAGCCTCAAAACCGCCCTCTCCCACTTGGCATCACTCCAGGCACAAAAATGGCCATATGTCTGGAGACTGGTCCCATGCCCAAAGAGCCAACAGGGAAAACTATGCCTTGGTCTAAAGCTCTTTGGCAACCACTTGCGTAGCCCCACACACCTGGGGGCTGCAGGATTTTCTGGCGCTTTCAGCGTCAAAACCACCCTTTCCCACTTGGAGCTGCGCCAGTCACTAAAATGGCCATATGTCTGGAGATTGGTCCCACGCCCAAAGAGCCAGCAGGGAAAACTATGCCTTGTTCTAAAGCTCTTTGGGAACCGCTTGCGTAGCCCCACAGACCTGGGGGCTGCAGGATTTTCTGGCGCTTTCAGCCTCAAAACAACCCTTTCCCACTTGGCGCTGCGCCAGGCACAAAAATGGCCATATGTCTGGAGATTGGTCCCACACCCAAAGAGCCAGCAGGGAAAACTATGCCTTGTTCTAAAGCTCTTTGGGAACCGCTTGCGTAGCCCCACACACTTGCGGGCTGCAGGCTTTCCTGCTGCCTTCAGCCTCAAAAGCGCCCTGTCCCACTTGGCGTCGTTCCAGGCACAAAAACGGCCCTATGTCTGGAGATTGGTCCCACGCCCAAAGAGCCAGCACGGAAAACTATGCCTTGTTCTAAAGCTCTTTGGGAACCGCTTGCGTAGCCCCACACACTTGCGGGCTGCAGCCTTTTCTGGCGCTTACAGCCTCAAAACCACCCTTTCCCACTTGGCGCCACGCCAGGCACAAAAATGGCCATAAGTCTGGAGACTGGTCCCATGCCCAAAGAGCCAGCAGGGAATACTATGCCTTGTTCTAAAGCTCTTTGGCAACCGCTTGCGTAGCC
Organism: Larus michahellis; assembly: GCF_964199755.1. NCBI lineage: Eukaryota > Metazoa > Chordata > Aves > Charadriiformes > Laridae > Larus > Larus michahellis. The sequence continues at coordinate 2,842,674 of NC_133917.1, read as the reverse complement.
CCTCACACCTGGGGTCTGCAGGATTTTCTGGCGCTTACAGCCTCAAAACCACCCTTTCCCACTTGGCACCGCGCCAGGCACAAAAATGGCCATATGTCTGGAGACTGGTCCCACGCCCAAAGAGCCAGCACGGAAAAATATGCCTTGTTCTAAAGCTCTTTGGGAACTGCTTGCGTAGCCCCACACACTTGTGGGCTGCAGGCTTTCCTGCTGCCTTCAGCCTCAAAACCACCCTTTCCCACTTGGTGCAGTGCCAGGCACAAAAATGGCCATATGTCTGGAGATTGGTCCCACGCCCAAAGAGCCAGCAGGGAAAACTATGCCTTGTTCTAAAGGTTTTTGGGAACCGCTTGCGTAGCCCCACACACCTGGGGGCTGCAGGCTTTCCTGCTGCCTTCAGCCTCAAAACCACCCTTTCCCACTTGCCGCCGCGCCAGGCAGAAAAATGGCCATATGTCTGGAGACTGGTCCCACGCCCAAAGAGCCAGCAGGGAAAACTATGCCTTGTTCTAAAGCTCTTTGGGAACCGCTTGCGTAGCCCCACACACCTGGGGGCTGCAGGCTTTCCTGCTGCCTTCAGCCTCAAAACCACCCCTTCCCACTTGGCGCCACGCCAGGACACAAAAATGGCCATATGCCTGGAGATTGGTCCCACGCCCAAAGAGCCAGCAGGGAAATCTATGCCTTGTTCTAAAGCTCTTTGGCAACCACTTGCGTAGCCCCACACACCTGGGGGCTGCAGGATTCTCTGGCGCCTTCAGCCTCAAAACCACCCTTTCCCACTTGGCGCTGCGCCAGGCACAAAAATGGCCATATGTCTGGAGATTGGTCCCACGCCCAAAGAGCCAGCAGGGAAAACTATGCCTTGTTCTAAAGCTCTTTGGGAACCGCTTGCGTAGCCCCACACACCTGGGGGCTGCAGGCTTTCCTGCTGCCTTCAGCCTCAAAACCACCCTTTCCCACTTGGCGCCGCGCCAGGCACAAAAATGGCCATATGTCTGGAGACTGGTCCCACGCCCGAAGAGCCAGCAGGGAAAACTATGCCTTGTTCTAAAGCTCTTTGGGAACCGCTTGCGTAGCCCCACAGACCTGGGGACTGCAGGCTTTCCTGCTACCTTCAGCCTCAAAACCACCCTTTCCCACTTGGTGCCGCGCCAGGCACAAAAATGGCCATATATCTGGAGACCAGTCCCACGCCCGAAGAGCCAGCAGGGAAAACTATGCCTTGTTCTAAAGCTCTTTGGGAACCGCTTGCGTAGCACCACAGACCTGGAGGCTGCAGGCTTTCCTGCTGCCTTCAGCCTCAAAACCACCCTTTCCCACTTGGTGCAGCGCCAGGCACAAAAATGGCCATATGTCTGGAGATAGTTCCCACGGCCAAAGAGCCAGCAGGGAAAACTATGCCTTGTTCTAAAGCTCTTTGGGAACCGCTTGCGTAGCCCCACAGACCTGGAGACTGCAGGCTTTCCTGCTGCCTTCAGCCTCAAAACCACCCTTTCCCACTTGGTGCCGCGCCAGGCACAAAAATGGCCATATGTCTGGAGACCAGTCCCACGCCCGAAGAGCCAGCAGGGAAAACTATGCCTTGTTCTAAAGCTCTTTGGGAACCGCTTGCGTAGCCCCACAGACCTGGGGGCTGCAGGCTTTCCTGCTGCCTTCAGCCTCAAAACCACCCTTTCCCACTTGGCGCCGCGCCAGGCACAAAAATGGCCATGTGTCTGGAGATTGGTCCCATGCCCAAAGAGCCAGCAGGGAAAACTATGCCTTGTTCTAAAGCTCTTTGGGAACCGCTTGCGTAGCCCCACAGACCTGGGGGCTGCAGGCTTTCCTGCTGCCTTCAGCCTCAAAACCGCCCTGTCCCACTTGGCATCACTCCAGGCACAAAAATGGCCATATGTCTGGAGATTGGTCCCACGCCCAAAGAGCCAACAGGGAAAACTATGCCTTGGTCTAAAGCTCTTTGGGAACCGCTTGCGTAGCCCCTCACACCTGGGGTCTGCAGGATGTTATGGCGCTTTCAGCCTCAAAACCGCCCTCTCCCACTTGGCGCCACGCCAAGCACAAAAATGGCCATATGTCTGGAGATTGGTCCCACGCCCAAAGAGCCAGCAGGGAAATCTATGCCTTGTTCTAAAGGTCTTTGGCAACCACTTGCGTAGCCCCACACACCTGGGGGCTGCAGGATTTTCTGGCGCTTTCAGCGTCAAAACCACCCTTTCCCACTTGGAGCTGCGCCAGTCACTAAAATGGCCATATGTCTGGAGATTGGTCCCACGCCAAAAGAGCCAGCAGGGAAAACTATGCCTTGTTCTAAAGCTCTTTGGGAACCGCTTGCGTAGCCCCACAGACCTGGGGGCTGCAGGATTTTCTGGCGCTTTCAGCCTCAAAACAACCCTTTCCCACTTGGCGCCACCCCAGGCACAAAAATGGCCATATGTCTGGAGATTGGTCCAACACCCAAACAGCCAGCAGGGAAAACTATGCCTTGTTCTAAAGCTCTTTGGGAACCGCTTGCGTAGCCCCACAGACATGGGGGCTGCAGGCTTTCCTGCTGCCTTCAGCCTCAAAAGCGCCCTGTCCCACTTGGCGTCGCTCCAGGCACAAAAACGGCCCTATGTCTGGAGATTGGTCCCACGCCCAAAGAGCCAGCAGGGAAAACTATGCCTTGTTCTAAAGCTCTTTGGGAACCGCTTGCGTAGCCCCACACACTTGCGGGCTGCAGCCTTTTCTGGCGCTTACAGCCTCAAAACCACCCTTTCCCACTTGGCGCCACGCCAGGCACAAAAATGGCCATAAGTCTGGAGACTGGTCCCATGCCCAAAGAGCCAGCAGGGAATACTATGCCTTGTTCTGAAGCTCTTTGGCAACCGCTTGCGTAGCCCCACAGACCTGGGGACTGCAGGCTTTCCTGCTACCTTCAGCCTCAAAACCACCCTTTCCCACTTGGTGCAGCGCCAGGCACAAAAATGGCCATATATCTGGAGACCAGTCCCACGCCCGAAGAGCCAGCAGGGAAAACTATGCCTTGTTCTAAAGCTCTTTGGGAACCGCTTGCGTAGCACCACAGACCTGGGGGCTGCAGGCTTTCCTGCTGCCTTCAGCCTCAAAACCACCCTTTCCCACTTGGTGCAGCGCCAGGCACAAAAATGGCCATATGTCTGGAGATTGGTCCCACGCCCAAAGAGCCAGCAGGGAAAACTATGCCTTGTTCTAAAGCTCTTTGGGAACCGTTGCGTAGCCCCACAGACCTGGGGGCTGCAGGCTTTCCTGCTGCCTTCAGCCTCAAAACCACCCTTTCCCGATTGGCGCCACGCCAGGCACAAAAATGGCCATGTGTCTGGAGATTGTTCCCACGCCCAAAGAGCCAGCAGGGAAAACTATGCCTTGTTCTAAAGCTCTTTGGGATCCGCTTGCGTAGCCCCTCACACCTGGGGTCTGCAGGATGTTATGGCGCTTTCAGCCTCAAAACCGCCCTCTCCCACTTGGCGCCACGCCAGGCACAAAAATGGCCATATGTCTGGAGACTGGTCCCACGCCCAAAGAGCCAGCAGGGAAAACTATGCCTTGTTCTAAGGCTCTTTGGGAACCGCTTGCGTAGCCCCACACACTTGCGGGCTGCAGGCTTTCCTGCTGCCTTCAGCCTCAAAACCACCCTTTCCCACTTGGCGCCGCGCCAGGCACAAAAATGGCCATATGTCTGGAGACTGGTCCCACGCCCAAAGAGCCAGCAGGGAAAACTATGCCTTGTTCTAAAGCTCTTTGGGAACCGCTTGCGTAGCCCCACAGACCTGGGGGCTGCAGGCTTTCCTGCTGCCTTCAGCCTTAAAACCACCCTGTCCCACTTGGCGTCGCTCCAGGCACAAAAATGGCCATATGTCTGGAGACTGGTCCCACACACAAAGAGCCAGCAGGGAAAACTATGCCTTGTTCTAAAGCTCTTTGGGAACCGCTTGCGTAGCCCCACAGACATGGGGGCTGCAGGCTTTCCTGCTGCCTTCAGCCTCAAAAGCGCCCTGTCCCACTTGGCGTCGCTCCAGGCACAAAAACGGCCCTATGTCTGGAGATTGGTCCCACGCCCAAAGAGCCAGCAGGGAAAACTATGCCTTGTTCTAAAGCTCTTTGGGAACCGCTTGCGTAGCCCCACACACTTGCGGGCTGCAGCCTTTTCTGGCGCTTACAGCCTCAAAACCACCCTTTCCCACTTGGCGCCACCCCAGGCACAAAAATGGCCATAAGTCTGGAGACTGGTCCCATGCCCAAAGAGCCAGCAGGGAATACTATGCCTTGTTCTAAAGCTCTTTGGCAACCGCTTGCGTAGCCCCTCACACCTGGGGTCTGCAGGATTTTCTGGCGCTTTCAGCCTCAAAACCACCCTTTCCCACTTGGCACCGCGCCAGGCACAAAAATGGCCATATGTCTGGAGACTGGTCCCACGCCCAAAGAGCCAGCAGGGAAATCTATGCCTTGTTCTAAAGCTCTTTGGGAACCGCTTGCGTAGCCCCTCACACCTGGGGGCTGCAGGCTTTCCTGCTGCCTTCAGCCTCAAAACCACCCTTTCCCACTTGGCGCCACCCCAGGCACAAAAATGGCCATATGTCTGGAGATTGTTCCCACGCCCAAAGAGCCAGCAGGGAAAACTATGCCTTGTTCTAAAGCTCTTTGGGAACCGCTTGCGTAGCCCCACAGACTTGCGGGCTGCAGGCTTTTCTGGCGCTTTCAGCCTCAAAACCACCCTTTCCCACTTGGCGCCGCGCCAGGCACAAAAATGGCCATATGTCTGGAGACTGGTCCCACGCCCAAATAGCCAGCAGGGAAAACTATGCCTTGTTGTAAAGCTCTTGGGATCCGATTGCGTAGCACCACAGACCTGGGGGCTGCAGGCTTTCCTGCTGCCTTCAGCCTTAAAACCACCCTGTCCCACTTGGCGTCGCTCCAGGCACAAAAATGGCCATATGTCTGGAGACTGGTCCCACACACAAAGAGCCAGCAGGGAAAACTATGCCTTGTTCTAAAGCTCTTTGGGAACCGCTTGCGTAGCCCCACAGACATGGGGGCTGCAGGCTTTCCTGCTGCCTTCAGCCTCAAAAGCGCCCTGTCCCACTTGGCGTCGCTCCAGGCACAAAAACGGCCCTATGTCTGGAGATTGGTCCCACGCCCAAAGAGCCAGCAGGGAAAACTATGCCTTGTTCTAAAGCTCTTTGGGAACCGCTTGCGTAGCCCCACACACTTGCGGGCTGCAGCCTTTTCTGGCGCTTACAGCCTCAAAACCACCCTTTCCCACTTGGCGCCACCCCAGGCACAAAAATGGCCATAAGTCTGGAGACTGGTCCCATGCCCAAAGAGCCAGCAGGGAATACTATGCCTTGTTCTAAAGCTCTTTGGCAACCGCTTGCGTAGCCCCTCACACCTGGGGTCTGCAGGATTTTCTGGCGCTTTCAGCCTCAAAACCACCCTTTCCCACTTGGCACCGCGCCAGGCACAAAAATGGCCATATGTCTGGAGACTGGTCCCACGCCCAAAGAGCCAGCAGGGAAAACTATGCCTTGTTCTAAAGCTCTTTGGGAACCGCTTGCGTAGCCCCTCACACCTGGGGGCTGCAGGCTTTCCTGCTGCCTTCAGCCTCAAAACCACCCTTTCCCACTTGGCGCCACCCCAGGCACAAAAATGGCCATATGTCTGGAGATTGTTCCCACGCCCAAAGAGCCAGCAGGGAAAACTATGCCTTGTTCTAAAGCTCTTTGGGAACCGCTTGCGTAGCCCCACAGACTTGCGGGCTGCAGGCTTTTCTGGCGCTTTCAGCCTCAAAACCACCCTTTCCCACTTGGCGCCGCGCCAGGCACAAAAATGGCCATGTGTCTGGAGATTGGTCCCACGCCCAAAGAGCCAACAGGGAATATTATGCCTTGTTCTAAAGCTCTTTGGCAACCGCTTGCGTAGCCCCACACACCTGGGGTCTGCAGGCTTTTATGGCGCCTTCAGCCTCAAAACCACCCATTCCCACTTGGCGCCGCGCCAGGCACAAAAATGGCCATATGTCTGGAGACTGGTCCCACGCCCAAAGAGCCAGCAGGGAAAACTATGCCTTGTTCTAAAGCTCTTTGGGAACCGCTTGCGTAGCCCCACAGACCTGGGGACTGCAGGCTTTCCTGCTGCCTTCAGCCTCAAAACCACCCTTTCCCACTTGGTGCCGCGCCAGGCACAAAAATGGCCATATGTCTGGAGACCAGTCCCACGCCCGAAGAGCCAGCAGGGAAAACTATGCCTTGTTCTAAAGCTCTTTGGGAACCGCTTGCGTAGCACCACAGACCTGGGGGCTGCAGGCTTTCCTGCTGCCTTCAGCCTCAAAACCACCCTTTCCCACTTGGCGCCACGCCAGGCACAAAAATGGCCATATGTCTGGAGATTGTTCCCACGCCCAAAGAGCCAGCAGGGAAAACTATGCCTTGTTCTAAAGCTCTTTGGGAACCGCTTGCGTAGCCCCACAGAGCTGGGGGCTGCAGGCTTTCCTGCTGCCTTCAGCCTCAAAACCACCCTTTCCCACTTGGTGCAGTGCAAGGCACAAAAATGGCCATGTGTCTGGAGATTGGTCCCATGCCCAAAGAGCCAGCAGGGAAAACTATGCCTTGTTCTAAAGGTCTTTGGGAACCGCTGGCGTAGCCCCACACACCTGGGGGCTGCAGCCTATTCTGGCGCTTACAGCCTCAAAACCACCCTTTCCCACTTGGCGCCACCCCAGGCACAAAAATGGCCATATGTCTGGAGACTGGTCCCATGCCCAAAGAGCCAGCAGGGAAAACTATGCCTTGTTCTAAAGCTCTTTGGGAACCGCTTGTGTAGCCCCACAGACCTGGGGGCTGCAGGCTTTCCTGCTGCCTTCAGCCTCAAAACCGCCCTCTCCCACTTGGCATCACTCCAGGCACAAAAATGGCCATATGTCTGGAGATTGGTCCCACGCCCAAAGAGCCAACAGGGAAAACTATGCCTTGCTCTAAAGCTCTTTGGGAACCGCTTGCGTAGCCCCTCACACCTGGGGTCTGCAGGATGTTATGGCGCTTTCAGCCTCAAAACCGCCCTCTCCCACTTGGCGCCACGCCAGGCACAAAAATGGCCATATGTCTGGAGATTGGTCCCATGCCCAAAGAGCCAGCAGGGAAAACTATGCCTTGTTCTAAAGCTCTTTGGGAACCGCTTGCGTAGCCCCACACACTTGCGGGCTGCAGGCTTTCCTGCTGCCTTCAGCCTCAAAACCACCCTTTCCCACTTGGCGCCGCGCCAGGCACAAAAATGGCCATATGTCTGGAGACTGGTCCCACGCCCAAAGAGCCAGCAGGGAAAACTATGCCTTGTTCTAAAGCTCTTTGGGAACCGCTTGCGTAGCCCCACAGACCTGGGGGCTGCAGGCTTTCCTGCTGCCTTCAGCCTTAAAACCGCCCTGTCCCACTTGGCGTCGCTCCAGGCACAAAAATGGCCATATGTCTGGAGACTGGTCCCACACCCAAAGAGCCAGCAGGGAAAACTATGCCTTGTTCTAAAGCTCTTTGGGAACCGCTTGCGTAGCCCCACAGACATGGGGGCTGCAGGCTTTCCTGCTGCCTTCAGCCTCAAAAGCGCCCTGTCCCACTTGGCGTCGCTCCAGGCACAAAAACGGCCCTATGGCTGGAGATTGGTCCCACGCCCAAAGAGCCAGCACGGAAAACTATGCCTTGTTCTAAAGCTCTTTGGGAACCGCTTGCGTAGCCCCACACACTTGCGGGCTGCAGCCTTTTCTGGCGCTTACAGCCTCAAAACCACCCTTTCCCACTTGGCGCCACGCCAGGCACAAAAATGGCCATATGTCTGGAGATTGGTCCCACACCCAAAGAGCCAGCAGGGAAAACAATGCCTTGTTCTAAAGCTCTTTGGGAACCGCTTGCGTAGCCCCACAGACCTGGGGGCTGCAGGCTTTCCTGCTGCCTTCAGCCTCAAAACCACCCTTTCCCACTTGGCGCCGCGCCAGGCACAAAAATGGCCATATGTCTGGAGTTTGGTCCCACGCCCAAAGAGCCAGCAGGGAAAACTATGCCTTGTTCTAAAGCTCTTTGGGAACCGCTTGCGTAGCCCCACACACTTGCGGGCTGCAGGCTTTCCTGCTGCCTTCAGCCTCAAAACCACCCTTTCCCACTTGGTGCAGCGCCAGGCACAAAAATGGCCATATGTCTGGAGATTGGTCCCACGCCCAAAGAGCCAGCAGGGAAAACAATGCCTTGTTCTAAAGCTCTTTGGGAACCGCTTGCGTAGCCCCACAGACCTGGGGGCTGCAGGCTTTCCTGCTGCCTTCAGCCTCAAAACCACCCTTTCCCACTTGGCGCCGCGCCAGGCACAAAAATGGCCATATGTCTGGAGACTGGTCCCATGCCCAAAGAGCCAGCAGGGAAAACTATGCCTTGTTCTAAAGCTCTTTGGGAACCGCTTGCGTAGCCCCACACACCTGGGGGCTGCAGGATTTTCTGGCGCTTTCAGCGTCAAAACCACCCTTTCCCACTTGGAGCTGCGCCAGTCACTAAAATGGCCATATGTCTGGAGATTGGTCCCACGCCCAAAGAGCCAGCAGGGAAAACTATGCCTTGTTCTAAAGCTCTTTGGGAACCGCTTGCGTAGCCCCACACACTTGCGGGCTGCAGGCTTTCCTGCTGCCTTCAGCCTCAAAACCACCCTTTCCCACTTGGCGCTGCGCCAGGCACAAAAATGGCCATATGTCTGGAGATTGGTCCCACGCCCAAAGAGCCAGCAGGGAAAACTATGCCTTGTTCTAAAGCTCTTTGGGAACCGCTTGCGTAGCCCCACAGACCTGGGGGCTGCAGGATGTTATGGCGCTTTCAGCCTCAAAACCGCCCTCTCCCACTTGGCGCCACGCCAGGCACAAAAATGGCCATATGTCTGGAGATTGGTCCCATGCTCAAAGAGCCAGCAGGGAAAACTATGCCTTGTTCTAAAGCTCTTTGTGAACCGCTTGCGTAGCCCCACACACTTGCGGGCTGCAGGCTTTCCTGCTGCCTTCAGCCTCAAAACCACCCTTTCCCACTTGGCGCCGCGCCAGGCACAAAAATGGCCATATGTCTGGAGACTGGTCCCACGCCCAAAGAGCCAGCAGGGAAAACTATGCCTTGTTCTAAAGCTCTTTGGGAACCGCTTGTGTAGCCCCACAGACCTGGGGGCTGCAGGCTTTCCTGCTGCCTTCAGCCTCAAAACCACCCTGTCCCACTTGGCGTCGCTCCAGGCACAAAAATGGCCATATGTCTGGAGACTGGTCCCACACCCAAAGAGCCAGCAGGGAAAACAATGCCTTGTTCTAAAGCTCTTTGGGAACCGCTTGCGTAGCCCCACAGACCTGGGGGCTGCAGGCTTTCCTGCTGCCTTCAGCCTCAAAAGCGCCCTGTCCCACTTGGCGTCGCTCCAGGCACAAAAACGGCCCTATGTCTGGAGATTGGTCCCACGCCCAAAGAGCCAGCAGGGAAATCTATGCCTTGTTCTAAAGCTCTTTGGGAACCGCTTGCGTAGCCCCACAGACCTGGGGGCTGCAGGCTTTCCTGCTGCCTTCAGCCTTAAAACCACCCTGTCCCACTTGGCGTCGCTCCAGGCACAAAAATGGCCATATGTCTGGAGACTGGTCCCACACCCAAAGAGCCAGCAGGGAAAACTATGCCTTGTTCTAAAGCTCTTTGGCAACCGCTTGCGTAGCCCCACACACTTGCGGGCTGCAGCCTTTTCTGGCGCTTACAGCCTCAAAACCACCCTTTCCCACTTGGCGCCGCGCCAGGCACAAAAATGGCCATAAGTCTGGAGACTGGTCCCATGCCCAAAGAGCCAGCAGGGAATACTATGCCTTGTTCTAAAGCTCTTTGGCAACCGCTTGCGTAGCCCCTCACACCTGGGGTCTGCAGGATTTTCTGGCGCTTACAGCCTCAAAACCACCCTTTCCCACTTGGCACCGCGCCAGGCACAAAAATGGCCATATGTCTGGAGACTGGTCCCACGCCCAAAGAGCCAGCACGGAAAACTATGCCTTGTTCTAAAGCTCTTTGGGAACCGCTTGCGTAGCCCCACAGACCTGGGGGCTGCAGGCTTTCCTGCTGCCTTCAGCCTCAAAACCACCCTTTCCCACTTGGTGCAGCGCCAGGCACAATAATGGCCATATGTCTGGAGATTGGTCCCACGCCCAAAGAGCCAGCAGGGAAAACTATGCCTTGTTCTAAAGCTCTTTGGGAACCGCTTGCGTAGCCCCACACACCTGGGGGCTGCAGGCTTTCCTGCTGCCTTGAGCCTCAGAACCACCCTTTCCCACTTGGCGCCGCGCCAGGCACAAAAATGGCCATAAGTCTGGAGACTGGTCCCACGCCCAAAGAGCCAGCAGGGAAAACTATGCCTTGTTCTAAAGCTCTTTGGGAACCGCTTGCGTAGCCCCACACACTTGCGGGCTGCAGGCTTTCCTGCTGCCTTCAGCCTCAAAACCACCCTTTCCCACTTGGTGCAGCGCCAGGCACAAAAATGGCCATATGTCTGGAGATTGGTCCCACGCCCAAAGAGCCAGCAGGGAAAACAATGCCTTGTTCTAAAGCTCTTTGGGAACCGCTTGCGTAGCCCCACAGACCTGGGGGCTGCAGGCTTTCCTGCTGCCTTCAGCCTCAAAACCACCCTTTCCCACTTGGCGCCGCGCCAGGCACAAAAATGGCCATATGTCTGGAGACTGGTCCCATGCCCAAAGAGCCAGCAGGGAAAACTATGCCTTGTTCTAAAGCTCTTTGGGAACCGCTTGCGTAGCCCCACACACCTGGGGGCTGCAGGATTTTCTGGCGCTTTCAGCGTCAAAACCACCCTTTCCCACTTGGAGCTGCGCCAGTCACTAAAATGGCCATATGTCTGGAGATTGGTCCCACGCCCAAAGAGCCAGCAGGGAAAACTATGCCTTGTTCTAAAGCTCTTTGGGAACCGCTTGCGTAGCCCCACACACTTGCGGGCTGCAGGCTTTCCTGCTGCCTTCAGCCTCAAAACCACCCTTTCCCACTTGGCGCTGCGCCAGGCACAAAAATGGCCATATGTCTGGAGATTGGTCCCACGCCCAAAGAGCCAGCAGGGAAAACTATGCCTTGTTCTAAAGCTCTTTGGGAACCGCTTGCGTAGCCCCACAGACCTGGGGGCTGCAGGATGTTATGGCGCTTTCAGCCTCAAAACCGCCCTCTCCCACTTGGCGCCACGCCAGGCACAAAAATGGCCATATGTCTGGAGATTGGTCCCATGCTCAAAGAGCCAGCAGGGAAAACTATGCCTTGTTCTAAAGCTCTTTGGGAACCGCTTGCGTAGCCCCACACACTTGCGGGCTGCAGGCTTTCCTGCTGCCTTCAGCCTCAAAACCACCCTTTCCCACTTGGCGCCGCGCCAGGCACAAAAATGGCCATATGTCTGGAGACTGGTCCCACGCCCAAAGAGCCAGCAGGGAAAACTATGCCTTGTTCTAAAGCTCTTTGGGAACCGCTTGTGTAGCCCCACAGACCTGGGGGCTGCAGGCTTTCCTGCTGCCTTCAGCCTCAAAACCACCCTGTCCCACTTGGCGTCGCTCCAGGCACAAAAATGGCCATATGTCTGGAGACTGGTCCCACACCCAAAGAGCCAGCAGGGAAAACAATGCCTTGTTCTAAAGCTCTTTGGGAACCGCTTGCGTAGCCCCAGAGACATGGGGGCTGCAGGCTTTCCTGCTGCCTTCAGCCTCAAAAGCGCCCTGTCCCACTTGGCGTCGCTCCAGGCACAAAAACGGCCCTATGTCTGGAGATTGGTCCCACGCCCAAAGAGCCAGCAGGGAAATCTATGCCTTGTTCTAAAGCTCTTTGGGAACCGCTTGCGTAGCCCCACAGACCTGGGGGCTGCAGGCTTTCCTGCTGCCTTCAGCCTTAAAACCACCCTGTCCCACTTGGCGTCGCTCCAGGCACAAAAATGGCCATATGTCTGGAGACTGGTCCCACACCCAAAGAGCCAGCAGGGAAAACTATGCCTTGTTCTAAAGCTCTTTGGCAACCGCTTGCGTAGCCCCACACACTTGCGGGCTGCAGCCTTTTCTGGCGCTTACAGCCTCAAAACCACCCTTTCCCACTTGGCGCCACGCCAGGCACAAAAATGGCCATAAGTCTGGAGACTGGTCCCATGCCCAAAGAGCCAGCAGGGAATACTATGCCTTGTTCTAAAGCTCTTTGGCAACCGCTTGCGTAGCCCCTCACACCTGGGGTCTGCAGGATTTTCTGGCGCTTACAGCCTCAAAACCACCCTTTCCCACTTGGCACCGCGCCAGGCACAAAAATGGCCATATGTCTGGAGACTGGTCCCACGCCCAAAGAGCCAGCAGGGAAAACTATGCCTTGTTCTAAAGCTCTTTGGGAACCGCTTGCGTAGCCCCACAGACCTGGGGGCTGCAGGCTTTCCTGCTGCCTTCAGCCTCAAAACCACCCTTTCCCACTTGGTGCAGCGCCAGGCACAATAATGGCCATATGTCTGGAGATTGGTCCCACGCCCAAAGAGCCAGCAGGGAAAACTATGCCTTGTTCTAAAGCTCTTTGGGAACCGCTTGCGTAGCCCCACACACCTGGGGGCTGCAGGCTTTCCTGCTGCCTTGAGCCTCAGAACCACCCTTTCCCACTTGGCGCCGCGCCAGGCACAAAAATGGCCATAAGTCTGGAGACTGGTCCCACGCCCAAAGAGCCAGCAGGGAAAACTATGCCTTGTTCTAAAGCTCTTTGGGAACCGCTTGCGTAGCCCCACAGACCTGGGGGCTGCAGGCTTTCCTGCTGCCTTCAGCCTCAAAACCACCCTTTCCCACTTGGCGCCGCGCCAGGCACAAAAATGGCCATATGTCTGGAGTTTGGTCCCACGCCCAAAGAGCCAGCAGGGAAAACTATGCCTTGTTCTAAAGCTCTTTGGGAACCGCTTGCGTAGCCCCACACACTTGCGGGCTGCAGGCTTTCCTGCTGCCTTCAGCCTCAAAACCACCCTTTCCCACTTGGTGCAGCGCCAGGCACAAAAATGGCCATATGTCTGGAGATTGGTCCCACGCCCAAAGAGCCAGCAGGGAAAACAATGCCTTGTTCTAAAGCTCTTTGGGAACCGCTTGCGTAGCCCCACAGACCTGGGGGCTGCAGGCTTTCCTGCTGCCTTCAGCCTCAAAACCACCCTTTCCCACTTGGCGCCGCGCCAGGCACAAAAATGGCCATATGTCTGGAGACTGGTCCCATGCCCAAAGAGCCAGCAGGGAAAACTATGCCTTGTTCTAAAGCTCTTTGGGAACCGCTTGCGTAGCCCCACACACCTGGGGGCTGCAGGATTTTCTGGCGCTTTCAGCGTCAAAACCACCCTTTCCCACTTGGAGCTGCGCCAGTCACTAAAATGGCCATATGTCTGGAGATTGGTCCCACGCCCAAAGAGCCAGCAGGGAAAACTATGCCTTGTTCTAAAGCTCTTTGGGAACCGCTTGCGTAGCCCCACACACTTGCGGGCTGCAGGCTTTCCTGCTGCCTTCAGCCTCAAAACCACCCTTTCCCACTTGGCGCTGCGCCAGGCACAAAAATGGCCATATGTCTGGAGATTGGTCCCACGCCCAAAGAGCCAGCAGGGAAAACTATGCCTTGTTCTAAAGCTCTTTGGGAACCGCTTGCGTAGCCCCACAGACCTGGGGGCTGCAGGATGTTATGGCGCTTTCAGCCTCAAAACCGCCCTCTCCCACTTGGCGCCACGCCAGGCACAAAAATGGCCATATGTCTGGAGATTGGTCCCATGCTCAAAGAGCCAGCAGGGAAAACTATGCCTTGTTCTAAAGCTCTTTGTGAACCGCTTGCGTAGCCCCACACACTTGCGGGCTGCAGGCTTTCCTGCTGCCTTCAGCCTCAAAACCACCCTTTCCCACTTGGCGCCGCGCCAGGCACAAAAATGGCCATATGTCTGGAGACTGGTCCCACGCCCAAAGAGCCAGCAGGGAAAACTATGCCTTGTTCTAAAGCTCTTTGGGAATCGCTTGTGTAGCCCCACAGACCTGGGGGCTGCAGGCTTTCCTGCTGCCTTCAGCCTCAAAACCACCCTGTCCCACTTGGCGTCGCTCCAGGCACAAAAATGGCCATATGTCTGGAGACTGGTCCCACACCCAAAGAGCCAGCAGGGAAAACAATGCCTTGTTCTAAAGCTCTTTGGGAACCGCTTGCGTAGCCCCAGAGACATGGGGGCTGCAGGCTTTCCTGCTGCCTTCAGCCTCAAAAGCGCCCTGTCCCACTTGGCGTCGCTCCAGGCACAAAAACGGCCCTATGTCTGGAGATTGGTCCCACGCCCAAAGAGCCAGCAGGGAAATCTATGCCTTGTTCTAAAGCTCTTTGGGAACCGCTTGCGTAGCCCCACACACCTGGGGGCTGCAGGCTTTCCTGCTGCCTTCAGCCTTAAAACCACCCTGTCCCACTTGGCGTCGCTCCAGGCACAAAAATGGCCATATGTCTGGAGACTGGTCCCACACCCAAAGAGCCAGCAGGGAAAACTATGCCTTGTTCTAAAGCTCTTTGGCAACCGCTTGCGTAGCCCCACACACTTGCGGGCTGCAGCCTTTTCTGGCGCTTACAGCCTCAAAACCACCCTTTCCCACTTGGCGCCGCGCCAGGCACAAAAATGGCCATAAGTCTGGAGACTGGTCCCATGCCCAAAGAGCCAGCAGGGAATACTATGCCTTGTTCTAAAGCTCTTTGGCAACCGCTTGCGTAGCCCCTCACACCTGGGGTCTGCAGGATTTTCTGGCGCTTACAGCCTCAAAACCACCCTTTCCCACTTGGCACCGCGCCAGGCACAAAAATGGCCATATGTCTGGAGACTGGTCCCACGCCCAAAGAGCCAGCACGGAAAACTATGCCTTGTTCTAAAGCTCTTTGGGAACCGCTTGCGTAGCCCCACAGACCTGGGGGCTGCAGGCTTTCCTGCTGCCTTCAGCCTCAAAACCACCCTTTCCCACTTGGTGCAGCGCCAGGCACAATAATGGCCATATGTCTGGAGATTGGTCCCACGCCCAAAGAGCCAGCAGGGAAAACTATGCCTTGTTCTAAAGCTCTTTGGGAACCGCTTGCGTAGCCCCACACACCTGGGGGCTGCAGGCTTTCCTGCTGCCTTGAGCCTCAGAACCACCCTTTCCCACTTGGCGCCGCGCCAGGCACAAAAATGGCCATAAGTCTGGAGACTGGTCCCACGCCCAAAGAGCCAGCAGGGAAAACTATGCCTTGTTCTAAAGCTCTTTGGGAACCGCTTGCGTAGCCCCACACACTTGCGGGCTGCAGGCTTTCCTGCTGCCTTCAGCCTCAAAACCACCCTTTCCCACTTGGTGCAGCGCCAGGCACAAAAATGGCCATATGTCTGGAGATTGGTCCCACGCCCAAAGAGCCAGCAGGGAAAACAATGCCTTGTTCTAAAGCTCTTTGGGAACCGCTTGCGTAGCCCCACAGACCTGGGGGCTGCAGGCTTTCCTGCTGCCTTCAGCCTCAAAACCACCCTTTCCCACTTGGCGCCGCGCCAGGCACAAAAATGGCCATATGTCTGGAGACTGGTCCCATGCCCAAAGAGCCAGCAGGGAAAACTATGCCTTGTTCTAAAGCTCTTTGGGAACCGCTTGCGTAGCCCCACACACCTGGGGGCTGCAGGATTTTCTGGCGCTTTCAGCGTCAAAACCACCCTTTCCCACTTGGAGCTGCGCCAGTCACTAAAATGGCCATATGTCTGGAGATTGGTCCCACGCCCAAAGAGCCAGCAGGGAAAACTATGCCTTGTTCTAAAGCTCTTTGGGAACCGCTTGCGTAGCCCCACACACTTGCGGGCTGCAGGCTTTCCTGCTGCCTTCAGCCTCAAAACCACCCTTTCCCACTTGGCGCTGCGCCAGGCACAAAAATGGCCATATGTCTGGAGATTGGTCCCACGCCCAAAGAGCCAGCAGGGAAAACTATGCCTTGTTCTAAAGCTCTTTGGGAACCGCTTGCGTAGCCCCACAGACCTGGGGGCTGCAGGATGTTATGGCGCTTTCAGCCTCAAAACCGCCCTCTCCCACTTGGCGCCACGCCAGGCACAAAAATGGCCATATGTCTGGAGATTGGTCCCATGCTCAAAGAGCCAGCAGGGAAAACTATGCCTTGTTCTAAAGCTCTTTGGGAACCGCTTGCGTAGCCCCACACACTTGCGGGCTGCAGGCTTTCCTGCTGCCTTCAGCCTCAAAACCACCCTTTCCCACTTGGCGCCGCGCCAGGCACAAAAATGGCCATATGTCTGGAGACTGGTCCCACGCCCAAAGAGCCAGCAGGGAAAACTATGCCTTGTTCTAAAGCTCTTTGGGAACCGCTTGTGTAGCCCCACAGACCTGGGGGCTGCAGGCTTTCCTGCTGCCTTCAGCCTCAAAACCACCCTGTCCCACTTGGCGTCGCTCCAGGCACAAAAATGGCCATATGTCTGGAGACTGGTCCCACACCCAAAGAGCCAGCAGGGAAAACAATGCCTTGTTCTAAAGCTCTTTGGGAACCGCTTGCGTAGCCCCAGAGACATGGGGGCTGCAGGCTTTCCTGCTGCCTTCAGCCTCAAAAGCGCCCTGTCCCACTTGGCGTCGCTCCAGGCACAAAAACGGCCCTATGTCTGGAGATTGGTCCCACGCCCAAAGAGCCAGCAGGGAAATCTATGCCTTGTTCTAAAGCTCTTTGGGAACCGCTTGCGTAGCCCCACAGACCTGGGGGCTGCAGGCTTTCCTGCTGCCTTCAGCCTTAAAACCACCCTGTCCCACTTGGCGTCGCTCCAGGCACAAAAATGGCCATATGTCTGGAGACTGGTCCCACACCCAAAGAGCCAGCAGGGAAAACTATGCCTTGTTCTAAAGCTCTTTGGCAACCGCTTGCGTAGCCCCACACACTTGCGGGCTGCAGCCTTTTCTGGCGCTTACAGCCTCAAAACCACCCTTTCCCACTTGGCGCCACGCCAGGCACAAAAATGGCCATAAGTCTGGAGACTGGTCCCATGCCCAAAGAGCCAGCAGGGAATACTATGCCTTGTTCTAAAGCTCTTTGGCAACCGCTTGCGTAGCCCCTCACACCTGGGGTCTGCAGGATTTTCTGGCGCTTACAGCCTCAAAACCACCCTTTCCCACTTGGCACCGCGCCAGGCACAAAAATGGCCATATGTCTGGAGACTGGTCCCACGCCCAAAGAGCCAGCAGGGAAAACTATGCCTTGTTCTAAAGCTCTTTGGGAACCGCTTGCGTAGCCCCACAGACCTGGGGGCTGCAGGCTTTCCTGCTGCCTTCAGCCTCAAAACCACCCTTTCCCACTTGGTGCAGCGCCAGGCACAATAATGGCCATATGTCTGGAGATTGGTCCCACGCCCAAAGAGCCAGCAGGGAAAACTATGCCTTGTTCTAAAGCTCTTTGGGAACCGCTTGCGTAGCCCCACACACCTGGGGGCTGCAGGCTTTCCTGCTGCCTTGAGCCTCAGAACCACCCTTTCCCACTTGGCGCCGCGCCAGGCACAAAAATGGCCATATGTCTGGAGATTGGTCCCACGCCCAAAGAGCCAGCAGGGAAAACTATGCCTTGTTCTAAAGCTCTTTGGGAACCGCTTGCGTAGCCCCACAGACCTGGGGGCTGCATGCTTTCCTGCTGCCTTCAGCCTCAAAACCACCCTTTCCCACTTGGCGCCGCGCCAGGCACAAAAATGGCCATATGTCTGGAGATTGGTCCCACGCCCAAAGAGCCAGCAGGGAAAACTATGCCTTGTTCTAAAGCTCTTTGGGAACTGCTTGCGTAGCCCCACAGACCTGGGGGCTGCAGGCTTTCCTGCTGCCTTCAGCCTCAAAATCACCCTTTCCCACTTGGTGCCGCGCCAGGCACAAAAATGGCCATAAGTCTGGAGACTGGTCCCACGCCCAAAGAGCCAGCAGGGAAAACTATGCCTTGTTCTAAAGCTCTTTGGCAACCGCTTGCGTAGCCCCACAGACCTGGGGGCTGCAGGCTTTCCTGCTGCCTTCAGCCTCAAAACCACCCTTTCCCACTTGGTGCCGCGCCAGCCTCCAAAATCTGCATTTGTCTGGAGATTGGTCCCACGCCCAAAGAGCCAGCAGGGAAAACTATGCCTTGTTCTAAAGCTCTTTGGGAACCGCTGGTGTGGCCCCACAGACGTGGGGGCTGCAGGCTTTCCTGCTGCCTTCAGCCTCAAAACCACCCTTTCCCACTTGGCGCCATGCCAGGCACAAAAATGGCCATATGTCTGGAGATTGGTCCCACGCCCAAAGAGCCAGCAGGGAAAACTATGCCTTGTTCTAAAGCTCTTTGGGAACCGCTTGCGTAGCCCAAAACACCTGCGGTCTGCAGGCTTTCCTGCTGCCTTCAGCCTCAAAACCGCCCTCTCTCACTTAGCGTCACTCCAGGCACAAAAATGGCCATATGTCTGGAGATTGGTCCCACGCCCAAAGAGCCAGCAGGGAAAACTATGCCTTGTTCTAAAGCTCTTTGGGAACCGCTTGCGTAGCCCCACAGACCTGGGGGCTGCAGGCTTTCCTGCTGCCTTCAGCCTCAAAACCACCCTTTCCCACTTGGCGCCGCGCCAGGCACAAAAATGGCCATGTGTCTGGAGATTGGTCCCATGCGCAAAGACCCAGCAGGGAAAACTATGCCTTGTTCTAAAGCTCTTTGGGAACCGATTGCGTAGCCCCACAGACCTGGGGGTGCAGGCTTTCCTGCTGCCTTCAGCCTCAAAACCGCCCTCTCCCACTTGGCATCACTCCAGGCAGAAAAATGGCCATATGTCTGGAGATTGGTCCCACGCCCAAAGAGCCAACAGGGAAAACTATGCCTTGGTCTAAAGCTCTTTGGGAACCGCTTGCGTAGCCCCTCACACCTGGGGTCTGCAGGATGTTATGGCGCTTTCAGCCTCAAAACCGCCCTCTCCCACTTGGCGCCACGCCAGGCACAAAAATGGCCATATGTCTGGAGATTGGTCCCATGCCCAAAGAGCCAGCAGGGAAAACTATGCCTTGTTCTAAAGCTCTTTGGGAACCGCTTGCGTAGCCCCACAGACCTGGGGGCTGCAGGCTTTTCTGGCGCTTTCAGCCTCAAAACCACCCTTTCCCACTTGGCGCCGCGCCAGGCACAAAAATGGCCATATGTCTGGAGACTGGTCCCACGCCCAAAGAGCCAGCAGGGAAAACTATGCCTTGTTCTAAAGCTCTTTGGGAACCGCTTGCGTAGCCCCACACACCTGGGGGCTGCAGGCTTTCCTGCTGCCTTCAGCCTCAAAACCACCCTTTCCCACTTGGCGCCACGCCAGGCACAAAAATGGCCATATGTCTGGAGATTGGTCCCACGCCCAAAGAGCCAGCAGGGAAAACTATGCCTTGTTCTAAAGCTCTTTGGGAACCGCTGGCGTAGCCCCACAGACGTGGGGGCTGCAGGCTTTCCTGCTGCCTTCAGCCTCAAAACCACCCTTTCCCACTTGGCGCCGCGCCAGGCACAAAAATGGCCATGTGTCTGGAGATTGGTCCCACGCCCAAAGAGCCAACAGGGAATATTATGCCTTGTTCTAGAGCTCTTTGGGAACCGCTTGCGTAGCCCCACAGACCTGGGGTCTGCAGGCTTTTAGGGCGCCTTCAGCCTCAAAACCACCCTTTCCCACTTGGCGCCGCGCCAGGCACAAAAATGGCCATATGTCTGGAGACTGGTCCCACGCCCAAAGAGCAAGCAGGGAAAACTATGCCTTGTTCTAAAGCTCTTTGAGAACCGCTTGCGTAGCCCCACAGACCTGGGGACTGCAGGCTTTCCTGCTGCCTTCAGCCTCAAAACCACCCTTTCCCACTTGGTGCCACGCCAGGCACAAAAATGGCCATATGTCTTGAGACCAGTCCCACGCCCGAAGAGCCAGCAGGGAAAACTATGCCTTGTTCTAAAGCTCTTTGGGAACCGCTTGCGTAGCCCCACAGACCTGGGGGCTGCAGGCTTTCCTGCTGCCTTCAGCCTCAAAACCACCCTTTCCCACTTGGCGCCGCGCCAGGCACAAAAATGGCCATATGTCTGGAGATTGGTCCCACGCCCAAAGAGCCAGCAGGGAAAACTATGCCTTGTTCTAAAGCTCTTTGGGAACCGCTTGCGTAGCCCCACAGAGCTGGGGGCTGCAGGCTTTCCTGCTGCCTTCAGCCTCAAAACCACCCTTTCCCACTTGGCGCCGCGCCAGGCACAAAAATGGCCATGTGTCTGGAGATTGGTCCCATGCGCAAAGACCCAGCAGGGAAAACTATGCCTTGTTCTAAAGCTCTTTGGCAACCGCTTGCGTAGCCCCACAGACCTGGGGGTGCAGGCTTTCCTGCTGCCTTCAGCCTCAAAACCGCCCTCTCCCACTTGGCATCACTCCAGGCACAAAAATGGCCATATGTCTGGAGATTGGTCCCACGCCCAAAGAGCCAACAGGGAAAACTATGCCTTGTTCTAAAGCTCTTTGGGAACCGCTTGCGTAGCCCCTCACACCTGGGGTCTGCAGGATGTTATGGCGCTTTCAGCCTCAAAACCGCCCTCTCCCACTTGGCGCCACGCCAGGCACAAAAATGGCCATATGTCTGGAGATTGGTCCCATGCCCAAAGAGCCAGCACGGAAAACTATGCCTTGTTCTAAAGCTCTTTGGGAACCGCTTGCGTAGCCCCACAGGCGTGGGGGCTGCATGCTTTTCTGGCGCTTTCAGCCTCAAAACCACCCTTTCCCACTTGGCGCCGCGCCAGGCACAAAAATGGCCATATGTCTGGAGACTGGTCCCACGCCCAAAGAGCCAGCAGGGAAAACTATGCCTTGTTCTAAAGCTCTTTGGGAACCGCTTGCGTAGCCCCACAGACCTGGGGGCTGCAGGCTTTCCTGCTGCCTTCAGCCTCAAAACCACCCTTTCCCACTTGGCGCCACGCCAGGCACAAAAATGGCCATATGTCTGGAGATTGGTCCCACGCCCAAAGAGCCAGCAGGGAAAACTATGCCTTGTTCTAAAGCTCTTTGGGAACCGCTGGCGTAGCCCCACACACCTGGGGGCTGCAGGCTTTCCTGCTGCCTTCAGCCTCAAAACCACCCTTTCCCACTTGGCGCCGCGCCAGGCACAAAAATGGCCATGTGTCTGGAGATTGGTCCCACGCCCAAAGAGCCAACAGGGAATATTATGCCTTGTTCTAGAGCTCTTTGGGAACCGCTTGCGTAGCCCCACAGACCTGGGGTCTGCAGGCTTTTAGGGCGCCTTCAGCCTCAAAACCACCCTTTCCCACTTGGCGCCGCGCCAGGCACAAAAATGGCCATATGTCTGGAGACTGGTCCCACGCCCAAAGAGCAAGCAGGGAAAACTATGCCTTGTTCTAAAGCTCTTTGGGAACCGCTTGCGTAGCCCCACAGACCTGGGGACTGCAGGCTTTCCTGCTGCCTTCAGCCTCAAAACCACCCTTTCCCACTTGGTGCCACGCCAGGCACAAAAATGGCCATATGTCTGGAGACCAGTCCCACGCCTGAAGAGCCAGCAGGGAAAACTATGCCTTGTTCTAAAGCTCTTTGGGAACCGCTTGCGTAGCACCACAGACCTGGGGGCTGCAGACTTTCCTGCTGCCTTCAGCCTCAAAACCACCTTTTCCCACTTGGCGCCACGCCAGGCACAAAAATGGCCATGTGTCTGGAGATTGTTCCCACGCCCAAAGAGCCAGCAGGGAAAACTATGCCTTGTTCTAAAGCTCTTTGGGATCCGCTTGCGTAGCCCCTCACACCTGGGGTCTGCAGGATGTTATGGCGCTTTCAGCCTCAAAACCGCCCTCTCCCACTTGGCGCCACGCCAGGCACAAAAATGGCCATATGTCTGGAGATTGGTCCCATGCCCAAAGAGCCAGCAGGGAAAACTATGCCTTGTTCTAAAGCTCTTTGGGAACCGCTTGCGTAGCCCCACACACTTGCGGGCTGCAGGCTTTCCTGCTGCCTTCAGCCTCAAAACCACCCTTTCCCACTTGGCGCCGCGCCAGGCACAAAAATGGCCATATGTCTGGAGACTGGTCCCACGCCCAAAGAGCCAGCAGGGAAAACTATGCCTTGTTCTAAAGCTCTTTGGGAACGGTTTGCGTAGCCCCACAGACCTGGGGGCTGCAGGCTTTCCTGCTGCCTTCAGCCTTAAAACCACCCTGTCCCACTTGGCGTCGCTCCAGGAACAAAAATGGCCATATGTCTGGAGACTGGTCCCACACCCAAAGAGCCAGCAGGGAAAACAATGCCTTGTTCTAAAGCTCTTTGGGAACCGCTTGCGTAGCCCCACAGACATGGGGGCTGCAGGCTTTCCTGCTGCCTTCAGCCTCAAAATCGCCCTGTCCCACTTGGCGTCGCTCCAGGCACAAAAACGGCCCTATGTCTGGAGATTGGTCCCACGCCCAAAGAGCCAGCAGGGAAATCTATGCCTTGTTCTAAAGCTCTTTGGGAACCGCTTGCGTAGCCCCACAGACTTGGGGGCTGCAGGCTTTCCTGCTGCCTTCAGCCTCAAAACCACCCTGTCCCACTTGGCGTCGCTCCAGGCACAAAAATGGCCATATGTCTGGAGACTGGTCCCACACCCAAAGAGCCAGCACGGAAAACTATGCCTTGTTCTAAAGCTCTTTGGGAACCGCTTGCGAAGCCCCACACACTTGCGGGCTGCAGTCTTTTCTGGCGCTTACAGCCTCAAAACCACCCTTTCCCACTTGGCGCCACGCCAGGCACAAAAATGGCCATAAGTCTGGAGACTGGTCCCATGCCCAAAGAGCCAGCAGGGAATACTATGCCTTGTTCTAAAGCTCTTTGGCAACCGCTTGCGTAGCCCCTCACACCTGGGGTCTGCAGGATTTTCTGGCGCTTACAGCCTCAAAACCACCCTTTCCCACTTGGCACCGCGCCAGGCACAAAAATGGCCATATGTCTGGAGACTGGTCCCACGCCCAAAGAGCCAGCAGGGAAAACTATGCCTTGTTCTAAAGCTCTTTGGGAACCGCTTGCGTAGCACCACAGACCTGGGGGCTGCAGGCTTTCCTGCTGCCTTCAGCCTCAAAACCACCCTTTCCCACTTGGTGCAGCGCCAGGCACAATAATGGCCATATGTCTGGAGATTGGTCCCACGCCCAAAGAGCCAGCAGGGAAAACTATGCCTTGTTCTAAAGCTCTTTGGGAACCGCTTGCGTAGCCCCACAGACCTGGGGGCTGCAGGCTTTCCTGCTGCCTTCAGCCTCAAAACCACCCTTTCCCACTTGGCGCCGCGCCAGGCACAAAAATGGCCATAAGTCTGGAGACTGGTCCCACGCCCAAAGAGCCAGCAGGGAAAACTATGCCTTGTTCTAAAGCTCTTTGGGAACCGCTTGCGTAGCCCCACAGACCTGGGGGCTGCAGGCTTTCCTGCTGCCTTCAGCCTCAAAACCACCCTTTCCCACTTGGCGCCACGCCAGGCACAAAAATGGCCATATGTCTGGAGATTGGTCCCACGCCCAAAGAGCCAGCAGGGAAATCTATGCCTTGTTCTAAAGCTCTTAGGCAACCACTTGCGTAGCCCCACACACCTGGAGGCTGCAGGATTTTCTGGCGCTTTCAGCGTCAAAACGACCCTTTCCCACTTGGAGCTGCGCCAGTCACTAAAATGGCCATATGTCTGGAGATTGGTCCCACGCCCAAAGAGCCAGCAGGGAAAACTATGTCTTGTTCTAAAGCTCTTTGGGAACCGCTTGCGTAGCCCCACAGACCTGGGGGCTGCAGGATTTTCTGGCGCTTTCAGCCTGAAAACAACCCTTTCCCACTTGGCGCCGCGCCAGGCACAAAAATGGCCATATGTCTGGAGATTGGACCCACGCCCAAAGAGCCAGCAGGGAAAACTATGCCTTGTTCTAAAGCTCTTTGGGAACCGCTTGCGTAGCCCCACACACCTGGGGGCTGCAGGCTTTCCTGCTGCCTTCAGCCTCAAAACCACCCTTTCCCACTTGGCGCCACGCCAGGCACAAAAATGGCCATATGTCTGGAGATTGGTCCCACGCCCAAAGAGCCATCAGGGAAAACTATGCCTTGTTCTAAAGCTCTTTGGGAACCGCTTGCGTAGCCCCACAGACCTGGGGGCTGCAGGCTTTTCTGGCGCTTACAGCCTCAAAACCACCCTTTCCCACTTGGCACAGCGCCAGGCACAAAAATGGCCATAAGTCTGGAGACTGGTCCCACGCCCAAAGAGCCAGCAGGGAAAACTATGCCTTGTTCTAAAGCTCTTTGGGAACGGTTTGCGTAGCCCCACAGACCTGGGGGCTGCAGGCTTTCCTGCTGCCTTCAGCCTCAAAACCACCCTTTCCCACTTGCCGCCGCGCCAGGCACAAAAATGGCCATATGTCTGGAGATTGTTCCCACGCCCAAAGAGCCAGCAGGGAAAACTATGCCTTGTTCTAAAGCTCTTTGGGAACCGCTTGCGTAGCCCCACAGAGCTGGGGGCTGCAGGCTTTCCTGCTGCCTTCAGCCTCAAAACCACCCTTTCCCACTTGGTGCCGCGCCAGGCACAAAAATGGCCATATGTCTGGAGATTGTTCCCACGCCCAAAGAGCCAGCAGGGAAAACTATGCCTTGTTCTAAAGCTCTTTGGGAACCGCTTGCGTAGCCCCACAGACCTGGGGGCTGCAGGCTTTCCTGCTGCCTTCAGCCTCAAAACCACCCTTTCCCACTTGGTGCAGCGCCAGGCACAAAAATGGCCATATGTCTGGAGATTGGTCCCACGCCCAAAGACCCAGCAGGGAAAACTATGCCTTGTTCTAAAGCTCTTTGGCAACCGCTTGCGTAGCCCCACAGACGTGGGGGCTGCAGGCTTTCCTGCTGCCTTCAGCCTCAAAACCACCCTTTCCCACTTGGCGCCGCGCCAGGCACAAAAATGGCCATATGTCTGGAGATTGGTCCCACGCCCAAAGAGCCAGCAGGGAAAACTATGCCTTGTTCTAAAGCTCTTTGGGAACGGTTTGCGTAGCCCCACAGACCTGGGGGCTGCAGGCTTTCCTGCTGCCTTCAGCCTCAAAACCACCCTTTCCCACTTGGCACCGCGCTAGGCACAAAAATGGCCATATGTCTGGAGATTGTTCCCACGCCCAAAGAGCCAGCAGGGAAAACTATGCCTTGTTTTAAAACTCTTTGGGAACCGCTGGCGTAGCCCCACAGAGCTGGGGGCTGCAGACTTTTCTGGCGCTTTCAGCCTCAAAACCACCCTTTCCCACTTAGCGCCGCGCCAGGCACTAAAATGGCCATATGTCTGGAGACTGGTCCCATGCCCAAAGAGCCAGCAGGGAAAACTATGCCTTGTTCTAAAGCTCTTTGGGAACCGCTTGCGTAGCCCCACACACGTGGGGGCTGCAGGCTTTTCTGGCGCTTACAGCCTCAAAACCACCCTTTCCCACTTGGCGCCGCGCCAGGCACAAAAATGGCCATATGTCTGGAGACTGGTCCCACGCCCAAAAAGCCAGCAGGGAAAACTATGCCTTGTTCTAAAGCTCTTTGGGAATCGCTTGCGTAGCCCCACAGACATGGGGGCTGCAGGCTTTCCTGCTGCCTTCAGCCTTAAAACCACCCTGTCCCACTTGGCGTCGCTCCAGGCACAAAAATGGCCATATGTCTGGAGATTGGTCCCACACCCAAAGAGCCAGCAGGGAAAACTATGCCTTGTTCTAAAGCTCTTTGGGAACCGCTTGCGTAGCCCCACAGACATGGGGGCTGCAGGCTTTCCTGCTGCCTTCAGCCTCAAAAGCGCCCTGTCCCACTTGGCGTCGCTCCAGGCACAAAAACGGCCCTATGTCTGGAGATTGGTCCCACGCCCAAAGAGCCAGCAGGGAAATCTATGCCTTGTTCTAAAGCTCTTTGGGAACCGCTTGCGTAGCCCCACAGACCTGGGGGCTGCAGGCTTTCCTGCTGCCTTCAGCCTCAAAACCACCCTGTCCCACTTGGCATCGCTCCAGGCACAAAAATGGCCATATGTCTGGAGACTGGTCCCACACCCAAAGAGCCAGCACGGAAAACTATGCCTTGTTCTAAAGCTCTTTGGGAACCGCTTGCGTAGCCCCACACACTTGCGGGCTGCAGCCTTTTCTGGCGCTTACAGCCTCAAAACCACCCTTTCCCACTTGGCGCCACGCCAGGCACAAAAATGGCCATAAGTCTGGAGACTGGTCCCATGCCCAAAGAGCCAGCAGGGTATACTATGCCTTGTTCTAAAGCTCTTTGGCAACCGCTTGCGTAGCCCCTCACACCTGGGGTCTGCAGGATTTTCTGGCGCTTACAGCCTCAAAACCACCCTTTCCCACTTGGCACCGCGCCAGGCACAAAAATGGCCATATGTCTGGAGACTGGTCCCACGCCCAAAGAGCCAGCACGGAAAACTATGCCTTGTTCTAAAGCTCTTTGGGAACCGCTTGCGTAGTCCCACACACCTGGGGGCTGCAGGCTTTCCTGCTGCCTTCAGCCTCAAAACCACCCTTTCCCACTTGGTGCAGCGCCAGGCACAATAATGGCCATATGTCTGGAGATTGGTCCCACGCCCAAAGAGCCAGCAGGGAAAACTATGCCTTGTTCTAAAGCTCTTTGGGAACCGCTTGCGTAGCCCCACACACCTGGGGGCTGCAGGCTTTCCTGCTGCCTTGAGCCTCAGAACCACCCTTTCCCACTTGGCGCCGCGCCAGGCACAAAAATGGCCATAAGTCTGGAGACTGGTCCCACGACCAAAGAGCCAGCAGGGAAAACTATGCCTTGTTCTAAAGCTCTTTGGGAACCGCTTGCGTAGCCCCACAGACCTGGGGGCTGCAGGCTTTCCTGCTGCCTTCAGCCTCAAAACCACCCTTTCCCACTTGGCGCCACGCCAGGCACAAAAATGGCCATATGTCTGGAGATTGGTCCCACGCCCAAAGAGCCAGCAGGGAAATCTATGCCTTGTTCTAAAGCTCTTAGGCAACCACTTGCGTAGCCCCACACACCTGGAGGCTGCAGGATTTTCTGGTGCTTTCAGCGTCAAAACCACCCTTTCCCACTTGGAGCTGCGCCAGTCACTAAAATGGCCATATGTCTGGAGATTGGTCCCACGCCCAAAGAGCCAGCAGGGAAAACTATGCCTTGTTCTAAAGCTCTTTGGGAACCGCTTGCGTAGCCCCACACACCTGGGGGCTGCAGGATTTTCTGGCGCTTTCAGCCTCAAAACAACCCTTTCCCACTTGGAGCTGCGCCAGTCACTAAAATGGCCATATGTCTGGAGATTGGTCCCACGCCCAAAGAGCCAGCAGGGAAAACTATGCCTTGTTCTAAAGCTCTTTGGGAACCGCTTGCGTAGCCCCACACACCTGGGGGCTGCAGGCTTTTCTGGCGCTTACAGCCTCAAAACCACCCTTTCCCACTTGGTGCAGCGCCAGGCACAAAAATGGCCATAAGTCTGGAGACTGGTCCCACGCCCAAAGAGCCAGCAGGGAAAACTATGCCTTGTTCTAAAGCTCTTTGGGAACGGTTTGCGTAGCCCCACAGACGTGGGGGCTGCAGGCTTTCCTGCTGCCTTCAGCCTCAAAACCACCCTTTCCCACTTGGCGCCGCGCCAGGCACAAAAATGGCCATATGTCTGGAGATTGTTCCCACGCCCAAAGAGCCAGCAGGGAAAACTATGCCTTGTTCTAAAGCTCTTTGGGAACCGCTTGCGTAGCCCCACAGACCTGGGGGCTGCAGGCTTTCCTGCTGCCTTCAGCCTCAAAACCACCCTTTCCCACTTGGTGCCGCGCCAGGCACAAAAATGGCCATATGTCTGGAGATTGTTCCCACGCCCAAAGAGCCAGCAGGGAAAACTATGCCTTGTTCTAAAGCTCTTTGGGAACCGCTTGCGTAGCCCCACAGACCTGGGGGCTGCAGGCTTTCCTGCTGCCTTGAGCCTCAGAACCACCCTTTCCCACTTGGTGCAGCGCCAGGCACAAAAATGGCCATATGTCTGGAGATTGGTCCCACGCCCAAAGACCCAGCAGGGAAAACTATGCCTTGTTCTAAAGCTCTTTGGCAACCGCTTGCGTAGCCCCACAGACGTGGGGGCTGCAGGCTTTCCTGCTGCCTTCAGCCTCAAAACCACCCTTTCCCACTTGGCGCCGCGCCAGGCACAAAAATGGCCATATGTCTGGAGATTGTTCCCACGCCCAAAGAGCCAGCAGGGAAAACTATGCCTTGTTCTAAAGCTCTTTGGGAACTGCTGGTGTGGCCCCACAGACGTGGGGGCTGCAGGCTTTCCTGCTGCCTTCAGCCTCAAAACCACCCTTTCCCACTTGGTGCAGCGCCAGGCACAAAAATGGCCATATGTCTGGAGATTGGTCCCACGCCCAAAGAGCCAGCAGGGAAAACTATGCCTTGTTCTAAAGCTCTTTGGGAACCGCTTGCGTAGCCCCACAGACCTGGGGCTGCAGGCTTTCCTGCTGCCTTCAGCCTCAAAACCACCCTTTCCCACTTGGCGCCGCGCCAGCCTCCAAAATCTGCATATCTCTGGAGATTTGTCCCACGCCCAAAGAACCAGCAGGGAAAACTATGCCTTGTTCTAAAGCTCTTTGGGAACCGCTTGCGTAGCCCCAGAGACCTGGGGGCTGCAGGCTTTCCTGCTGCCTTCAGCCTCAAAACCACCCTTTCCCACTTGGCGCCGCGCCAGGCACAAAAATGGCCATATGTCTGGAGATTGGTCCCACGCCCAAAGAGCCAGCAGGGAAAACTATGCCTTGTTCTAAAGCTCTTTGGGAACTGCTGGTGTGGCCCCACAGAGCAGGGGGCTGCAGTCTTTCCTGCTGCCTTCAGCCTCAAAACCACCCTTTCCCACTTGGTGCAGCGCCAGGCACAAAAATGGCCATATGTCTGGAGATTGTTCCCACGCCCAAAGAGCCAGCAGGGAAAACTATGCCTTGTTCTAAAGCTCTTTGGGAACGGTTTGCGTAGCCCCACAGAGCTGGGGGCTGCAGGCTTTCCTGCTGCCTTCAGCCTCAAAACCACCCTTTCCCACTTGGTGCCGCGCCAGGCACAAAAATGGCCATATGTCTGGAGATTGGTCCCACGCCCAAAGAGCCAGCAGGGAAAACTATGCCTTGTTCTAAAGCTCTTTGGCAACCGCTTGCGTAGCCCCACACACGTGGGGGCTGCAGGCTTTCCTGCTGCCTTCAGCCTCAAAACCACCCTTTCCCACTTGGTGCAGTGCCAGGCACAAAAATGGCCATATGTCTGGAGATTGTTCCCACGCCCAAAGAGCCAGCAGGGAAAACTATGCCTTGTTCTAAAGCTCTTTGGGAACGGTTTGCGTAGCCCCACAGACCTGGGGGCTGCAGGCTTTCCTGCTGCCTTCAGCCTCAAAACCACCCTTTCCCACTTGGCACCGCGCTAGGCACAAAAATGGCCATATGTCTGGAGGCTGGTCCCACGCCCAAAGAGCCAGCAGGGAAAACTATGCCTTGTTCTAAAGCTCTTTGGGAACCGCTTGCGTAGCCCCACAGACCTGGGGGCTGCAGGCTTTCCTGCTGCCTTCAGCCTCAAAACCACCCTTTCCCACTTGGCGCCGCGCCAGCCTCCAAAATCTGCATATCTCTGGAGATTTGTCCCACGCCCAAAGAACCAGCAGGGAAAACTATGCCTTGTTCTAAAGCTCTTTGGGAACCGCTTGCGTAGCCCCACAGAGCTGGGGGCTGCAGGCTTTCCTGCTGCCTTCAGCCTCAAAACCACCCTTTCCCACTTGGCGCCGCGCCAGGCACAAAAATGGACATATGTCTGGAGATTGGTCCCACGCCCAAAGAGCCAGCAGGGAAAACAATGCCTTGTTCTAAAGCTCTTTGGGAACTGCTGGTGTGGCCCCACAGACGTGGGGGCTGCAGGCTTTCCTGCTGCCTTCAGCCTCAAAACCACCCTTTCCCACTTGGTGCAGCGCCAGGCACAAAAATGGCCATATGTCTGGAGATTGGTCCCACGCCCAAAGAGCCAGCAGGGAAAACTATGCCTTGTTCTAAAGCTCTTTGGGAACCGCTTGCGTAGCCCCACAGACCTGGGGCTGCAGGCTTTCCTGCTGCCTTCAGCCTCAAAACCACCCTTTCCCACTTGGCGCCGCGCCAGCCTCCAAAATCTGCATATCTCTGGAGATTTGTCCCACGCCCAAAGAACCAGCAGGGAAAACTATGCCTTGTTCTAAAGCTCTTTGGGAACCGCTTGCGTAGCCCCACAGACCTGGGGGCTGCAGGCTTTCCTGCTGCCTTCAGCCTCAAAACCACCCTTTCCCACTTGGCGCCGCGCCAGGCACAAAAATGGCCATATGTCTGGAGATTGGTCCCACGCCCAAAGAGCCAGCAGGGAAAACTATGCCTTGTTCTAAAGCTCTTTGGGAACTGCTGGTGTGGCCCCACAGAGCAGGGGGCTGCAGTCTTTCCTGCTGCATTCAGCCTCAAAACCACCCTTTCCCACTTGGTGCAGCGCCAGGCACAAAAATGGCCATATGTCTGGAGATTGGTCCCACGCCCAAAGAGCCAGCAGGGAAAACTATGCCTTGTTCTAAAGCTCTTTGGGAACCGCTTGCGTAGCCCCACACACCTGGGGGCTGCAGACTTTCTTGCTGCCTTCAGCCTCTAAACCACCCTTTCCCACTTGGTGCCGCGCCAGGCACAAAAATGGCCATATGTCTGCAGATTGTTCCCACGCCCAAAGAGCCAGCAGGGAAAACTATGCCTTGTTCTAAAGCTCTTTGGGGACCGCTTGCGTAGCCCCACACACGTGGGGACTGCAGGCTTTCCTGCTGCCTTCAGCCTCAAAACCACCCTTTCCCACTTGGCGCCGCGCCAGGCACAAAAATGGCCATATGTCTGGAGATTGGTCCCACGCCCAAAGAGCCAGCAGGGAAAACTATGCCTTGTTCTAAAGCTCTTTGGGAACGGCTTGCGTAGCCCCACACACCTGGGGGCTGCAGGCTTTCCTGGCGCCTTCAACCTCAAAACCACCCTTTCCCACTTGGCGACACGCCAGGCACAAAAATGGCCATATGTATGCAGATTGGTCCCATGCGCAAAGAGCCAGCAGGGAAAACTATGCCTTGTTCTAAAGCTCTTTGGGAACCGCTGGTGTGGCCCCACACACCTGGGGGCTGCAGTCTTTCCTGCTGCCTTCAGCCTCAAAACCACCCTTTCCCACTCGGCGCCGCTCCAGGCACAAAAATGGCCATATGTCTGGAGATTGGTCCCACGACCAAAGAGCCAGCAGGGAAAACTATGCCTTCTTCTAAAGCTCTTTGGGAACCGCTTGCGTAGCCCCACAGCCCTGGGGGCTGCAGGCTTTCCTGCTGCCTTCAGCCTCAAAACCACCCTTTCCCACTTGACGCCATGCCAGGCACAAAAATGGCCATATGTCTGGAGACTGGTCCCACGCCCAAAGAGCCATCAGGGAAAACTATGCCTTGTTCTAAAGCTCTTTTGGAACAGCTTGCGTAGCCCCACACACCTGCGGGCTGCAGGCTTTCCTGCTGCCTTAAGCCTCAAAACCACCCTTTCCCACTTGGCGCCACCCCAGGCACAAAAATGGCCATATGTCTGCAGACTGGTCCCACGCCCAAAGAGTCAGAAGGGAAAACTATGCCTTGTTCTAAAGCTCTTTGGGAACCGCTTGCGTAGCCCCAAACTCCTGCGGTCTGCAGGCTTTCCTGCTGCCTTCAGCCTCAAAACCGCCCTCTCTCACTTGGCGCCACGCCAGGCACAAAATTGGCCATATGTCTGGAGACTGGTCCCACGCCCAAAGAGCCAGCAGGGAAAACTATGCCTTGTTCTAAAGCTCTTTGGGAATCGCTTGCGTAGCCCCACACACCTGGGGGCTGCAGGCTTTCCTGCTGCCTTCAGCCTCAAAACCACCCCTTCCCACTTGGCGCCGCGCCAGGCACAAAAATGGCCATATGTCTGGAGATTGGTCCCACGCCCAAAGACCCAGCAGGGAAATCTATGCCTTGTTCTAAAGCTCTTTGGCAACCGCTTGCGTAGCCCCAAACACCTGCGGTCTGCAGGCTTTTCTGGCGGTTATAGCCTCAAAACCACCCTTTCCCACTTGGCTCCATGCCAGGCACAAAAATGGCTATATGTCTGGAGATTGGTCCCATGCGCAAAGAGCCAGCAGGGAAAACTATGCCTTGCTCTAAAGCTCTTTGGGAACCGCTTGCGTAGCCCCACAGACCTGTGGGCTGCAGGCATTCCTGCTGCCTTCAGCCTCAAAACCACCCTTTCCCACTTGGTGCAGTGCCAGGCACAAAAATGGCCATATGTCTGGAGATTGGTCCCACGCCCAAAGAGCCAGCAGGGAAAACTATGCCTTGTTCTAAAGCTCTTTGGGAACCGCTTGCGTAGCCCCACACACTTGCGGGCTGCAGGCTTTCCTGCTGCCTTCAGCCTCAAAACCACCCTTTCCCACTTGGCGCCGCGCCAGCCTCCAAAATCTGCATATCTCTGGAGATTGGTCCCACGCCCAAAGAGCCAGCAGGGAAAACTATGCCTTGTTCTAAAGCTCTTTGGGAACCGCTTGCGTAGCCCCACAGACCTGAGGCTGAAGGCTTTCCTGCTGCCTTCAGCCTCAAAACCACCCTTTCCCACTTGGCGCCGCGCCAGCCTCCAAAATCTGCATATCTCTGGAGATTGGTCCCACGCCCAAAGAACCAGCAGGGAAAACTATGCCTTGTTCTAAAGCTCTTTGGGAACCGCTTGCGTAGCCCCACACACCTGGGGGCTGCAGGCTTTCCTGCTGCCTTCAGCCTCAAAACCACCCTTTCCCACTTGGCGCCGCGCCAGGCACAAAAATGGCCATATGTCTGGAGATTGGTCCCACGCCCAAAGAGCCAGCAGGGAAAACAATGCCTTGTTCTAAAGCTCTTTGGGAACTGCTGGTGTGGCCCCACAGACCAGGGGGCTGCAGGCTTTCCTGCTGCCTTCAGCCTCAAAACCACCCTTTCCCACTTGGTGCAGCGCCAGGCACAAAAATGGCCGTATGTCTGGAGATTGGTCCCACGCCCAAAGAGCCAGCAGGGAAAACTATGCCTTGTTCTAAAGCTCTTTGGGAACCGCTTGCGTAGCCCCACAG
Source organism: Larus michahellis (assembly GCF_964199755.1). Classification (NCBI taxonomy): domain Eukaryota; kingdom Metazoa; phylum Chordata; class Aves; order Charadriiformes; family Laridae; genus Larus; species Larus michahellis. The sequence goes on along the minus strand of NC_133917.1, from coordinate 2,809,554 downwards.
ACCTGGGGGCTGCAGACTTTCCTGCTGCCTTCAGCCTCTAAACCACCCTTTCCCACTTGGTGCCGCGCCAGGCACAAAAATGGCCATATGTCTGCAGATTGTTCCCACGCCCAAAGAGCCAGCAGGGAAAACTATGCCTTGTTCTAAAGCTCTTTGGGGACCGCTTGCGTAGCCCCACACACGTGGGGGCTGCAGGCTTTCCTGCTGCCTTCAGCCTCAAAACCACCCTTTCCCACTTGGCGCCGCGCCAGGCACAAAAATGGCCATATGTATGCAGATTGGTCCCATGCGCAAAGAGCCAGCAGGGAAAACAATGCCTTGTTCTAAAGCTCTTTGGGAACTGCTGGTGTGGCCCCACACACCTGGGGGCTGCAGTCTTTCCTGCTGCCTTCAGCCTCAAAACCACCCTTTCCCACTCGGCGCCGCTCCAGGCACAAAAATGGCCATATGTCTGGAGTTTGGTCCAATGCCCAAAGAGGCAGCAGGGAAAAGTATGACTCATTGTAAAGCTCTTTGGGAACCGCTTGCGTAGCCCCACAGACCTGGGGGCTGCAGGCCTTACTCTTGCCTTCAGCCTCAAAACCACCCTTTCCCACTTGGCGCTGCGCCAGGCACAAATGTGGCCATATGTCTGGCGACTGGTCCCACGCCCAAAGAGCCAGCAGGGAAAACTATGCCTTGTTCTAAAGCTCTTTGGCAACCGCTTGCGTAGCCCCACAGCCCTGGGGGCTGCAGGCTTTCCTGCTGCCTTCAGCCTCAAAACCACCCTTTCCCACTTGACGCCATGCCAGGCACAAAAATGGCCATATGTCTGGAGATTGGTCCCACGCCCAAAGAGCCAGCAGGGAAAACTATGCCTTGTTCTAAAGCTCTTTGGGAACAGCTTGCGTAGCCCCACACACCTGCGGGCTGCAGGCTTTCCTGCTGCCTTCAGCCTCAAAACCACCCTTTCCCACTTGGCGCCGCGCCAGGCACAAAAATGGCCATATGTCTGGAGACTGGTCCCACGCCCAAAGAGTCAGAAGGGAAAACTATGCCTTGTTCTAAAGCTCTTTGGGAACCGCTTGCGTAGCCCCACAGACGTTGGGGCTGCAGGCTTTCCTGCTGCCTTCAGCCTCAAAACCACCCTTTCCCACTTGGCGCCGCGCCAGGCACAAAAATGGCCATATGTCTGGAGATTGGTCCCACGACCAAAGAGCCAACAGGGAAAACTATGCCTTCTTCTAAAGCTCTTTGGGAACCGCTGGTGTGGCCCCACAGACCAGGGGGCTGCAGGCTTTCCTGCTGCCTTCAACCTCAAAACCACCCTTTCCCACTTGGTGCCGCGCCAGGCACAAAAATGGCCATATGTCTGGAGATTGGTCCCACGCCCAAAGAGCCAGCAGGGAAAACTATGCCTTGTTCTAAAGCTCTTTGGGAACCGCTTGCGTAGCCCCACACACCTGGGGGCTGCAGGCTTTCCTGGCGCCTTCAACCTCAAAACCACCCTTTCCCACTTGGCGACACGCCAGGCACAAAAATGGCCATATGTATGCAGATTGGTCCCATGCGCAAAGAGCCAGCAGGGAAAACTATGCCTTGTTCTAAAGCTCTTTGGGAACCGCTGGTGTGGCCCCACACACCTGGGGGCTGCAGTCTTTCCTGCTGCCTTCAGCCTCAAAACCACCCTTTCCCACTCGGCGCCGCTCCAGGCACAAAAATGGCCATATGTCTGGATATTGGTCCCACGACCAAAGAGCCAGCAGGGAAAACTATGCCTTCTTCTAAAGCTCTTTGGGAACCGCTTGCGTAGCCCCACAGACCTGGGGGCTGCAGGCTTTCCTGCTGCCTTCAGCCTCAAAACCACCCTTTCCCACTTGACGCCATGCCAGGCACAAAAATGGCCATATGTCTGGAGACTGGTCCCACGCCCAAAGAGCCAGCAGGGAAAACTATGCCTTGTTCTAAAGCTCTTTTGGAACAGCTTGCGTAGCCCCACACACCTGCGGGCTGCAGGCTTTCCTGCTGCCTTAAGCCTCAAAACCACCCTTTCCCACTTGGCGCCGCGCCAGGCACAAAAATGGCCATATGTCTGCAGACTGGTCCCACGCCCAAAGAGTCAGAAGGGAAAACTATGCCTTGTTCTAAAGCTCTTTGGGAACCGCTTGCGTAGCCCCAAACTCCTGCGGTCTGCAGGCTTTCCTGCTGCCTTCAGCCTCAAAACCGCCCTCTCTCACTTGGCGCCACGCCAGGCACAAAAATGGCCATATGTCTGGAGACTGGTCCCACGCCCAAAGAGCCAGCAGGGAAAACTATGCCTTGTTCTAAAGCTCTTTGGGAATCGCTTGCGTAGCCCCACACACCTGGGGGCTGCAGGCTTTCCTGCTGCCTTCAGCCTCAAAACCACCCCTTCCCACTTGGCGCCGCGCCAGGCACAAAAATGGCCATATGTCTGGAGATTGGTCCCACGCCCAAAGACCCAGCAGGGAAATCTATGCCTTGTTCTAAAGCTCTTTGGCAACCGCTTGCGTAGCCCCAAACACCTGCGGTCTGCAGGCTTTTCTGGCGGTTACAGCCTCAAAACCACCCTTTCCCACTTGGCTCCATGCCAGGCACAAAAATGGCTATATGTCTGGAGATTGGTCCCACGCCCAAAGAGCCAGCAGGGAAAACTATGCCTTGCTCTAAAGCTCTTTGGGAACCGCTTGCGTAGCCCCACAGACCTGTGGGCTGCAGGCATTCCTGCTGCCTTCAGCCTCAAAACCACCCTTTCCCACTTGGTGCAGTGCCAGGCACAAAAATGGCCATATGTCTGGAGATTGGTCCCACGCCCAAAGAGCCAGCAGGGAAAACTATGCCTTGTTCTAAAGCTCTTTGGGAACCGCTTGCGTAGCCCCACACACTTGCGGGCTGCAGGCTTTCCTGCTGCCTTCAGCCTCAAAACCACCCTTTCCCACTTGGCGCCGCGCCAGCCTCCAAAATCTGCATATCTCTGGAGATTTGTCCCACGCCCAAAGAACCAGCAGGGAAAACTATGCCTTGTTCTAAAGCTCTTTGGGAACCGCTTGCGTAGCCCCAGAGACCTGGGGGCTGCAGGCTTTCCTGCTGCCTTCAGCCTCAAAACCACCCTTTCCCACTTGGCGCCGCGCCAGGCACAAAAATGGCCATATGTCTGGAGATTGGTCCCACGCCCAAAGAGCCAGCAGGGAAAACAATGCCTTGTTCTAAAGCTCTTTGGGAACTGCTGGTGTGGCCCCACAGACGTGGGGGCTGCAGGCTTTCCTGCTGCCTTCAGCCTCAAAACCACCCTTTCCCACTTGGTGCAGCGCCAGGCACAAAAATGGCCATATGTCTGGAGATTGGTCCCACGCCCAAAGAGCCAGCAGGGAAAACTATGCCTTGTTCTAAAGCTCTTTGGGAACCGCTTGCGTAGCCCCACAGACCTGAGGCTGAAGGCTTTCCTGCTGCCTTCAGCCTCAAAACCACCCTTTCCCACTTGGCGCCGCGCCAGCCTCCAAAATCTGCATATCTCTGGAGATTGGTCCCACGCCCAAAGAACCAGCAGGGAAAACTATGCCTTGTTCTAAAGCTCTTTGGGAACCGCTTGCGTAGCCCCACACACCTGGGGGCTGCAGGCTTTCCTGCTGCCTTCAGCCTCAAAACCACCCTTTCCCACTTGGCGCCGCGCCAGGCACAAAAATGGCCATATGTCTGGAGATTGGTCCCACGCCCAAAGAGCCAGCAGGGAAAACTATGCCTTGTTCTAAAGCTCTTTGGGAACTGCTGGTGTGGCCCCACAGACCAGGGGGCTGCAGGCTTTCCTGCTGCCTTCAGCCTCAAAACCACCCTTTCCCACTTGGTGCAGCGCCAGGCACAAAAATGGCCGTATGTCTGGAGATTGGTCCCACGCCCAAAGAGCCAGCAGGGAAAACTATGCCTTGTTCTAAAGCTCTTTGGGAACCGCTTGCGTAGCCCCACAGACCTGGGGGCTGCAGACTTTCCTGCTGCCTTCAGCCTCTAAACCACCCTTTCCCACTTGGTGCCGCGCCAGGCACAAAAATGGCCATATGTCTGCAGATTGTTCCCACGCCCAAAGAGCCAGCAGGGAAAACTATGCCTTGTTCTAAAGCTCTTTGGGGACCGCTTGCGTAGCCCCACACACGTGGGGGCTGCAGGCTTTCCTGCTGCCTTCAGCCTCAAAACCACCCTTTCCCACTTGGCGCCGCGCCAGGCACAAAAATGGCCATATGTATGCAGATTGGTCCCATGCGCAAAGAGCCAGCAGGGAAAACAATGCCTTGTTCTAAAGCTCTTTGGGAACTGCTGGTGTGGCCCCACACACCTGGGGGCTGCAGTCTTTCCTGCTGCCTTCAGCCTCAAAACCACCCTTTCCCACTCGGCGCCGCTCCAGGCACAAAAATGGCCATATGTCTGGAGTTTGGTCCAATGCCCAAAGAGGCAGCAGGGAAAAGTATGACTCATTGTAAAGCTCTTTGGGAACCGCTTGCGTAGCCCCACAGACCTGGGGGCTGCAGGCCTTACTCTTGCCTTCAGCCTCAAAACCACCCTTTCCCACTTGGCGCTGCGCCAGGCACAAATGTGGCCATATGTCTGGCGACTGGTCCCACGCCCAAAGAGCCAGCAGGGAAAACTATGCCTTGTTCTAAAGCTCTTTGGCAACCGCTTGCGTAGCCCCACAGCCCTGGGGGCTGCAGGCTTTCCTGCTGCCTTCAGCCTCAAAACCACCCTTTCCCACTTGACGCCATGCCAGGCACAAAAATGGCCATATGTCTGGAGATTGGTCCCACGCCCAAAGAGCCAGCAGGGAAAACTATGCCTTGTTCTAAAGCTCTTTGGGAACAGCTTGCGTAGCCCCACACACCTGCGGGCTGCAGGCTTTCCTGCTGCCTTCAGCCTCAAAACCACCCTTTCCCACTTGGCGCCGCGCCAGGCACAAAAATGGCCATATGTCTGGAGACTGGTCCCACGCCCAAAGAGTCAGAAGGGAAAACTATGCCTTGTTCTAAAGCTCTTTGGGAACCGCTTGCGTAGCCCCACAGACGTTGGGGCTGCAGGCTTTCCTGCTGCCTTCAGCCTCAAAACCACCCTTTCCCACTTGGCGCCGCGCCAGGCACAAAAATGGCCATATGTCTGGAGATTGGTCCCACGACCAAAGAGCCAGCAGGGAAAACTATGCCTTCTTCTAAAGCTCTTTGGGAACCGCTGGTGTGGCCCCACAGACCAGGGGGCTGCAGGCTTTCCTGCTGCCTTCAACCTCAAAACCACCCTTTCCCACTTGGTGCCGCGCCAGGCACAAAATTGGCCATATGTCTGGAGATTGTTCCCACGCCCAAAGAGCCAGCAGGGAAAACTATGCCTTGTTCTAAAGCTCTTTGGGAACGGTTTGCGTAGCCCCACAGACCTGGGGGCTGCAGGCTTTCCTGCTGCCTTCAGCCTCAAAACCACCCTTTCCCACTTAGCACCGCGCTAGGCAGAAAAATGGCCATATGTCTGGAGGCTGGTCCCACGCCCAAAGAGCCAGCAGGGAAAACTATGCCTTGTTCTAAAGCTCTTTGGGAACCGCTTGCGTAGCGCCACAGACCTGGGGGCTGCAGGCTTTCCTGCTGCCTTCAGCCTCAAAACCACCCTTTCCCACTTGGCGCCATGCCAGGCACAAAAATGGCCATATGTCTGGAGATTGTTCCCACGCCCAAAGAGCCAGCAGGGAAAACTATGCCTTGTTCTAAAACTCTTTGGGAACCGCTTGCGTAGCCCTACGCACCTGGGGGCTGCAGACTTTTCTGGCGCTTTCAGCCTCAAAACCACCCTTTCCCACTTAGCGCCGCGCCAGGCACTAAAATGGCCATATGTCTGGAGACTGGTCCCATGCCCAAAGAGCCAGCAGGGAAAACTATGCCTTGTTCTAAAGCTCTTTGGGAACCGCTTGCATAGCCCCACACACCAGGGGGCTGCAGGCTTTTCTGGCGCTTACAGACTCAAAACCACCCTTTCCCACTTGGTGCCGCGCCAGGCACAAAAATGGCCATATGTCTGGAGATTGGTCCCACGCCCAAAGAGCCAGCAGGGAAAACTATGCCTTGTTCTAAAGCTCTTTGGGAACCGCTTGCGTAGCCCCAAACTCCTGCGGTCTGCAGGCTTTCCTGCTGCCTTCAGCCTCAAAACCGCCCTCTCTCACTTGGCGCCACGCCAGGCACAAAAATGGCCATATGTCTGGAGACTGGTCCCACGCCCAAAGAGCCAGCAGGGAAAACTATGCCTTGTTCTAAAGCTCTTTGGGAACCGCTTGTGTAGCGCCAAACACCTGCGGGCTGCAGGCTTTCCTGCTGCCTTCAGCCTCAAAACCACCCTTTCCCACTTGGCGCCGCGCCAGGCACAAAAATGGCCATATGTCTGGAGATTGGTCCCACGCCCAAAGAGCCAGCAGGGAAAACTATGCCTTGTTCTAAAGCTCTTTGGGAACCGCTTGCGTAGCCCCACACACCTGGGGGCTGCAGGCTTTCCTGCTGCCTTCAGCCTCAAAACCACCCCTTCCCACTTGGCGCCGCGCCAGGCAGAAAAATGGCCATATGTCTGGAGATTGGTCCCACGCCCAAAGACCCAGCAGGGAAAACTATGCCTTGTTCTAAAGCTCTTTGGCAACCGCTTGCGTAGCCCCAAACACCTGCGGTCTGCAGGCTTTTCTGGCGGTTACAGCCTCAAAACCACCCTTTCCCACTTGGCTCCATGCCAGGCACAAAAATGGCCATATGTCTGGAGATTGGTCCCACGCCCAAAGAGCCATCAGGGAAAACTATGCCTTGCTCTAAAGCTCTTTGGGAACCGCTTGCGTAGCCCCACAGACCTGTGGGCTGCAGGCATTCCTGCTGCCTTCAGCCTCAAAACCACCCTTTCCCACTTGGTGCAGTGCCAGGCACAAAAATGGCCATATGTCTGGAGATTGGTCCCACGCCCAAAGAGCCATCAGGGAAAACTATGCCTTGTTCTAAAGCTCTTTGGGAACCGCTTGCGTAGCCCCACACACCTGGGGGCTGCAGGCTTTTCTGGCGCTTACAGCCTCAAAACCACCCTTTCCCACTTGGCACCGCGCCAGGCACAAAAATGGCCATAAGTCTGGAGACTGGTCCCACGCCCAAAGAGCCAGCAGGGAAAACTATGCCTTGTTCTAAAGCTCTTTGGGAACCGCTTGCGTAGCCCCACAGACCTGGGGGCTGCAGGCTTTCCTGCTGCCTTCAGCCTCAAAACCACCCTTTCCCACTTGGCGCCGCGCCAGGCACAAAAATGGCCATATGTCTGGAGATTGGTCCCACGCCCAAAGAGCCAGCAGGGAAAACTATGCCTTGTTCTAAAGCTCTTTGGGAACCGCTTGCGTAGCGCCACAGACCTGGGGGCTGCAGGCTTTCCTGCTGCCTTCAGCCTCAAAACCACCCTTTCCCACTTGGTGCCGCGCCAGGCACAAAAATGGCCATATGTCTGGAGATTGTTCCCACGCCGAAAGAGCCAGCAGGGAAAACTATGCCTTGTTCTAAAGCTCTTTGGGAACCGCTTGCGTAGCCCCACAGACCTGGGGGCTGCAGGCTTTCCTGCTGCCTTCAGCCTCAAAACCACCCTTTCCCACTTGGCGCTGCGCCAGGCACAAAAATGGCCATATGTCTGGAGATTGGTCCCACGCCCAAAGAGCCAGCAGGGAAAACAATGCCTTGTTCTAAAGCTCTTTGGGAACTGCTGGTGTGGCCCCACAGACCAGGGGGCTGCAGGCTTTCCTGCTGCCTTCAACCTCAAAACCACCCTTTCCCACTTGGTGCCGCGCCAGGGACAAAAATGGCCATATGTCTGGAGATTGGTCCCACGCCCAAAGAGCCAGCAGGGAAAACTATGCCTTGTTCTAAAGCTCTTTGGGAACCGCTTGCGTAGCCCCACACACCAGGGGGCTGCAGGCTTTTCTGGCGCTTACAGCCTCAAAACCACCCTTTCCCACTTGGTGCCGCGCCAGGCACAAAAATGGCCATATGTCTGGAGATTGGTCCCACGCCCAAAGAGCCAGCAGGGAAAACTATGCCTTGTTCTAAAGCTCTTTGGGAACCGCTTGCGTAGCCCCAAACTCCTGCGGTCTGCAGGCTTTCCTGCTGCCTTCAGCCTCAAAACCGCCCTCTCTCACTTGGCGCCACGCCAGGCACAAAAATGGCCATATGTCTGGAGATTGGTCCCACGCCCAAAGAGCCAGCAGGGAAAACTATGCCTTGTTCTAAAGCTCTTTGGGAACCGCTTGTGTAGCGCCAAACACCTGCGGGCTGCAGGCTTTCCTGCTGCCTTCAGCCTCAAAACCACCCTTTCCCACTTGGCGCCGTGCCAGGCACAAAAATGGCCATATGTCTGGAGATTCGTCCCACGCCCAAAGAGCCATCAGGGAAAACTATGCCTTGTTCTAAAGCTCTTTGGGAACCGCTTGCGTAGCCCCACACACCTGGGGGCTGCAGGCTTTTCTGGCGCTTACAGCCTCAAAACCACCCTTTCCCACTTGGCACCGCGCCAGGCACAAAAATGGCCATAAGTCTGGAGACTGGTCCCACGCCCAAAGAGCCAGCAGGGAAAACTATGCCTTGTTCTAAAGCTCTTTGGGAACCGCTTGCGTAGCCCCACACACCTGGGGGCTGCAGGCTTTCCTGCTGCCTTCAGCCTCAAAACCACCCTTTCCCACTTGGCGCCGCGCCAGGCACAAAAATGGCCATATGTCTGGAGATTGTTCCCACGCCCAAAGAGCCAGCAGGGAAAACAATGCCTTGTTCTAAAGCTCTTTGGGAACTGCTGGTGTGGCCCCACAGACCAGGGGGCTGCAGGCTTTCCTGCTGCCTTCAGCCTCAAAACCACCCTTTCCCACTTGGTGCAGCGCCAGGCACAAAAATGGCCGTATGTCTGGAGATTGGTCCCACGCCCAAAGAGCCAGCAGGGAAAACTATGCCTTGTTCTAAAGCTCTTTGGGAACCGCTTGCGTAGCCCCAGAGACCTGGGGGCTGCAGACTTTCCTGCTGCCTTCAGCCTCTAAACCACCCTTTCCCACTTGGTGCCGCGCCAGGCACAAAAATGGCCATATGTCTGCAGATTGTTCCCACGCCCAAAGAGCCAGCAGGGAAAACTATGCCTTGTTCTAAAGCTCTTTGGGGACCGCTTGCGTAGCCCCACACACGTGGGGGCTGCAGGCTTTCCTGCTGCCTTCAGCCTCAAAACCACCCTTTCCCACTTGGCGCCGCGCCAGGCACAAAAATGGCCATATGTATGCAGATTGGTCCCATGCGCAAAGAGCCAGCAGGGAAAACAATGCCTTGTTCTAAAGCTCTTTGGGAACTGCTGGTGTGGCCCCACACACCTGGGGGCTGCAGTCTTTCCTGCTGCCTTCAGCCTCAAAACCACCCTTTCCCACTCGGCGCCGCTCCAGGCACAAAAATGGCCATATGTCTGGAGTTTGGTCCAATGCCCAAAGAGGCAGCAGGGAAAAGTATGACTCATTGTAAAGCTCTTTGGGAACCGCTTGCGTAGCCCCACAGACCTGGGGGCTGCAGGCCTTACTCTTGCCTTCAGCCTCAAAACCACCCTTTCCCACTTGGCGCTGCGCCAGGCACAAATGTGGCCATATGTCTGGAGATTGGTCCCACGCCCAAAGAGCCAGCAGGGAAAACTATGCCTTGTTCTAAAGCTCTTTGGGAACAGCTTGCGTAGCCCCACACACCTGCGGGCTGCAGGCTTTCCTGCTGCCTTCAGCCTCAAAACCACCCTTTCCCACTTGGCGCCGCGCCAGGCACAAAAATGGCCATATGTCTGGAGACTGGTCCCACGCCCAAAGAGTCAGAAGGGAAAACTATGCCTTGTTCTAAAGCTCTTTGGGAACCGCTTGCGTAGCCCCACAGACGTTGGGGCTGCAGGCTTTCCTGCTGCCTTCAGCCTCAAAACCACCCTTTCCCACTTGGCGCCGCGCCAGGCACAAAAATGGCCATATGTCTGGAGATTGGTCCCACGACCAAAGAGCCAGCAGGGAAAACTATGCCTTCTTCTAAAGCTCTTTGGGAACCGCTGGTGTGGCCCCACAGACCAGGGGGCTGCAGGCTTTCCTGCTGCCTTCAACCTCAAAACCACCCTTTCCCACTTGGTGCCGCGCCAGGCACAAAATTGGCCATATGTCTGGAGATTGTTCCCACGCCCAAAGAGCCAGCAGGGAAAACTATGCCTTGTTCTAAAGCTCTTTGGGAACGGTTTGCGTAGCCCCACAGACCTGGGGGCTGCAGGCTTTCCTGCTGCCTTCAGCCTCAAAACCACCCTTTCCCACTTAGCACCGCGCTAGGCAGAAAAATGGCCATATGTCTGGAGGCTGGTCCCACGCCCAAAGAGCCAGCAGGGAAAACTATGCCTTGTTCTAAAGCTCTTTGGGAACCGCTTGCGTAGCGCCACAGACCTGGGGGCTGCAGGCTTTCCTGCTGCCTTCAGCCTCAAAACCACCCTTTCCCACTTGGCGCCATGCCAGGCACAAAAATGGCCATATGTCTGGAGATTGTTCCCACGCCCAAAGAGCCAGCAGGGAAAACTATGCCTTGTTCTAAAACTCTTTGGGAACCGCTTGCGTAGCCCTACGCACCTGGGGGCTGCAGACTTTTCTGGCGCTTTCAGCCTCAAAACCACCCTTTCCCACTTAGCGCCGCGCCAGGCACTAAAATGGCCATATGTCTGGAGACTGGTCCCATGCCCAAAGAGCCAGCAGGGAAAACTATGCCTTGTTCTAAAGCTCTTTGGGAACCGCTTGCATAGCCCCACACACCAGGGGGCTGCAGGCTTTTCTGGCGCTTACAGACTCAAAACCACCCTTTCCCACTTGGTGCCGCGCCAGGCACAAAAATGGCCATATGTCTGGAGATTGGTCCCACGCCCAAAGAGCCAGCAGGGAAAACTATGCCTTGTTCTAAAGCTCTTTGGGAACCGCTTGCGTAGCCCCAAACTCCTGCGGTCTGCAGGCTTTCCTGCTGCCTTCAGCCTCAAAACCGCCCTCTCTCACTTGGCGCCACGCCAGGCACAAAAATGGCCATATGTCTGGAGACTGGTCCCACGCCCAAAGAGCCAGCAGGGAAAACTATGCCTTGTTCTAAAGCTCTTTGGGAACCGCTTGTGTAGCGCCAAACACCTGCGGGCTGCAGGCTTTCCTGCTGCCTTCAGCCTCAAAACCACCCTTTCCCACTTGGCGCCGCGCCAGGCACAAAAATGGCCATATGTCTGGAGATTGGTCCCACGCCCAAAGAGCCAGCAGGGAAAACTATGCCTTGTTCTAAAGCTCTTTGGGAACCGCTTGCGTAGCCCCACACACCTGGGGGCTGCAGGCTTTCCTGCTGCCTTCAGCCTCAAAACCACCCCTTCCCACTTGGCGCCGCGCCAGGCAGAAAAATGGCCATATGTCTGGAGATTGGTCCCACGCCCAAAGACCCAGCAGGGAAAACTATGCCTTGTTCTAAAGCTCTTTGGCAACCGCTTGCGTAGCCCCAAACACCTGCGGTCTGTAGACTTTTCTGGCGGTTACAGCCTCAAAACCACCCTTTCCCACTTGGCTCCATGCCAGGCACAAAAATGGCCATATGTCTGGAGATTGGTCCCACGCCCAAAGAGCCAGCAGGGAAAACTATGCCTTGCTCTAAAGCTCTTTGGGAACCGCTTGCGTAGCCCCACAGACCTGTGGGCTGCAGGCATTCCTGCTGCCTTCAGCCTCAAAACCACCCTTTCCCACTTGGTGCAGTGCCAGGCACAAAAATGGCCATATGTCTGGAGATTGGTCCCACGCCCAAAGAGCCATCAGGGAAAACTATGCCTTGTTCTAAAGCTCTTTGGGAACCGCTTGCGTAGCCCCACACACCTGGGGGCTGCAGGCTTTTCTGGCGCTTACAGCCTCAAAACCACCCTTTCCCACTTGGCACCGCGCCAGGCACAAAAATGGCCATAAGTCTGGAGACTGGTCCCACGCCCAAAGAGCCAGCAGGGAAAACTATGCCTTGTTCTAAAGCTCTTTGGGAACCGCTTGCGTAGCCCCACAGACCTGGGGGCTGCAGGCTTTCCTGCTGCCTTCAGCCTCAAAACCACCCTTTCCCACTTGGCGCCGCGCCAGGCACAAAAATGGCCATATGTCTGGAGATTGGTCCCACGCCCAAAGAGCCAGCAGGGAAAACTATGCCTTGTTCTAAAGCTCTTTGGGAACCGCTTGCGTAGCCCCACAGAGCTGGGGGCTGCAGGCTTTCCTGCTGCCTTCAGCCTCAAAACCACCCTTTCCCACTTGGTGCCGCGCCAGGCACAAAAATGGCCATATGTCTGGAGATTGTTCCCACGCCCAAAGAGCCAGCAGGGAAAACTATGCCTTGTTCTAAAGCTCTTTGGGAACCGCTTGCGTAGCCCCACAGACCTGGGGGCTGCAGGCTTTCCTGCTGCCTTCAGCCTCAAAACCACCCTTTCCCACTTGGTGCAGCGCCAGGCACAAAAATGGCCATATGTCTGGAGATTGGTCCCACGCCCAAAGAGCCAGCAGGGAAAACAATGCCTTGTTCTAAAGCTCTTTGGGAACTGCTGGTGTGGCCCCACAGACCAGGGGGCTGCAGGCTTTCCTGCTGCCTTCAACCTCAAAACCACCCTTTCCCACTTGGTGCCGCGCCAGGGACAAAAATGGCCATATGTCTGGAGATTGGTCCCACGCCCAAAGAGCCAGCAGGGAAAACTATGCCTTGTTCTAAAGCTCTTTGGGAACCGCTTGCGTAGCCCCACACACCAGGGGGCTGCAGGCTTTTCTGGCGCTTACAGCCTCAAAACCACCCTTTCCCACTTGGTGCCGCGCCAGGCACAAAAATGGCCATATGTCTGGAGATTGGTCCCACGCCCAAAGAGCCAGCAGGGAAAACTATGCCTTGTTCTAAAGCTCTTTGGGAACCGCTTGCGTAGCCCCAAACTCCTGCGGTCTGCAGGCTTTCCTGCTGCCTTCAGCCTCAAAACCGCCCTCTCTCACTTGGCGCCACGCCAGGCACAAAAATGGCCATATGTCTGGAGATTGGTCCCACGCCCAAAGAGCCAGCAGGGAAAACTATGCCTTGTTCTAAAGCTCTTTGGGAACCGCTTGTGTAGCGCCAAACACCTGCGGGCTGCAGGCTTTCCTGCTGCCTTCAGCCTCAAAACCACCCTTTCCCACTTGGCGCCGTGCCAGGCACAAAAATGGCCATATGTCTGGAGATTGGTCCCACGCCCAAAGAGCCAGCAGGGAAAACTATGCCTTGTTCTAAAGCTCTTTGGGAACCGCTTGCGTAGCCCCACAGACCTGGGGGCTGCAGGCTTTCCTGCTGCCTTCAGCCTCAAAACCACCCCTTCCCACTTGGCGCCGCGCCAGGCACAAAAATGGCCATATGTCTGGAGATTGGTCCCACGCCCAAAGAGCCAGCAGGGAAAACTATGCCTTGTTCTAAAGCTCTTTGGCAACCGCTTGCGTAGCCCCAAACACCTGCGGTCTGCAGGCTTTTCTGGCGCTTACAGCCTCAAAACCACCCTTTCCCACTTGGCGCCATGCCAGGCACAAAAATGGCCATATGTCTGGAGATTGGTCCCACGCCCAAAGAGCCAGCAGGGAAAACTATGCCTTGCTCTAAAGCTCTTTGGGAACCGCTTGCGTAGCCGCACAGACCTGTGGGCTGCAGGCATTCCTGCTGCCTTCAGCCTCAAAACCACCCTTTCCCACTTGGTGCAGTGCCAGGCACAAAAATGGCCATATGTCTGGAGATTCGTCCCACGCCCAAAGAGCCAGCAGGGAAAACTATGCCTTGTTCTAAAGCTCTTTGGGAACCGCTTGCGTAGCCCCACACACCTGGGGGCTGCAGGCTTTTCTGGCGCTTACAGCCTCAAAACCACCCTTTCCCACTTGGCACCGCGCCAGGCACAAAAATGGCCATAAGTCTGGAGACTGGTCCCACGCCCAAAGAGCCAGCAGGGAAAACTATGCCTTGTTCTAAAGCTCTTTGGGAACCGCTTGCGTAGCCCCACACACCTGGGGGCTGCAGGCTTTCCTGCTGCCTTCAGCCTCAAAACCACCCTTTCCCACTTGGCGCCGCGCCAGGCACAAAAATGCCCATATGTCTGGAGATTGTTCCCACGCCCAAAGAGCCAGCAGGGAAAACAATGCCTTGTTCTAAAGCTCTTTGGGAACTGCTGGTGTGGCCCCACAGACCAGGGGGCTGCAGGCTTTCCTGCTGCCTTCAACCTCAAAACCACCCTTTCCCACTTGGTGCCGCGCCAGGCACAAAAATGGCCAGATGTCTGGAGATTGGTCCCACGCCCAAAGAGCCAGCAGGGAAAACTATGCCTTGTTCTAAAGCTCTTTGGGAACGGTTTGCGTAGCCCCACAGACCTGGGGGCTGCAGGCTTTCCTGCTGCCTTCAGCCTCAAAACCACCCTTTCCCACTTGGCACCGCGCCAGGCAGAAAAATGGCCATATCTCTGGAGGCTGGTCCCACGCCCAAAGAGCCAGCAGGGAAAACTATGCCTTGTTCTAAAGCTCTTTGGGAACCGCTTGCGTAGCCCCACAGACCTGGGGGCTGCAGGCTTTCCTGCTGCCTTCAGCCTCAAAACCACCCTTTCCCACTTGGTGCAGCGCCAGGCACAAAAATGGCCATATGTCTGGAGATTGGTCCCACGCCCAAAGAGCCAGCAGGGAAAACAATGCCTTGTTCTAAAGCTCTTTGGGAACTGCTGGTGTGGCCCCACAGACCTGGGGGCTGCAGGCTTTCCTGCTGCCTTCAGCCTCAAAACCACCCTTTCCCACTTGGTGCCGCGCCAGCCTCCAAAATCTGCATATGTCTGGAGATTGGTCCCACGCCCAAAGAGCCATCAGGGAAAACTATGCCTTGTTCTAAAGCTCTTTGGGAACCGCTTGTGTAGCGCCAAACACCTGCGGGCTGCAGGCTTTCCTGCTGCCTTCAGCCTCAAAACCACCCTTTCCCACTTGGCGCCGCGCCAGGCACAAAAATGGCCATATGTCTGGAGATTGGTCCCACGCCCAAAGAGCCAGCAGGGAAAACTATGCCTTGTTCTAAAGCTCTTTGGGAACCGCTTGCGTAGCCCCACACACCTGGGGGCTGCAGGCTTTCCTGCTGCCTTCAGCCTCAAAACCACCCTTTCCCACTTGGTGCCGCGCCAGGCACAAAAATGGCCATATGTCTGGAGATTGGTCCCACGCCCAAAGAGCCAGCAGGGAAAACTATGCCTTGTTCTAAAGCTCTTTGGGAACCGCTTGCGTAGCCCCACAGACCTGGGGGCTGCAGGCTTTCCTGCTGCCTTCAGCCTCAAAACCACCCTTTCCCACTTGGTGCAGCGCCAGGCACAAAAATGGCCATATGTCTGGAGATTGGTCCCACGCCCAAAGAGCCAGCAGGGAAAACAATGCCTTGTTCTAAAGCTCTTTGGGAACTGCTGGTGTGGCCCCACAGACCAGGGGGCTGCAGGCTTTCCTGCTGCCTTCAACCTCAAAACACCCTTTCCCACTTGGCGCCGCGCCAGGCACAAAAATGGCCATATGTCTGGAGATTGGTCCCACGCCCAAAGAGCCAGCAGGGAAAACTATGCCTTGTTCTAAAGCTCTTTGGGAACCGCTTGCGTAGCCCCACACACCTGGGGGCTGCAGGCTTTCCTGCTGCCTTCAGCCTCAAAACCACCCTTTCCCACTTGGCACCGCGCTAGGCACAAAAATGGCCATATGTCTGGAGGCTGGTCCCACGCCCAAAGAGCCAGCAGGGAAAACTATGCCTTGTTCTAAAGCTCTTTGGGAACCGCTTGCGTAGCGCCACAGACCTGGGGGCTGCAGGCTTTCCTGCTGCCTTCAGCCTCAAAACCACCCTTTCCCACTTGGCGCCATGCCAGGCACAAAAATGGCCATATGTCTGGAGATTGTTCCCACGCCCAAAGAGCCAGCAGGGAAAACTATGCCTTGTTCTAAAACTCTTTGGGAACCGCTTGCGTAGCCCTACGCACCTGGGGGCTGCAGACTTTTCTGGCGCTTTCAGCCTCAAAACCACCCTTTCCCACTTAGCGCCGCGTCAGGCACTAAAATGGCCATATGTCTGGAGACTGGTCCCATGCCCAAAGAGCCAGCAGGGAAAACTATGCCTTGTTCTAAAGCTCTTTGGGAACCGCTTGCGTAGGCCCAAACACCTGCGGTCTGCAGGCTTTCCTGCTGCCTTCAGCCTCAAAACCGCCCTCTCTCACTTGGCGCCGCGCCAGGCACAAAAATGGCCATATGTCTGGAGATTGGTCCCACGCCCAAAGAGCCAGCAGGGAAAACTATGCCTTGTTCTAAAGCTCTTTGGGAACCGCTTGCGTAGCCCCACAGACCTGGGGGCTGCAGGCTTTCCTGCTGCCTTCAGCCTCAAAACCACCCTTTCCCACTTGCCGCCGCGCCAGCCTCCAAAATCTGCATATGTCTGGAGATTGGTCCCACGCCCAAAGAGCCAGCAGGGAAAACTATGCCTTGTTCTAAAGCTCTTTGGGAACCGCTTGCGTAGCCCCACACACCTGGGGGCTGCAGGCTTTCCTGCTGCCTTCAGCCTCAAAACCACCCTTTCCCACTTGGCACCGCGCTAGGCACAAAAATGGCCATATGTCTGGAGGCTGGTCCCACGCCCAAAGAGCCAGCAGGGAAAACTATGCCTTGTTCTAAAGCTCTTTGGGAACCGCTTGCGTAGCGCCACAGACCTGGGGGCTGCAGGCTTTCCTGCTGCCTTCAGCCTCAAAACCACCCTTTCCCACTTGGCGCCATGCCAGGCACAAAAATGGCCATATGTCTGGAGATTGTTCCCACGCCCAAAGAGCCAGCAGGGAAAACTATGCCTTGTTCTAAAACTCTTTGGGAACCGCTTGCGTAGCCCTACGCACCTGGGGGCTGCAGACTTTTCTGGCGCTTTCAGCCTCAAAACCACCCTTTCCCACTTAGCGCCGCGTCAGGCACTAAAATGGCCATATGTCTGGAGACTGGTCCCATGCCCAAAGAGCCAGCAGGGAAAACTATGCCTTGTTCTAAAGCTCTTTGGGAACCGCTTGCGTAGGCCCAAACACCTGCGGTCTGCAGGCTTTCCTGCTGCCTTCAGCCTCAAAACCGCCCTCTCTCACTTGGCGCCGCGCCAGGCACAAAAATGGCCATATGTCTGGAGATTGGTCCCACGCCCAAAGAGCCAGCAGGGAAAACTATGCCTTGTTCTAAAGCTCTTTGGGAACCGCTTGCGTAGCCCCACAGACCTGGGGGCTGCAGGCTTTCCTGCTGCCTTCAGCCTCAAAACCACCCTTTCCCACTTGCCGCCGCGCCAGCCTCCAAAATCTGCATATGTCTGGAGATTGGTCCCACGCCCAAAGAGCCAGCAGGGAAAACTATGCCTTGTTCTAAAGCTCTTTGGGAACCGCTTGTGTAGCGCCAAACACCTGCGGGCTGCAGGCTTTCCTGCTGCCTTCAGCCTCAAAACCACCCTTTCCCACTTGGCGCCGCGCCAGGCACAAAAATGGCCATATGTCTGGAAATTGGTCCCACGCCCAAAGAGCCAGCAGGGAAAACTATGCCTTGTTCTAAAGCTCTTTGGGAACCGCTTGCGTAGCCCCACACACCTGGGGGCTGCAGGCTTTCCTGCTGCCTTCAGCCTCAAAACCACCCCTTCCCACTTGGCGCCGCGCCAGGCACAAAAATGGCCATATGCCTGGAGATTGGTCCCACGCCCAAAGAGCCAGCAGGGAAAACTATGCCTTGTTCTAAAGCTCTTTGGGAACCGCTTGCGTAGCCCCACAGACCTGGGGGCTGCAGGCTTTTCTGGCGCTTACAGCCTCAAAACCACCCTTTCCCACTTGGCGCCATGCCAGGCACAAAAATGGCCATATGTCTGGAGATTGGTCCCACGCCCAAAGACCCATCAGGGAAAACTATGCCTTGCTCTAAAGCTCTTTGGGAACCGCTTGCGTAGCCCCACACACCTGGGGGCTGCAGGCATTCCTGCTGCCTTCAGCCTCAAAACCACCCTTTCCCACTTGGTGCAGTGCCAGGCACAAAAATGGCCATATGTCTGGAGATTGGTCCCACGCCCAAAGAGCCAGCAGGGAAAACTATGCCTTGTTCTAAAGCTCTTTGGGAACCGCTTGCGTAGCCCCACACACCTGGGGGCTGCAGGCTTTTCTGGCGCTTACAGCCTCAAAACCACCCTTTCCCACTTGGCGCCGCGCCAGGCACAAAAATGGCCATATGTCTGGAGATTGGTCCCACGCCCAAAGAGCCAGCAGGGAAAACTATGCCTTGTTCTAAAGCTCTTTTGGAACCGCTTGCGTAGCCCCACAGACGTGGGGGCTGCAGGCTTTCCTGCTGCCTTCAGCCTCAAAACCACCCTTTCCCACTTGGTGCCGCGCCAGGCACAAAAATGGCCATATGTCTGGAGATTGTTCCCACGCCCAAAGAGCCAGCAGGGAAAACTATGCCTTGTTCTAAAGCTCTTTGGGAACCGCTTGCGTAGCCCCACACACCTGGGGGCTGCAGGCTTTCCTGCTGCCTTCAGCCTCAAAACCACCCTTTCCCACTTGGCGCCGCGCCAGGCACAAAAATGGCCATATGTCTGGAGATTGGTCCCACGCCCAAAGAGCCAGCAGGGAAAACAATGCCTTGTTCTAAAGCTCTTTGGGAACTGCTGGTGTGGCCCCACAGACCTGGGGGCTGCAGGCTTTCCTGCTGCCTTCAGCCTCAAAACCACCCTTTCCCACTTGGTGCAGCGCCAGGCACAAAAATGGCCATATGTCTGGAGATTGGTCCCATGCCCAAAGAGCCAGCAGGGAAAACTATGCCTTGTTCTAAAGCTCTTTGGGAACCGCTTGCGTAGCCCCACAGACCTGGGGGCTGCAGGCTTTCCTGCTGCCTTCAGCCTCAAAACCACCCTTTCCCACTTGGCGCCGCTCCAGGCACAAAAATGGCCATATGTCTGGAGATTGGTCCCACGCCCAAAGAGCCAGCAGGGAAAACTATGCCTTGTTCTAAAGCTCTTTGGGAACGGTTTGCGTAGCCCCACAGACCTGGGGGCTGCAGGCTTTCCTGCTGCCTTCAGCCTCAAAACCACCCTTTCCCACTTGGCACCGCGCTAGGCACAAAAATGGCCATATGTCTGGAGGCTGGTCCCACACCCAAAGAGCCAGCAGGGAAAACTATGCCTTGTTCTAAAGCTCTTTGGGAACCGCTTGCGTAGCCCCACAGACCTGGGGGCTGCAGGCTTTCCTGCTGCCTTCAGCCTCAAAACCACCCTTTCCCACTTGGCGCCGCGCCAGCCTCCAAAATCTGCATATCTCTGGAGATTGGTCCCACGCCCAAAGAACCAGCAGGGAAAACTATGCCTTGTTCTAAAGCTGTTTGGGAACTGCTGGTGTGGCCCCACAGACCAGGGGGCAGCAGTCTTTCCTGCTGCCTTCAGCCTCAAAACCACCCTTTCCCACTTGGTGCAGCGCCAGGCACAAAAATGGCAATATGTCTGGAGATTGGTCCCACGCCCAAAGAGCCAGCAGGGAAAACTATGCCTTGTTCTAAAGCTCTTTGGGAACCACTTGCGTAGCCCCACACACCTGGGGGCTGCAGGCTTTCCTGCTGCCTTCAGCCTCAAAACCACCCTTTCCCACTTGGTGCCGCGCCAGGCACAATAATGGCCATATGTCTGGAGATTGGTGCCACGCCCAAAGAGCCAGCAGGGAAAACTATGCCTTGTTCTAAAGCTCTTTGGGAACAGCTGCTGTGGCCCCACAGACCTGGGGGCTGCAGGCTTTCTTGCTGCCTTCAGTCTCAAAACCACCCTTTCCCACTTGGTGCCGCGCCAGCCTCCAAAATCTGCATATGTCTGGAGATTGGTCCCACGCCCAAAGAGCCAGGAGGGAAAACTATGCCTTGTTCTAAAGCTCTTTGGGAACCGCTTGCGTATCCCCACAGACCTGGGGGCTGCAGGCTTTCCTGCTGCCTTCAGCCTCAAAACTACCCCTTCCCACTTGGCGCCGCACCAGGCACAAAAATGGCCATATGTCTGGAGATTGGTCCCACGCCCAAAGAGCCAGCAGGGAAAACTATGCCTTGTTCTAAAGCTCTTTGGGAACCGCTTGCGTAGCCCCACAGACCTGGGGGCTGCAGGCTTTTCTGGCGCTTACAGCCTCAAAACCACCCTTTCCCACTTGGCACCATGCCAGGCACAAAAATGGCCATATGTCTGGAGATTGGTCCCACGCCCAAAGAGCCAGCAGGGAAAACTATGCCTTGTTGTAAAGCTCTTTGGGAACCGCTTGCGTAGCCCCACACACCTGGGGGCTGCAGGCATTCCTGCTGCCTTCAGCCTCAAAACCACCCTTTCCCACTTGGTGCAGTGCCAGGCACAAAAATGGCCATATGTCTGGAGATTGGTCCCACGCCCAAAGAGCCATCAGGGAAAACTATGCCTTGTTCTAAAGCTCTTTGGGAACCGCTTGCGTAGCCCCACACACCTGGGGGCTGCAGGCTTTTCTGGCGCTTACAGCCTCAAAACCACCCTTTCCCACTTGGCACCGCGCCAGGCACAAAAATGGCCATAAGTCTGGAGACTGGTCCCACGCCCAAAGAGCCAGGAGGGAAAACTATGCCTTGTTCTAAAGCTCTTTGGGAACCGCTTGCGTATCCCCACAGACCTGGGGGCTGCAGGCTTTCCTGCTGCCTTCAGCCTCAAAAGCACCCTTTCCCACTTGGCGCCGCGCCAGGCACAAAAATGGCCATATGTCTGGAGATTGTTCCCACGCCCAAAGAGCCAGCAGGGAAAACTATGCCTTGTTCTAAAGCTCTTTGGCAACCGCTTGCGTAGCCCCAAACACCTGCGGTCTGCAGGCTTTCCTGCTGCCTTCAGCCTCAAAACCACCCTTTCCCACTTGGTGCCGCGCCAGGCACAAAAATGGCCATATGTCTGGAGATTGTTCCCACGCCCAAAGAGCCAGCAGGGAAAACTATGCCTTGTTCTAAAGCTCTTTGGGAACCGCTTGCGTAGCCCCACAGTCCTGGGGGCTGCAGGCTTTCCTGCTGCCTTCAGCCTCAAAACCACCCTTTCCCACTTGGTGCAGCGCCAGGCACAAAAATGGCCATATGTCTGGAGATTGGTCCCACGCCCAAAGAGCCAGCAGGGAAAAATATGCCTTGTTCTAAAGCTCTTTGGCAACCGCTTGCGTAGCCCCACACACCTGGGGGCTGCAGGCTTTCCTGCTGCCTTCAGCCTCAAAACCACCCTTTCCCACTTGGCGCCGCGCCAGGCACAAAAATGGCCATATGTCTGGAGATTGGTCCCACGCCCAAAGAGCCAGCAGGGAAAACTATGCCTTGTTCTAAAGCTCTTTGGGAACCGCTTGCGTAGCCCCACAGACCTGGGGGCTGCAGCCTTTCCTGCTGCCTTCAGCCTCAAAACCACCCTTTCCCACTTGGCGCCGCGCCAGCTTCCAAAATCTGCATATCTCTGGAGATTGGTCCCACGCCCAAAGAACCAGCAGGGAAAACTATGCCTTGTTCTAAAGCTCTTTGGGAACCGCTTGCGTAGCCCCACAGACCTGGGGGCTGCAGGCTTTCCTGCTGCCTTCAGCCTCAAAACCACCCTTTCCCACTTGGCGCCGCGCCAGGCACAAAAATGGCCATATGTCTGGAGATTGGTCCCACGCCCAAAGAGCCAGCAGGGAAAACTATGCCTTGTTCTAAAGCTCTTTGGGAACCGCTTGCGTAGCCCCACACACCTGGGGGCTGCAGGCTTTCCTGCTGCCTTCAGCCTCAAAACCACCCTTTCCCACTTGCCGCCGCGCCAGCCTCCAAAATCTGCATATCTCTGGAGATTGTTCCCACGCCCAAAGAGCCAGCAGGGAAAACTATGCCTTGTTCTAAAGCTCTTTGGGAACCGCTTGCGTAGCCCCACAGACCTGGGGGCTGCAGGCTTTCCTGCTGCCTTCAGCCTCAAAACCACCCTTTCCCACTTGGCGCCGCGCCAGGCACAAAAATGCCCATATGTCTGGAGATTGTTCCCACGCCCAAAGAGCCAGCAGGGAAAACAATGCCTTGTTCTAAAGCTCTTTGGGAACTGCTGGTGTGGCCCCACAGACCAGGGGGCTGCAGGCTTTCCTGCTGCCTTCAGCCTCAAAACCACCCTTTCCCACTTGGTGCAGCGCCAGGCACAAAAATGGCCATATGTCTGGAGATTGGTCCCACGCCCAAAGAGCCAGCAGGGAAAACTATGCCTTGTTCTAAAGCTCTTTGGGAACCGCTTGCGTAGCCCCACACACCTGGGAGCTGCAGGCTTTCCTGCTGCCTTCAACCTCAAAACCACCCTTTCCCACTTGGCGCCGCTCCAGGCACAAAAATGGCCATATGTCTGGAGATAGGTCCCACGCGCAAAGAGCCAGCAGGGAAAACTATGCCTTGTTCTAAAGCTCTTTGGGAACGGTTTGCGTAGCCCCACAGACCTGGGGGCTGCAGGCTTTCCTGCTGCCTTCAGCCTCAAAACCACCCTTTCCCACTTGGCACCGCGCTAGGCACAAAAATGGCCATATGTCTGGAGGCTGGTCCCACGCCCAAAGAGCCAGCAGGGAAAACTATGCCTTGTTCTAAAGCTCTTTGGGAACCGCTTGCGTAGCCCCACACACCTGGGGGCTGCAGGCTTTCCTGCTGCCTTCAGCCTCAAAACCACCCTTTCCCACTTGGCGCCGCGCCAGCCTCCAAAATCTGCATATCTCTGGAGATTGGTCCCACGCCCAAAGAACCAGCAGGGAAAACTATGCCTTGTTCTAAAGCTCTTTGGGAACCGCTTGCGTAGCCCCACACACCTCGGGGCTGCAGGCTTTCCTGCTGCCTTCAGCCTCAAAACCACCCTTTCCCACTTGGCGCCGCGCCAGGCACAAAAATGGCCATATGTCTGGAGATTGGTCCCACGCCCAAAGAGCCAGCAGGGAAAACAATGCCTTGTTCTAAAGCTCTTTGGGAACTGCTGGTGTGGCCCCACAGACCAGGGGGCAGCAGTCTTTCCTGCTGCCTTCAGCCTCAAAACCACCCTTTCCCACTTGGTGCAGCGCCAGGCACAAAAATGGCAATATGTCTGGAGATTGGTCCCACGCCCAAAGAGCCAGCAGGGAAAACTATGCCTTGTTCTAAAGCTCTTTGGGAACCACTTGCGTAGCCCCACACACCTGGGGGCTGCAGGCTTTCCTGCTGCCTTCAGCCTCAAAACCACCCTTTCCCACTTGGTGCCCCGCCAGGCACAATAATGGCCATATGTCTGGAGATTGTTCCCACGACCAAAGAGCCAGCAGGGAAAACTATGCCTTGTTCTAAAGCTCTTTGGGAACAGCTGCTGTGGCCCCACAGACCTGGGGGCTGCAGGCTTTCTTGCTGCCTTCAGCCTCAAAACCACCCTTTCCCACTTGGTGCCGCGCCAGCCCCCAAAATCTGCATATGTCTGGAGATTGTTCCCACGCCCAAAGAGCCAGCAGGGAAAACTATGCCTTGTTCTAAAGCTCTTTGGGAACAGCTGCTGTGGCCCCACAGTCCTGGGGGCTGCAGGCTTTCCTGCTGCCTTCAGCCTCAAAACCACCCCTTCCCACTTGGCGCCGCGCCAGGCACAAAAATGGCCATATGTCTGGAGATTGGTCGCAGGCGCAAAGAGCCAGCAGGGAAAACTATGCCTTGTTCTAAAGCTCTTTGGGAACAGCTTGCGTGGCCCCACACACCTGCGGGCTGCAGGCTTTCCTGCTGCCTTCAGCCTCAAAACCACCCTTTCCCACTTGGCGCTACCCCAGGCACAAAAATGGCCATATGTCTGGAGATTGGTCCCACGCCCAAAGAGCCAGCAGGGAAAACTATGCCTTGTTCTAAAGCTCTTTGGGAACCGCTTCCATATCCCCACAGACCTGGGGGCTGCAGGCTTTCCTGCTGCCTTCAGCCTCAAAACCACCCTTTCCCACTTGGTGCCACGCAAGGCACAAAAATGGCCATATGCCTGGAGATTGGTCCCACGCCCAAAGAGCCAGCAGGGAAAACTATGCCTTGTTCTAAAGCTCTTTGGGAACCATTTGCGTAGCCCCACAGACGTGGGGGCTGCAGGCTTTCCTGCTGCCTTCAGCCTCAAAACCACCCTTTCCCACTTGGCGCCACGCCAAGCACAAAAATGGCCATATGTCTGGAGATTGGTCCCACGCCCAAAGAGCCAGCAGGGAAAACTATGCCTTGTTCTAAAGCTCTTTGTGAACCGCTTGCGTAGCCCCACAGACCTGGGGGCTGCAGGCTTTCCTGCTGCCTTCAGCCTCAAAACCACCCTTTCCCACTTGGCGCCACGCCAGGCACAAAAATGGCCATATGTCTGGAGATTGGTCCCACGCCCAAAGAGCCAGCAGGGAAAACTATGCCTTGTTCTAAAGCTCTTTGGGAACCGCTTGCGTAGCCCCACATACCTGGGGGCTGCAGGCTTTCCTGCTGCCTTCAGCCTCAAAACCACCCTTTCCCACTTGGCGCCGCGCCAGGCACAAAAATGGCCATATGTCTGGAGATTGGTCCCACGCCCAAAGAGCCAGCAGGGAAAACTATGCCTTGTTCTAAAGCTCTTTGGGAACGGTTTGCGTAGCCCCACAGACCTGGGGGCTGCAGGCTTTCCTGCTGCCTTCAGCCTCAAAACCACCCTTTCCCACTTGGCACCGCGCTAGGCACAAAAATGGCCATATGTCTGGAGGCTGGTCCCACGCCCAAAGAGCCAGCAGGGAAAACTATGCCTTGTTCTAAAGCTCTTTGGGAACCGCTTGCGTAGCCCCACACACCTGGGGGCTGCAGGCTTTCCTGCTGCCTTCAGCCTCAAAACCACCCTTTCCCACTTGGCGCCGCGCCAGCCTCCAAAATCTGCATATCTCTGGAGATTGGTCCCACGCCCAAAGAACCAGCAGGGAAAACTATGCCTTGTTCTAAAGCTCTTTGGGAACCGCTTGCGTAGCCCCACACACCTGGCGGCTGCAGGCTTTCCTGCTGCCTTCAGCCTCAAAACCACCCTTTCCCACTTGGCGCCGCGCCAGGCACAAAAATGGCCATATGTCTGGAGATTGGTCCCACGCCCAAAGAGCCAGCAGGGAAAACAATGCCTTGTTCTAAAGCTCTTTGGGAACTGCTGGTGTGGCCCCACAGAGCAGGGGGCTGCAGTCTTTCCTGCTGCCTTCAGCCTCAAAACCACCCTTTCCCACTTGGTGCAGCGCCAGGCACAAAAATGGCCATATGTCTGGAGATTGGTCCCACGCCCAAAGAGCCAGCAGGGAAAACTATGCCTTGTTCTAAAGCTCTTTGGGAACCGCTTGCGTAGCCCCACACACCTGGGGGCTGCAGGCTTTCCTGCTGCCTTCAGCCTCAAAACCACCCTTTCCCACTTGGCGCCGCGCCAGCCTCCAAAATCTGCATATCTCTGGAGATTGGTCCCACGCCCAAAGAACCAGCAGGGAAAACTATGCCTTGTTCTAAAGCTCTTTGGGAACTGCTGGTGTGGCCCCACAGACCAGGGGGCAGCAGTCTTTCCTGCTGCCTTCAGCCTCAAAACCACCCTTTCCCACTTGGTGCCGCGCCAGGCACAATAATGGCCATATGTCTGGAGATTGGTGCCACGCCCAAAGAGCCAGCAGGGAAAACTATGCCTTGTTCTAAAGCTCTTTGGGAACAGCTGCTGTGGCCCCACAGACCTGGGGGCTGCAGGCTTTCTTGCTGCCTTCAGTCTCAAAACCACCCTTTCCCACTTGGTGCCGCGCCAGCCTCCAAAATCTGCATATGTCTGGAGATTGGTCCCACGCCCAAAGAGCCAGGAGGGAAAACTATGCCTTGTTCTAAAGCTCTTTGGGAACCGCTTGCGTATCCCCACAGACCTGGGGGCTGCAGGCTTTCCTGCTGCCTTCAGCCTCAAAACCACCCCTTCCCACTTGGCGCCGCCCCAGGCACAAAAATGGCCATATGTCTGGAGATTGGTCGCATGCGCAAAGAGCCAGCAGGGAAAACTATGGCTTGTTCTAAAGCTCTTTGGGAACAGCTTGCGTGGCCCCACACACCTGCGGGCTGCAGGCTTTCCTGCTGCCTTCAGCCTCAAAACTACCCCTTCCCACTTGGCGCCGCGCCAGGCACAAAAATGGCCATATGTCTGGAGATTGGTGCCACGCCCAAAGAGCCAGCAGGGAAAACTATGCCTTGTTCTAAAGCTCTTTGGGAACAGCTGCTGTGGCCCCACAGACCTGGGGGCTGCAGGCTTTCTTGCTGCCTTCAGTCTCAAAACCACCCTTTCCCACTTGGTGCCGCGCCAGCCTCCAAAATCTGCATATGTCTGGAGATTGGTCCCACGCCCAAAGAGCCAGGAGGGAAAACTATGCCTTGTTCTAAAGCTCTTTGGGAACCGCTTGCGTATCCCCACAGACCTGGGGGCTGCAGGCTTTCCTGCTGCCTTCAGCCTCAAAACCACCCTTTCCCACTTGGCGCTACCCAAGGCACAAAAATGGCCATATGTCTGGAGATTGGTCGCATGCGCAAAGAGTCAGCAGGGAAAACTATGGCTTGTTCTAAAGCTCTTTGGGAACAGCTTGCGTGGCCCCACACACCTGCGGGCTGCAGGCTTTCCTGCTGCCTTCAGCCTCAAAACTACCCCTTCCCACTTGGCGCCGCGCCAGGCACAAAAATGGCCATATGTCTGGAGATTGGTCCCACGCCCAAAGAGCCAGCAGGGAAAACTATGCCTTGTTCTAAAGCTCTTTGGGAACCGCTTGCGTAGCCCCACACACGTGGGGGCTGCAGGCTTTTCTGGCGCTTACAGCCTCAAAACCACCCTTTCCCACTTGGCACCATGCCAGGCACAAAAATGGCCATATGTCTGGAGATTGGTCCCACGCCCAAAGAGCCATCAGGGAAAACTATGCCTTGCTCTAAAGCTCTTTGGGAACCGCTTGCGTAGCCCCACACACCTGGGGGCTGCAGGCATTCCTGCTGCCTTCAGCCTCAAAACCACCCTTTCCCACTTGGTGCAGTGCCAGGCACAAAAATGGCCATATGTCTGGAGATTGGTCCCACGCCCAAAGAGCCATCAGGGAAAACTATGCCTTGTTCTAAAGCTCTTTGGGAACCGCTTGCGTAGCCCCACACACCTGCGGGCTGCAGGCTTTTCTGGCGCTTACAGCCTCAAAACCACCCTTTCCCACTTGGCACCGCGCCAGGCACAAAAATGGCCATAAGTCTGGAGACTGGTCCCACGCCCAAAGAGCCAGCAGGGAAAACTATGCCTTGTTCTAAAGCTCTTTGGGAACCGCTTGCGTAGCCCCAAACACCTGCGGTCTGCAGGCTTTCCTGCTGCCTTCAGCCTCAAAACCACCCTTTCCCACTTGGTGCCGCGTCAGGCACAAAAATGGCCATATGTCTGGAGATTGTTCCCACGCCCAAAGAGCCATCAGGGAAAACTATGCCATGTTCTAAAGCTCTTTGGGAACCGCTTGCGTAGCCCCACACACCTGGGGGCTGCAGGCTTTCCTGCTGCCTTCAGCCTCAAAACCACCCTTTCCCACTTGCCGCCGCGCCAGCCTCCAAAATCTGCATATCTCTGGAGATTGTTCCCACGCCCAAAGAGCCAGCAGGGAAAACTATGCCTTGTTCTAAAGCTCTTTGGGAACCGCTTGCGTAGCCCCACACACCTGGCGGCTGCAGGCTTTCCTGCTGCCTTCAGCCTCAAAACCACCCTTTCCCACTTGGCGCCGCGCCAGGCACAAAAATGGCCATATGTCTGGAGATTGGTCCCACGCCCAAAGAGCCAGCAGGGAAAACAATGCCTTGTTCTAAAGCTCTTTGGGAACTGCTGGTGTGGCCCCACAGACCAGGGGGCTGCAGGCTTTCCTGCTGCCTTCAGCCTCAAAACCACCCTTTCCCACTTGGTGCAGCGCCAGGCACAAAAATGGCCATATGTCTGGAGATTGGTCCCACGCCCAAAGAGCCAGCAGGGAAAACTATGCCTTGTTCTAAAGCTCTTTGGGAACCGCTTGCGTAGCCCCACACACCTGGGGTCTGCAGGCTTTCCTGCTGCCTTCAACCTCAAAACCACCCTTTCCCACTTGGCGCCGCTCCAGGCACAAAAATGGCCATATGTCTGGAGATTGGTCCCACGCCCAAAGAGCCAGCAGGGAAAACTATGCCTTGTTCTAAAGCTCTTTGGGAACCGCTTGCGTAGCCCCACACACCTGGGGGCTGCAGGCTTTCCTGCTGCCTTCAGCCTCAAAACCACCCTTTCCCACTTGGCACCGCGCTAGGCACAAAAATGGCCATATGTCTGGAGGCTGGTCCCACGCCCAAAGAGCCAGCAGGGAAAACTATGCCTTGTTCTAAAGCTCTTTGGGAACCGCTTGCGTAGCCCCACACACCTGGGGGCTGCAGGCTTTCCTGCTGCCTTCAGCCTCAAAACCACCCTTTCCCACTTGGCGCCGCGCCAGCCTCCAAAATCTGCATATCTCTGGAGATTGGTCCCACGCCCAAAGAACCAGCAGGGAAAACTATGCCTTGTTCTAAAGCTCTTTGGGAACCGCTTGCGTAGCCCCACACACCTGGGGGCTGCAGGCTTTCCTGCTGCCTTCAGCCTCAAAACCACCCTTTCCCACTTGGCGCCGCGCCAGGCACAAAAATGGCCATATGTCTGGAGATTGGTCCCACGCCCAAAGAGCCAGCAGGGAAAACAATGCCTTGTTCTAAAGCTCTTTGGGAACTGCTGGTGTGGCCCCACAGACCAGGGGGCAGCAGTCTTTCCTGCTGCCTTCAGCCTCAAAACCACCCTTTCCCACTTGGTGCAGCGACAGGCACAAAAATGGCCATATGTCTGGAGATTGGTCCCACGCCCAAAGAGCCAGCAGGGAAAACTATGCCTTGTTCTAAAGCTCTTTGGGAACCACTTGCGTAGCCCCACACACCTGGGGGCTGCAGGCTTTCCTGCTGCCTTCAGCCTCAAAACCACCCTTTCCCACTTGGTGCCCCGCCAGGCACAATAATGGCCATATGTCTGGAGATTGTTCCCACGCCCAAAGAGCCAGCAGGGAAAACTATGCCTTGTTCTAAAGCTCTTTGGGAACAGCTGCTGTGGCCCCACAGACCTGGGGGCTGCAGGCTTTCTTGCTGCCTTCAGCCTCAAAACCACCCTTTCCCACTTGGTGCCGCGCCAGCCTCCAAAATCTGCATATGTCTGGAGATTGGTCCCATGCCCAAAGAGCCAGCAGGGAAAACTATGCCTTGTTCTAAAGCTCTTTGGGAACCGCTTGCGTAGCCCCACACATCTGCGGGCTGCAGGCTTTCCTGCTGCCTTCAGACTCAAAACCACCCTTCCCACTTGGCGCCGCGCCAGGCACAAAAATGGCCATATGTCTGGAGATTGGTCGCATGCGCAAAGAGCCAGCAGGGAAAACTATGCCTTGTTCTAAAGCTCTTTGGGAACCGCTTGCGTGGCCCCACACACCTGGGGGCTGCAGGCTTTCCTGCTGCCTTCAGCCTCAAAACCACCCTTTCCCACTTGGCGCTACCCCAGGCACAAAAATGGCCATATGTCTGGAGATTGGTCCCACGCCCAAAGAGCCAGCAGGGAAAACTATGCCTTGTTCTAAAGCTCTTTGGGAACCGCTTCCGTATCCCCACAGACCTGGGGGCTGCAGGCTTTCCTGCTGCCTTCAGCCTCAAAACCACCCTTTCCCACTTGGTGCCACGCCAGGCACAAAAATGGCCATATGCCTGGAGATTGGTCCCACGCCCAAAGAGCCAGCAGGGAAAACTATGCCTTGTTCTAAAGCTCTTTGGGAACCGCTTGCGTAGCCCCACAGACGTGGGGGCTGCAGGCTTTCCTGCTGCCTTCAGCCTCAAAACCACCCTTTCCCACTTGGCGCCACGCCAAGCACAAAAATGGCCATATGTCTGGAGATTGGTCCCACGCCCAAAGAGCCAGCAGGGAAAACTATGCCTTGTTCTAAAGCTCTTTGTGAACCGCTTGCGTAGCCCCACATACCTGGGGGCTGCAGGCTTTCCTGCTGCCTTCAGCCTCAAAACCACCCTTTCCCACTTGGCGCCGCGCCAGGCACAAAAATGGCCATATGTCTGGAGATTGGTCCCACGCCCAAAGAGCCAGCAGGGAAAACTATGCCTTGTTCTAAAGCTCTTTGGGAACAGCTTGCGTGGCCCCACACACCTGCGGGCTGCAGGCTTTCCTGCTGCCTTCAGCCTCAAAACCACCCTTTCCCACTTGGCGCCGCGCCAGGCACAAAAATGGCCATATGTCTGGAGATTGTTCCCACGCCCAAAGAGCCAGCAGGGAAAACTATGCCTTGTTCTAAAGCTCTTTGGGAACGGTTTGCGTAGCCCCACAGACCTGGGGGCTGCAGGCTTTCCTGCTGCCTTCAGCCTCAAAAAAACCCTTTCCCACTTGGCACCGCGCTAGGCACAAAAATGGCCATATGTCTGGAGACTGGTCCCACGCCCAAAGAGCCAGCAGGGAAAACTATGCCTTGTTCTAAAGCTCTTTGGGAACCGCTTGCGTAGCCCCACAGACCTGGGGGCTGCAGGCTTTCCTGCTGCCTTCAGCCTCAAAACCACCCTTTCCCACTTGGCGCCGCGCCAGCCTCCAAAATCTGCATATGTCTGGAGATTGGTCCCACGCCCAAAGAACCAGCAGGGAAAACTATGCCTTGTTCTAAAGCTCTTTGGGAACAGCTTGCGTGGCCCCACACACCTGGCGGCTGCAGGCTTTCCTGCTGCCTTCAGCCTCAAAACCACCCTTTCCCACTTGGCGCCGCGCCAGGCACAAAAATGGCCATATGTCTGGAGATTGGTCCCACGCCCAAAGAGCCAGCAGGGAAAACAATGCCTTGTTCTAAAGCTCTTTGGGAACTGCTGGTGTGGCCCCACAGAGCAGGGGGCTGCAGTCTTTCCTGCTGCCTTCAGCCTCAAAACCACCCTTTCCCACTTGGTGCAGCGCCAGGCACAAAAATGGCCATATGTCTGGAGATTGGTCCCACGCCCAAAGAGCCAGCAGGGAAAACTATGCCTTGTTCTAAAGCTCTTTGGGAACAGCTGCTGTGGCCCCACAGACCTGGGGGCTGCAGGCTTTCCTGCTGCCTTCAGCCTCAAAACCACCCTTTCCCACTTGGTGCCGCGCCAGCCTCCAAAATCTGCATATGTCTGGAGATTGGTCCCACGCCCAAAGAGCCAGGAGGGAAAACTATGCCTTGTTCTAAAGCTCTTTGGGAACCGATTGCGTAGCCCCACACACCTGGGGGCTGCAGGCTTTCCTGCTGCCTTCAGCCTCAAAACCACCCCTTCCCACGTGGCGCCGCGCCAGGCACAAAAATGGCCATATGTCTGGAGATTGGTCCCACGCCCAAAGAGCCAGGAGGGAAAACTATGCCTTGTTCTAAAGCTCTTTGGGAACCGATTGCGTAGCCCCACACACCTGGGGGCTGCAGGCTTTCCTGCTGCCTTCAGCCTCAAAACCACCCCTTCCCACTTGGCGCCGCGCCAGGCACAAAAATGGCCATATGTCTGGAGATTGGTCCCACGCCCAAAGAGCCAGCAGGGAAAACTATGCCTTGTTCTAAAGCTCTTTGGGAACCGCTTGCGTAGCGCCACAGACCTGGGGGCTGCAGGCTTTCCTGCTGCCTTCAGCCTCAAAACCACCCTTTCCCACTTGGCGCCACGCCAGGCACAAAAATGGCCATATGCCTGGAGATTGGTCCCACGCCCAAAGAGCCAGCAGGGAAAACTATGCCTTGTTCTAAAGCTCTTTGGGAACCACTTGCGTAGCCCCACAGACCTGGGGGCTGCAGGCTTTCCTGCTGCCTTCAGCCTCAAAACCACCCCTTCCCACTTGGCGCCACGCCAAGCACAAAAATGGCCATATGTCTGGAGATTGGTCGCATGCGGAAAGAGCCAGCAGGGAAAACTATGCCTTGTTCTAAAGCTCTTTGGGAACAGCTTGCGTGGCCCCACACACCTGGGGGCTGCAGGCTTTCCTGCTGCCTTCAGCCTCAAAACCACCCTTTCCCACTTGGCGCTACCCCAGGCACAAAAATGGCCATATGTCTGGAGATTGGTCCCACGCCCAAAGAGCCAGCAGGGAAAACTATGCCTTGTTCTAAAGCTCTTTGGGAACCGCTTCCGTATCCCCACAGACCTGGGGGCTGCAGGCTTTCCTGCTGCCTTCAGCCTCAAAACCACCCTTTCCCACTTGGTGCCACGCCAGGCACAAAAATGGCCATATGCCTGGAGATTGGTCCCACGCCCAAAGAGCCAGCAGGGAAAACTATGCCTTGTTCTAAAGCTCTTTGGGAACCGCTTGCGTAGCCCCACAGACCTGGGGGCTGCAGGCTTTCCTGCTGCCTTCAGCCTCAAAACCACCCTTTCCCACTTGGCGCCACGCCAAGCACAAAAATGGCCATATGTCTGGAGATTGGTCCCACGCCCAAAGACCCAGCAGGGAAAACTATGCCTTGTTCTAAAGCTCTTTGTGAACCGCTTGCGTAGCCCCACACACCTGGGGGCTGCAGGCTTTCCTGCTGCCTTCAGCCTCAAAACCACCCTTTCCCACTTGGCGCCACGCCAGGCACAAAAATGGCCATATGTCTGGAGATTGGTCCCACGCCCAAAGAGCCAGCAGGGAAAACTATGCCTTGTTCTAAAGCTCTTTGTGAACCGCTTGCGTAGCCCCACAGACCTGGGGGCTGCAGGCTTTCCTGCTGCCTTCAGCCTCAAAACCACCCTTTCCCACTTGGCGCCACGCCAAGCACAAAAATGGCCATATGTCTGGAGATTGGTCCCACGCCCAAAGAGCCAGCAGGGAAAACTATGCCTTGTTCTAAAGCTCTTTGTGAACCGCTTGCGTAGCCCCACATACCTGGGGGCTGCAGGCTTTCCTGCTGCCTTCAGCCTCAAAACCACCCTTTCCCACTTGGCGCCGCGCCAGGCACAAAAATGGCCATATGTCTGGAGATTGGTCCCACGCCCAAAGAACCAGCAGGGAAAACTATGCCTTGTTCTAAAGCTCTTTGGGAACAGCTTGCGTGGCCCCACACACCTGGCGGCTGCAGGCTTTCCTGCTGCCTTCAGCCTCAAAACCACCCTTTCCCACTTGGCGCCGCGCCAGGCACAAAAATGGCCATATGTCTGGAGATTGGTCCCACGCCCAAAGAGCCAGCAGGGAAAACAATGCCTTGTTCTAAAGCTCTTTGGGAACTGCTGGTGTGGCCCCACAGAGCAGGGGGCTGCAGTCTTTCCTGCTGCCTTCAGCCTCAAAACCACCCTTTCCCACTTGGTGCAGCGCCAGGCACAAAAATGGCCATATGTCTGGAGATTGGTCCCACGCCCAAAGAGCCAGCAGGGAAAACTATGCCTTGTTCTAAAGCTCTTTGGGAACAGCTGCTGTGGCCCCACAGACCTGGGGGCTGCAGGCTTTCCTGCTGCCTTCAGCCTCAAAACCACCCTTTCCCACTTGGTGCCGCGCCAGCCTCCAAAATCTGCATATGTCTGGAGATTGGTCCCACGCCCAAAGAGCCAGGAGGGAAAACTATGCCTTGTTCTAAAGCTCTTTGGGAACCACTTGCGTAGCCCCACACACCTGGGGGCTGCAGGCTTTCCTGCTGCCTTCAGCCTCAAAACCACCCCTTCCCACTTGGCGCCGCGCCAGGCACAAAAATGGCCATATGTCTGGAGATTGGTCGCATGCGCAAAGAGCCAGCAGGGAAAACTATGCCTTGTTCTAAAGCTCTTTGGGTACAGCTTGCGTGGCCCCACAGACCAGGGGGCTGCAGGCTTTCCTGCTGCCTTCAGCCTCAAAACCACCCTTTCCCACTTGGCGCTACCCAAGGCACAAAAATGGCCATATGTCTGGAGATTGGTCCCACGCCCAAAGAGCCAGCAGGGAAAACTATGCCTTGTTCTAAAGCTCTTTGGGAACCGCTTGCGTAGCGCCACAGACCTGGGGGCTGCAGGCTTTCCTGCTGCCTTCAGCCTCAAAACCACCCTTTCCCACTTGGCGCCACGCCAGGCACAAAAATGGCCATATGCCTGGAGATTGGTCCCACGCCCAAAGAGCCATCAGGGAAAACTATGCCTTGTTCTAAAGCTCTTTGGGAACCACTTGCGTAGCCCCACAGACCTGGGGGCTGCAGGCTTTCCTGCTGCCTTCAGCCTCAAAACCACCCTTTCCCACTTGGCGCCACGCCAAGCACAAAAATGGCCATATGTCTGGAGATTGGTCCCACGCCCAAAGAGCCAGCAGGGAAAACTATGCCTTGTTCTAAAGCTCTTTGTGAACCGCTTGCGTAGCCCCACACACCTGGGGGCTGCAGGCTTTCCTGCTGCCTTCAGCCTCAAAACCACCCTTTCCCACTTGGCGCCGCGCCAGGCACAAAAATGGCCATATGTCTGGAGATTGGTCCCATGCGCAAAGAGCCAGCAGGGAAAACTATGCCTTGTTCTAAAGCTCTTTGGGAACCGCTTGCGTAGCCCCACACACCTGGGGGCTGCAGGCTTTCCTGCTGCCTTCAGCCTCAAAACCACCCTTTCCCACTTGGCGCCGCGCCAGGCACAAAAATGGCCATATGTCTGGAGATTGGTCCCACGCCCAAAGAGCCAGCAGGGAAAACTATGCCTTGTTCTAAAGCTCTTTGGGAACAGCTTGCGTGGCCCCACACACCTGCGGGCTGCAGGCTTTCCTGCTGCCTTCAGCCTCAAAACCACCCTTTCCCACTTGGCGCCGCGCCAGGCACAAAAATGGCCATATGTCTGGAGATTGGTCCCACGCCCAAAGAGCCAGCAGGGAAAACTATGCCTTGTTCTAAAGCTCTTTGGGAATAGCTTGCGTGGCCCCACACACCTGCGGGCTGCAGGCTTTCCTGCTGCCTTCAGCCTCAAAACCACCCTTTCCCACTTGGCGCTACCCAAGGCACAAAAATGGCAATATGTCTGGAGATTGGTCCCACGCCCAAAGAGCCAGCAGGGAAAACTATGCCTTGTTCTAAAGCTCTTTGGGAACCGCTTGCGTAGCACCACAGACCTGGGGGCTGCATGCTTTCCTGCTGCCTTCAGCCTCAAAACCACCCTTTCCCACTTGGCGCCACGCCAGGCACAAAAATGGCCATATGCCTGGAGATTGGTCCCACGCCCAAAGAGCCAGCAGGGAAAACTATGCCTTGTTCTAAAGCTCTTTGGGAACCACTTGCGTAGCCCCACAGACCTGGGGGCTGCAGGCTTTCCTGCTGCCTTCAGCCTCAAAACCACCCTTTCCCACTTGGCGCCACGCCAAGCACAAAAATGGCCATATGTCTGGAGATTGGTCCCACGCCCAAAGAGCCAGCAGGGAAAACTATGCCTTGTTCTAAAGCTCTTTGGGAACCGCTTGCGTAGCCCCACACACCTGGGGGCTGCAGGCTTTCCTGCTGCCTTCAGCCTCAAAACCACCCTTTCCCACTTGGCGCCACGCCAGGCACAAAAATGGCCATATGTCTGCAGATTGGTCCCACGCGCAAAGAGCCAGCAGGGAAAACTATGCCTTGTTCTAAAGCTCTTTGGGAACCGCTTGCGTAGCACCACAGACCTGGGGGCTGCAGGCTTTCCTGCTGCCTTCAGCCTCAAAACCACCCTTTCCCACTTGGCGCCGCGCCAGGCACAAAAATGGCCATATGTCTGGAGATTGGTCCCACGCCCAAAGAGCCAGCAGGGAAAACTATGCCTTGTTCTAAAGCTCTTTGGGAACAGCTTGCGTGGCCCCACACACCTGCGGGCTGCAGGCTTTCCTGCTGCCTTCAGCCTCAAAACCACCCTTTCCCACTTGGCGCCGCGCCAGGCACAAAAATGGCCATATGTCTGGAGATTGTTCCCACGCCCAAAGAGCCAGCAGGGAAAACTATGCCTTGTTCTAAAGCTCTTTGGGAACGGTTTGCGTAGCCCCACAGACCTGGGGGCTGCAGGCTTTCCTGCTGCCTTCAGCCTCAAAACCACCCTTTCCCACTTGGCACCGCGCTAGGCACAAAAATGGCCATATGTCTGGAGGCTGGTCCCACGCCCAAAGAGCCAGCAGGGAAAACTATGCCTTGTTCTAAAGCTCTTTGGGAACCGCTTGCGTAGCCCCACACACCTGGGGGCTGCAGGCTTTCCTGCTGCCTTCAGCCTCAAAACCACCCTTTCCCACTTGGCGCCGCGCCAGCCTCCAAAATCTGCATATCTCTGGAGATTGGTCCCACGCCCAAAGAACCAGCAGGGAAAACTATGCCTTGTTCTAAAGCTCTTTGGGAACCGCTTGCGTATCCCCACAGACCTGGGGGCTGCAGGCTTTCCTGCTGCCTTCAGCCTCAAAACCACCCTTTCCCACTTGGCGCCGCGCCAGGCACAAAAATGGCCATATGTCTGGAGATTGGTCCCACGCCCAAAGAGCCAGCAGGGAAAACAATGCCTTGTTCTAAAGCTCTTTGGGAACTGCTGGTGTGGCCCCACAGAGCAGGGGGCTGCAGTCTTTCCTGCTGCCTTCAGCCTCAAAACCACCCTTTCCCACTTGGTGCAGCGCCAGGCACAAAAATGGCCATATGTCTGGAGATTGGTCCCACGCCCAAAGAGCCAGCAGGGAAAACTATGCCTTGTTCTAAAGCTCTTTGGGAACAGCTGCTGTGGCCCCACAGACCTGGGGGCTGCAGGCTTTCCTGCTGCCTTCAGCCTCAAAACCACCCTTTCCCACTTGGTGCCGCGCCAGCCTCCAAAATCTGCATATGTCTGGAGATTGGTCCCACGCCCAAAGAGCCAGCAGGGAAAACTATGCCTTGTTCTAAAGCTCTTTGGGAACCGCTTGCGTAGCCCCACACACCTGGGAGCTGCAGGCTTTCCTGCTGCCTTCAGCCTCAAAACCACCCTTTCCCACTTGGCGCCGCGCCAGGCACAAAAATGGCCATATGTCTGGAGATTGGTCGCATGCGCAAAGAGCCAGCAGGGAAAACTATGCCTTGTTCTAAAGCTCTTTGGGTACAGCTTGCGTGGCCCCACAGACCAGGGGGCTGCAGGCTTTCCTGCTGCCTTCAGCCTCAAAACCACCCTTTCCCACTTGGCGCTACCCAAGGCACAAAAATGGCCATATGTCTGGAGATTGGTCCCACGCCCAAAGAGCCAGCAGGGAAAACTATGCCTTGTTCTAAAGCTCTTTGGGAACCGCTTGCGTATCCCCACAGACCTGGGGGCTGCATGCTTTCCTGCTGCCTTCAGCCTCAAAACCACCCTTTCCCACTTGGCGCCACGCCAGGCACAAAAATGGCCATATGCCTGGAGATTGGTCCCACGCCCAAAGAGCCAGCAGGGAAAACTATGCCTTGTTCTAAAGCTCTTTGGGAACCACTTGCGTAGCCCCACAGACCTGGGGGCTGCAGGCTTTCCTGCTGCCTTCAGCCTCAAAACCACCCTTTCCCACTTGGCGCCACGCCAAGCACAAAAATGGCCATATGTCTGGAGATTGGTCCCACGCCCAAAGAGCCAGCAGGGAAAACTATGCCTTGTTCTAAAGCTCTTTGGGAACCGCTTGCGTAGCCCCACAGACCTGGGGGCTGCAGGCTTTCCTGCTGCCTTCAGCCTCAAAACCACCCTTTCCCACTTGGCGCCACGCCAGGCACAAAAATGGCCATATGTCTGCAGATTGGTCCCATGCGCAAAGAGCCAGCAGGGAAAACTATGCCTTGTTCTAAAGCTCTTTGGGAACCGCTTGCGTAGCCCCACACACCTGGGGGCTGCAGGCTTTCCTGCTGCCTTCAGCCTCAAAACCACCCTTTCCCACTTGGCGCCGCGCCAGGCACAAAAATGGCCATATGTCTGGAGATTGGTCCCACGCCCAAAGAGCCAGCAGGGAAAACTATGCCTTGTTCTAAAGCTCTTTGGGAACAGCTTGCGTGGCACCACACACCTGGGGGCTGCAGGCTTTCCTGCTGCCTTCAGCCTCAAAACCACCCTTTCCCACTCGGTGCCGCGCCAGGCACAAAAATGGCCATATGTCTGGAGACTGGTCCCACGCCCAAAGAGCCAGCAGGGAAAACTATGCCTTGTTCTAAAGCTCTTTGGGAACCGCTTGCGTAGCCCCACACACCTGGGGGCTGCAGGCTTTCCTGCTGCCTTCAGCCTCAAAACCACCCTTTCCCACTTGGCGCCGCGCCAGGCACAAAAATGGCCATATGTCTGGAGATTGGTCTCACGCCCAAAAAGCCAGCAGGGAAAACTATGCCTTGTTCTAAAGCTCTTTGGCAACCGCTTGCGTAGCCCCACACACCTGGGGGCTGCAGGCTTTCCTGCTGCCTTCAGCCTCAAAACCACCCTTTCCCACTTGGTGCCGCCCCAGGCACAAAAATGGCCATATGTCTGGAGATTGTTCCCACGCCCAAAAAGCCAGCAGGGAAAACTATGCCTTGTTCTAAAGCTCTTTGGGAACCGCTTGCGTAGCCCCACAGACCTGGGGGCTGCAGGCTTTCCTGCTGCCTTCAGCCTCAAAACCACCCTTTCCCACTTGGTGCAGCGCAAGGCACAAAAATGGCCATATGTCTGGAGATTGGTCCCACGCCCAAAGAGCCAGCAGGGAAAACTATGCCTTGTTCTAAAGCTCTTTTCGAACCGCTTGCGTATCACCACCGACCTGGGGGCTGCAGACTTTCCTGCTGCCTTCAGCCTCAAAACCACCCTTTCCCACTTGGCGCCGCGCCAGGCACAAAAATGGCCATATGTCTGCAGATTGTTCCCACGCCCAAAGAGCCAGGAGGGAAAACTATGCCTTGTTCTAAAGCTCTTTGGGAACCGCTTGCGTAGCCCCACAGATCTGGGGGCTGTAGGCTTTCCTGCTGCCTTCAGCCTCAAAACCACCCTTACCCACTTGGCGCCGCGCCAGGCACAAAAATGGCCATATGTCTGGAGATTGTTCCCACGCCCAAAGAGCCAGCAGGGAAAACTATGCCTTGTTGTAAAGCTCTTTGGGAACCGCTTGCGTAGCCCCACACACCTGGCGGCTGCAGGATTTCCTGCTGCCTTCAGCCACAAAACCACCCTTTCCCACTTGGTGCAGCGCCAGGCACAAAAATGGCGATATGTCTGGAGATTGGTCCGACACCCAAAGAGCCAGCAGGGAAAACTATGCCTTGTTCTAAAGCTCTTTGGGATCCGCTGGTGTGGCCCCAAACACCTGCGGTCTGCAGGCTTTCCTGCTGCCTTCAGCCTCAAAAACACCCTTTCCCACTTGGCGTCGCTCCAGGCACAATAATGGCCATATGTCTGGAGATTGGTCCCACTCCCAAAGAGCCAGCAGGGAAAACTATGCCTTGTTCTAAAGCTCTTTGGGAACCACTTGCGTAGCCCCACACACCTGGGGGCTGCAGGCTTTCCTGCTGCCTTCAGCCTCAAAACCACCCTTTCCCACTTGGTGCAGCGCCAGGCACAATATTGGCCATATGTCTGGAGATTGGTTAAACGCCCAAAGAGCCAGCAGGGAAAACTGTGCCTTGTTCTAAAGCTCTTTGGGAACCGCTTGCATAGCCCCACAGACCTGGGGGCTGCAGGCTTTCCTGCTGCCTTCAGCCACAAAACCACCCTTTCCCACTTGGCGCCGAGCCAGGCACAAAAATGGCCATATGTCTGGAGATTGGTCCCACGCCCAAAGAGCCAGCAGGGAAAAGTATGCCTTGTTCTAAAGCTCTTTGGGAACAGCTTGCGTGGCCCCACACACCTGCGGGCTGCAGGCTTTCCTGCTGCCTTCAGCCTCAAAACCACCCTTTCCCACTTGGCGCTACCCCAGGCACAAAAATGGCCATATGTCTGGAGATTGGTCCCACGCCCAAAGAGCCAGCAGGGAAAACTATGCCTTGTTCTAAAGCTCTTTGGGAACCGCTTCCGTATCCCCACAGACCTGGGGGCTGCAGGCTTTCCTGCTGCCTTCAGCCTCAAAACCACCCTTTCTCACTTGGTGCCACGCCAGGCACAAAAATGGCCATATGCCTGGAGATTGGTCCCACGCCCAAAGAGCCAGCAGGGAAAACTATGCCTTGTTCTAAAGCTCTTTGGGAACCACTTGCGTAGCCCCACAGACGTGGGGGCTGCAGGCTTTCCTGCTGCCTTCAGCCTCAAAACCACCCTTTCCCACTTGGCGCCACGCCAAGCACAAAAATGGCCATATGTCTGGAGATTGGTCCCACGCCCAAAGAGCCAGCAGGGAAAACTATGCCTTGTTCTAAAGCTCTTTGTGAACCGCTTGCGTAGCCCCACAGACCTGGGGGCTGCAGGCTTTCCTGCTGCCTTCAGCCTCAAAACCACCCTTTCCCACTTGGCGCCACGCCAGGCACAAAAATGGCCATATGTCTGGAGATTGGTCCCACGCGCAAAGAGCCAGCAGGGAAAACTATGCCTTGTTCTAAAGCTCTTTGGGAACCGCTTGCGTAGCACCACAGACCTGGGGGCTGCAGGCTTTCCTGCTGCCTTCAGCCTCAAAACCACCCTTTCCCACTTGGCGCCGCGCCAGGCACAAAAATGGCCATATGTCTGGAGATTGGTCCCACGCCCAAAGAGCCAGCAGGGAAAACTATGCCTTGTTCTAAAGCTCTTTGGGAACAGCTTGCGTGGCCCCACAGACCAGGGGGCTGCAGGCTTTCCTGCTGCCTTCAGCCTCAAAACCACCCTTTCCCACTTGGCGCCGCGCCAGGCACAAAAATGGCCATATGTCTGGAGATTGTTCCCACGCCCAAAGAGCCAGCAGGGAAAACTATGCCTTGTTCTAAAGCTCTTTGGGAACGGTTTGCGTAGCCCCACAGACCTGGGGGCTGCAGGCTTTCCTGCTGCCTTCAGCCTCAAAACCACCCTTTCCCACTTGGCACCGCGCTAGGCACAAAAATGGCCATATGTCTGGAGGCTGGTCCCACGCCCAAAGAGCCAGCAGGGAAAACTATGCCTTGTTCTAAAGCTCTTTGGGAACCGCTTGCGTAGCCCCACACACCTGGGGGCTGCAGGCTTTCCTGCTGCCTTCAGCCTCAAAACCACCCTTTCCCACTTGGCGCCGCGCCAGCCTCCAAAATCTGCATATCTCTGGAGATTGGTCCCACGCCCAAAGAACCAGCAGGGAAAACTATGCCTTGTTCTAAAGCTCTTTGGGAACCGCTTGCGTAGCCCCACACACCTGGCGGCTGCAGGCTTTCCTGCTGCCTTCAGCCACAAAACCACCCTTTCCCACTTGGCGCCGCGCCAGGCACAAAAATGGCCATATGTCTGGAGATTGGTCCCACGCCCAAAGAGCCAGCAGGGAAAACTATGCCTTGTTCTAAAGCTCTTTGGGAACAGCTGCTGTGGCCCCACAGACCTGGGGGCTGCAGGCTTTCCTGCTGCCTTCAGCCTCAAAACCACCCTTTCCCACTTGGTGCCGCGCCAGCCTCCAAAATCTGCATATGTCTGGAGATTGGTCCCACGACCAAAGAGCCAGGAGGGAAAACTATGCCTTGTTCTAAAGCTCTTTGGGAACCGCTTGCGTAGCCCCACACACCTGGGGGCTGCAGGCTTTCCTGCTGCCTTCAGCCTCAAAACCACCCCTTCCCACTTGGCGCCGCGCCAGGCACAAAAATGGCCATATGTCTGGAGATTGGTCCCACGCCCAAAGAGCCAGCAGGGAAAACTATGCCTTGTTCTAAAGCTCTTTGGGAACCGCTTGCGTATCCCCACAGACCTGGGGGCTGCATGCTTTCCTGCTGCCTTCAGCCTCAAAACCACCCTTTCCCACTTGGCGCCACGCCAGGCACAAAAATGGCCATATGCCTGGAGATTGGTCCCACGCCCAAAGAGCCAGCAGGGAAAACTATGCCTTGTTCTAAAGCTCTTTGGGAACCACTTGCGTAGCCCCACAGACCTGGGGGCTGCAGGCTTTCCTGCTGCCTTCAGCCTCAAAACCACCCTTTCCCACTTGGCGCCACGCCAAGCACAAAAATGGCCATATGTCTGGAGATTGGTCCCACGCCCAAAGAGCCAGCAGGGAAAACTATGCCTTGTTCTAAAGCTCTTTGTGAACCGCTTGCGTAGCCCCACACACCTGGGGGCTGCAGGCTTTCCTGCTGCCTTCAGCCTCAAAACCACCCTTTCCCACTTGGCGCCACGCCAGGCACAAAAATGGCCATATGTCTGGAGGTTGGTCCCATGCGCAAAGAGCCAGCAGGGAAAACTATGCCTTGTTCTAAAGCTCTTTGGCAACCGCTTGCGTAGCCCCACACACCTGGCGGCTGCAGGATTTCCTGCTGCCTTCAGCCTCAAAACCACCCTTTCCCACTTGGTGCAGCGCCAGGCACAAAAATGGCGATATGTCTGGAGATTGGTCCGACACCCAAAGAGCCAGCAGGGAAAACTATGCCTTGTTCTAAAGCTCTTTGGGATCCGCTGGTGTGGCCCCAAACACCTGCGGTCTGCAGGCTTTCCTGCTGCCTTCAGCCTCAAAAACACCCTTTCCCACTTGGCGTCGCTCCAGGCACAAAAATGGCCATATGTCTGGAGATTGGTCCCACTCCCAAAGAGCCAGCAGGGAAAACTATGCCTTGTTCTAAAGCTCTTTGGGAACCGCTTGCGTAGCCCCACAGACCTGGGGGCTGCAGGCTTTCCTGCTGCCTTCAGCCTCAAAACCACCCTTTCCCACTTGGTGCAGCGCCAGGCACAATATTGGCCATATGTCTGGAGATTGGTCAAACGCCCAAAGAGCCAGCAGGGAAAACTGTGCCTTGTTCTAAAGCTCTTTGGGAACCGCTTGCATAGCCCCACAGACCTGGGGGCTGCAGGCTTTCCTGCTGCCTTCAGCCACAAAACCACCCTTTCCCACTTGGCGCCGCGCCAGGCACAAAAATGGCCATATGTCTGGAGATTGGTCCCACGCCCAAAGAGCCAGCAGGGAAAACTATGCCTTGTTCTAAAGCTCTTTGGGAACTGCTGGTGTGGCCCCACAGACCAGGGGGCTGCAGGCTTTCCTGCTGCCTTCAGCCTCAAAACCACCCTTTCCCACTT
This sequence comes from Larus michahellis, assembly GCF_964199755.1. Classification (NCBI taxonomy): domain Eukaryota; kingdom Metazoa; phylum Chordata; class Aves; order Charadriiformes; family Laridae; genus Larus; species Larus michahellis. Next base: position 2,766,479 of record NC_133917.1, on the reverse strand, counting down.
GGTGCAGCGCCAGGCACAAAAATGGCCATATGTCTGGAGATTGGTCCCACGCCCAAAGAGCCAACAGGGAAAACTATGCCTGGTTCTAAAGCTCTTTGGGAACCGCTTGCGTAGCACCACCGACCTGGGGGCTGCAGGCTTTCCTGCTGCCTTCAGCCTCTAAACCACCCTTTCCCACTTGGCGCCGCGCCAGGCACAAAAATGGCCATATGTCTGGAGATTGTTCCCACGCCCAAAGAGCCAGCAGGGAAAACTATGCCTTGTTCTAAAGCTCTTTGGGAACCGCTTGCGTAGCCCCACAGACCTGGGGGCTGCAGGCTTTCCTGCTGCCTTCAGCCTCAAAACCACCCTTTCCCACTTGGCGCCACGCACAAAAATGGCCATATGTCTGGAGATTGGTCCCACGCCCAAAGAGCCAGCAGGGAAAACTATGCCTTGTTCTAAAGCTCTTTGGCAACCGCTGGCGTAGCCCCACAGACCAGGGGGCTGCAGGCTTTCCTGCTGCCTTCAGCCTCAAAACCACCCTTTCCCACTTGGCGCCACGCCAAGCACAAAAATGGCCATATGTCTGGAGATTGGTCCCACGCCCAAAGAGCCAGCAGGGAAAACTATGCCTTGTTCTAAAGCTCTTTGGGAACCGCTTGCGTAGCCCCACAGACCTGGGGGCTGCAGGCTTTCCTGCTGCCTTCAGCCTCAAAACCACCCTTTCCCACTTGGCGCCACGCCAGGCACAAAAATGGCCATATGTCTGCAGATTGGTCCCATGCGCAAAGAGCCAGCAGGGAAAACTATGCCTTGTTCTAAAGCTCTTTGGGAACCGCTTGCGTAGCCCCACACACCTGGGGGCTGCAGGCTTTCCTGCTGCCTTCAGCCTCAAAACCACCCTTTCCCACTTGGCGCCGCGCCAGGCACAAAAATGGCCATATGTCTGGAGATTGGTCCCACGCCCAAAGAGCCAGCAGGGAAAACTATGCCTTGTTCTAAAGCTCTTTGGGAACAGCTTGCGTGGCACCACACACCTGGGGGCTGCAGGCTTTCCTGCTGCCTTCAGCCTCAAAACCACCCTTTCCCACTCGGTGCCGCGCCAGGCACAAAAATGGCCATATGTCTGGAGACTGGTCCCACGCCCAAAGAGCCAGCAGGGAAAACTATGCCTTGTTCTAAAGCTCTTTGGGAACCGCTTGCGTAGCCCCACACACCTGGGGGCTGCAGGCTTTCCTGCTGCCTTCAGCCTCAAAACCACCCTTTCCCACTTGGCGCCGCGCCAGGCACAAAAATGGCCATATGTCTGGAGATTGGTCTCACGCCCAAAAAGCCAGCAGGGAAAACTATGCCTTGTTCTAAAGCTCTTTGGCAACCGCTTGCGTAGCCCCACACACCTGGGGGCTGCAGGCTTTCCTGCTGCCTTCAGCCTCAAAACCACCCTTTCCCACTTGGTGCCGCCCCAGGCACAAAAATGGCCATATGTCTGGAGATTGTTCCCACGCCCAAAAAGCCAGCAGGGAAAACTATGCCTTGTTCTAAAGCTCTTTGGGAACCGCTTGCGTAGCCCCACAGACCTGGGGGCTGCAGGCTTTCCTGCTGCCTTCAGCCTCAAAACCACCCTTTCCCACTTGGTGCAGCGCAAGGCACAAAAATGGCCATATGTCTGGAGATTGGTCCCACGCCCAAAGAGCCAGCAGGGAAAACTATGCCTTGTTCTAAAGCTCTTTTCGAACCGCTTGCGTAGCACCACCGACCTGGGGGCTGCAGACTTTCCTGCTGCCTTCAGCCTCAAAACCACCCTTTCCCACTTGGCGCCGCGCCAGGCACAAAAATGGCCATATGTCTGCAGATTGTTCCCACGCCCAAAGAGCCAGGAGGGAAAACTATGCCTTGTTCTAAAGCTCTTTGGGAACCGCTTGCGTAACCCCACAGATCTGGGGGCTGTAGGCTTTCCTGCTGCCTTCAGCCTCAAAACCACCCTTACCCACTTGGCGCCGCGCCAGGCACAAAAATGGCCATATGTCTGGAGATTGTTCCCACGCCCAAAGAGCCAGCAGGGAAAACTATGCCTTGTTGTAAAGCTCTTTGGGAACCGCTTGCGTAGCCCCACACACCTGGCGGCTGCAGGATTTCCTGCTGCCTTCAGCCACAAAACCACCCTTTCCCACTTGGTGCAGCGCCAGGCACAAAAATGGCGATATGTCTGGAGATTGGTCCGACACCCAAAGAGCCAGCAGGGAAAACTATGCCTTGTTCTAAAGCTCTTTGGGATCCGCTGGTGTGGCCCCAAACACCTGCGGTCTGCAGGCTTTCCTGCTGCCTTCAGCCTCAAAAACACCCTTTCCCACTTGGCGTCGCTCCAGGCACAATAATGGCCATATGTCTGGAGATTGGTCCCACTCCCAAAGAGCCAGCAGGGAAAACTATGCCTTGTTCTAAAGCTCTTTGGGAACCACTTGCGTAGCCCCACACACCTGGGGGCTGCAGGCTTTCCTGCTGCCTTCAGCCTCAAAACCACCCTTTCCCACTTGGTGCAGCGCCAGGCACAATATTGGCCATATGTCTGGAGATTGTTCCCACGCCCAAAGAGCCAGCAGGGAAAACTGTGCCTTGTTCTAAAGCTCTTTGGGAACCGCTTGCATAGCCCCACAGACCTGGGGGCTGCAGGCTTTCCTGCTGCCTTCAGCCACAAAACCACCCTTTCCCACTTGGCGCCGAGCCAGGCACAAAAATGGCCATATGTCTGGAGATTGGTCCCACGCCCAAAGAGCCAGCAGGGAAAACTATGCCTTGTTCTAAAGCTCTTTGGGAACAGCTTGCGTGGCCCCACACACCTGCGGGCTGCAGGCTTTCCTGCTGCCTTCAGCCTCAAAACCACCCTTTCCCACTTGGCGCTACCCCAGGCACAAAAATGGCCATATGTCTGGAGATTGGTCCCACGCCCAAAGAGCCAGCAGGGAAAACTATGCCTTGTTCTAAAGCTCTTTGGGAACCGCTTCCGTATCCCCACAGACCTGGGGGCTGCAGGCTTTCCTGCTGCCTTCAGCCTCAAAACCACCCTTTCTCACTTGGTGCCACGCCAGGCACAAAAATGGCCATATGCCTGGAGATTGGTCCCACGCCCAAAGAGCCAGCAGGGAAAACTATGCCTTGTTCTAAAGCTCTTTGGGAACCACTTGCGTAGCCCCACACACCTGGGGGCTGCAGGCTTTCCTGCTGCCTTCAGCCTCAAAACCACCCTTTCCCACTTGGCGCCACGCCAAGCACAAAAATGGCCATATGTCTGGAGATTGGTCCCACGCCCAAAGAGCCAGCAGGGAAAACTATGCCTTGTTCTAAAGCTCTTTGTGAACCGCTTGCGTAGCCCCACAGACCTGGGGGCTGCAGGCTTTCCTGCTGCCTTCAGCCTCAAAACCACCCTTTCCCACTTGGCGCCACGCCAGGCACAAAAATGGCCATATGTCTGGAGATTGGTCCCACGCGCAAAGAGCCAGCAGGGAAAACTATGCCTTGTTCTAAAGCTCTTTGGGAACCGCTTGCGTAGCACCACAGACCTGGGGGCTGCAGGCTTTCCTGCTGCCTTCAGCCTCAAAACCACCCTTTCCCACTTGGCGCCGCGCCAGGCACAAAAATGGCCATATGTCTGGAGATTGGTCCCACGCCCAAAGAGCCAGCAGGGAAAACTATGCCTTGTTCTAAAGCTCTTTGGGAACAGCTTGCGTGGCCCCACAGACCAGGGGGCTGCAGGCTTTCCTGCTGCCTTCAGCCTCAAAACCACCCTTTCCCACTTGGCGCCGCGCCAGGCACAAAAATGGCCATATGTCTGGAGATTGGTCCCACGCCCAAAGAGCCAGCAGGGAAAACTATGCCTTGTTCTAAAGCTCTTTGGGAACGGTTTGCGTAGCCCCACAGACCTGGGGGCTGCAGGCTTTCCTGCTGCCTTCAGCCTCAAAACCACCCTTTCCCACTTGGCACCGCGCTAGGCACAAAAATGGCCATATGTCTGGAGGCTGGTCCCACGCCCAAAGAGCCAGCAGGGAAAACTATGCCTTGTTCTAAAGCTCTTTGGGAACCGCTTGCGTAGCCCCACACACCTGGGGGCTGCAGGCTTTCCTGCTGCCTTCAGCCTCAAAACCACCCTTTCCCACTTGGCGCCGCGCCAGCCTCCAAAATCTGCATATCTCTGGAGATTGGTCCCACGCCCAAAGAACCAGCAGGGAAAACTATGCCTTGTTCTAAAGCTCTTTGGGAACCGCTTGCGTAGCCCCACACACCTGGCGGCTGCAGGCTTTCCTGCTGCCTTCAGCCACAAAACCACCCTTTCCCACTTGGCGCCGCGCCAGGCACAAAAATGGCCATATGTCTGGAGATTGGTCCCACGCCCAAAGAGCCAGCAGGGAAAACTATGCCTTGTTCTAAAGCTCTTTGGGAACAGCTGCTGTGGCCCCACAGACCTGGGGGCTGCAGGCTTTCCTGCTGCCTTCAGCCTCAAAACCACCCTTTCCCACTTGGTGCCGCGCCAGCCTCCAAAATCTGCATATGTCTGGAGATTGGTCCCACGACCAAAGAGCCAGGAGGGAAAACTATGCCTTGTTCTAAAGCTCTTTGGGAACCGCTTGCGTAGCCCCACACACCTGGGGGCTGCAGGCTTTCCTGCTGCCTTCAGCCTCAAAACCACCCCTTCCCACTTGGCGCCGCGCCAGGCACAAAAATGGCCATATGTCTGGAGATTGGTCCCACGCCCAAAGAGCCAGCAGGGAAAACTATGCCTTGTTCTAAAGCTCTTTGGGAACCGCTTGCGTATCCCCACAGACCTGGGGGCTGCATGCTTTCCTGCTGCCTTCAGCCTCAAAACCACCCTTTCCCACTTGGCGCCACGCCAGGCACAAAAATGGCCATATGCCTGGAGATTGGTCCCACGCCCAAAGAGCCAGCAGGGAAAACTATGCCTTGTTCTAAAGCTCTTTGGGAACCACTTGCGTAGCCCCACAGACCTGGGGGCTGCAGGCTTTCCTGCTGCCTTCAGCCTCAAAACCACCCTTTCCCACTTGGCGCCGCGCCAAGCACAAAAATGGCCATATGTCTGGAGATTGGTCCCACGCCCAAAGAGCCAGCAGGGAAAACTATGCCTTGTTCTAAAGCTCTTTGTGAACCGCTTGCGTAGCCCCACAGACCTGGGGGCTGCAGGCTTTCCTGCTGCCTTCAGCCTCAAAACCACCCTTTCCCACTTGGCGCCACGCCAGGCACAAAAATGGCCATATGTCTGGAGATTGGTCCCATGCGCAAAGAGCCAGCAGGGAAAACTATGCCTTGTTCTAAAGCTCTTTGGCAACCGCTTGCGTAGCCCCACACACCTGGCGGCTGCAGGATTTCCTGCTGCCTTCAGCCTCAAAACCACCCTTTCCCACTTGGTGCAGCGCCAGGCACAAAAATGGCGATATGTCTGGAGATTGGTCCGACACCCAAAGAGCCAGCAGGGAAAACTATGCCTTGTTCTAAAGCTCTTTGGGATCCGCTGGTGTGGCCCCAAACACCTGCGGTCTGCAGGCTTTCCTGCTGCCTTCAGCCTCAAAAACACCCTTTCCCACTTGGCGTCGCTCCAGGCACAATAATGGCCATATGTCTGGAGATTGGTCCCACTCCCAAAGAGCCAGCAGGGAAAACTATGCCTTGTTCTAAAGCTCTTTGGGAACCGCTTGCGTAGCCCCACACACCTGGGGGCTGCAGGCTTTCCTGCTGCCTTCAGCCTCAAAACCACCCTTTCCCACTTGGTGCAGCGCCAGGCACAATATTGGCCATATGTCTGGAGATTGGTCAAACGCCCAAAGAGCCAGCAGGGAAAACTGTGCCTTGTTCTAAAGCTCTTTGGGAACCGCTTGCATAGCCCCACAGACCTGGGGGCTGCAGGCTTTCCTGCTGCCTTCAGCCACAAAACCACCCTTTCCCACTTGGCGCCGCGCCAGGCACAAAAATGGCCATATGTCTGGAGATTGGTCCCACGCCCAAAGAGCCAGCAGGGAAAACTATGCCTTGTTCTAAAGCTCTTTGGGAACTGCTGGTGTGGCCCCACAGACCAGGGGGCTGCAGGCTTTCCTGCTGCCTTCAGCCTCAAAACCACCCTTTCCCACTTGGTGCAGCGCCAGGCACAAAAATGGCCATATGTCTGGAGATTGGTCCCACGCCCAAAGAGCCAACAGGGAAAACTATGCCTGGTTCTAAAGCTCTTTGGGAACCGCTTGCGTAGCACCACCGACCTGGGGGCTGCAGGCTTTCCTGCTGCCTTCAGCCTCTAAACCACCCTTTCCCACTTGGCGCCGCGCCAGGCACAAAAATGGCCATATGTCTGGAGATTGTTCCCACGCCCAAAGAGCCAGCAGGGAAAACTATGCCTTGTTCTAAAGCTCTTTGGGAACCGCTTGCGTAGCCCCACAGACCTGGGGGCTGCAGGCTTTCCTGCTGCCTTCAGCCTCAAAACCACCCTTTCCCACTTGGTGCAGCGCCAGGCACAAAAATGGCCATATGTCTGGAGATTGGTCCCACGCCCAAAGAGCCAGCAGGGAAAACTATGCCTTGTTCTAAAGCTCTTTGGCAACCGCTGGCGTAGCCCCACAGACCAGGGGGCTGCAGGCTTTCCTGCTGCCTTCAGCCTCAAAACCACCCTTTCCCACTTGGCGCCGCCCCAGGCACAAAAATGGCCATATGTCTGGAGATTGGTCCCACGCCCAAAGAGCCAGCAGGGAAAACTATGCCTTGTTCTAAAGCTCTTTGGGAACAGCTGCTGTGGCCCCACAGACCTGGGGGCTGCAGGCTTTCTTGCTGCCTTCAGCCTCAAAACCACCCTTTCCCACTTGGTGCCGCGCCAGCCTCCAAAATCTGCATATGTCTGGAGATTGGTCCCACGCCCAAAGAGCCTGGAGGGAAAACTATGCCTTGTTCTAAAGCTCTTTGGGAACCGCTTGTGTAGCCCCACACACCTGGGGGCTGCAGGCTTTCCTGCTGCCTTCAGCCTCAAAACCACCGTTTCCCACTTGGCGCCGCGCCAGGCACAAAAATGGCCATATGTCTGGAGTTTGGTCCCACGCCCAAAGAGCCAGCAGGGAAAACTATGCCTTGTTCTAAAGCTCTTTGGGAACAGCTTGCGTGGCACCACACACCTGGCGGCTGCAGGCTTTCCTGCTGCCTTCAGCCTCAAAACCACCCTTTCCCACTTGCTGCCGCGCCAGGCACAAAAATGGCCATATGTCTGGAGACTGGTCCCACGCCCAAAGAGCCAGCAGGGAAAACTATGCCTTGTTCTAAAGCTCTTTGGGAACCGCTTGCGTAGCCCCACACACCTGGGGGCTGCAGGCTTTCCTGCTGCCTTCAGCCTCAAAACCACCGTTTCCCACTTGGCGCCGCGCCAGGCACAAAAATGGCCATATGTCTGGAGTTTGGTCCCACGCCCAAAGAGCCAGCAGGGAAAACTATGCCTTGTTCTAAAGCTCTTTGGGAACAGCTTGCGTGGCACCACACACCTGGCGGCTGCAGGCTTTCCTGCTGCCTTCAGCCTCAAAACCACCCTTTCCCACTTGCTGCCGCGCCAGGCACAAAAATGGCCATATGTCTGGAGACTGGTCCCACGCCCAAAGAGCCAGCAGGGAAAACTATGCCTTGTTCTAAAGCTCTTTGGGAACCGCTTGCGTAGCCCCACACACCTGGGGGCTGCAGGCTTTCCTGCTGCCTTCAGCCTCAAAACCACACTTTCCCACTTGGTGCAGCGCAAGGCACAAAAATGGCCATATGTCTGGAGATTGGTCCCACGCCCAAAGAGCCAGCAGGGAAAACTATGCCTTGTTCTAAAGCTCTTTTCGAACCGCTTGCGTAGCACCACCGACCTGGGGGCTGCAGACTTTCCTGCTGCCTTCAGCCTCAAAACCACCCCTTCCCACTTGGCGCCGCGCCAGGCACAAAAATGGCCATATGCCTGGAGATTGGTCCCACGCCCAAAGAGCCAGCAGGGAAAACTATGCCTTGTTCTAAAGCTCTTTGGGAACCACTTGCGTAGCCCCACAGACCTGGGGGCTGCAGGCTTTCCTGCTGCCTTCAGCCTCAAAACCACCCTTTCCCACTTGGCGCCACGCCAAGCACAAAAATGGCCATATGTCTGGAGATTGTTCCCACGCCCAAAGAGCCAGCAGGGAAAACTATGCCTTGTTCTAAAGCTCTTTGTGAACCGCTTGCGTAGCCCCACAGACCTGGGGGCTGCAGGCTTTCCTGCTGCCTTCAGCCTCAAAACCACCCTTTCCCACTTGGCGCCACGCCAGGCACAAAAATGGCCATATGTCTGGAGATTGGTCCCATGCGCAAAGAGCCAGCAGGGAAAACTATGCCTTGTTCTAAAGCTCTTTGGCAACCGCTTGCGTAGCCCCACACACCTGGCGGCTGCAGGATTTCCTGCTGCCTTCAGCCTCAAAACCACCCTTTCCCACTTGGTGCAGCGCCAGGCACAAAAATGGCGATATGTCTGGAGATTGGTCCGACACCCAAAGAGCCAGCAGGGAAAACTATGCCTTGTTCTAAAGCTCTTTGGGATCCGCTGGTGTGGCCCCAAACACCTGCGGTCTGCAGGCTTTCCTGCTGCCTTCAGCCTCAAAAACACCCTTTCCCACTTGGCGTCGCTCCAGGCACAATAATGGCCATATGTCTGGAGATTGGTCCCACTCCCAAAGAGCCAGCAGGGAAAACTATGCCTTGTTCTAAAGCTCTTTGGGAACCACTTGCGTAGCCCCACAGACCTGGGGGCTGCAGGCTTTCCTGCTGCCTTCAGCCTCAAAACCACCCTTTCCCACTTGGTGCAGCGCCAGGCACAAAAATGGCCATATGTCTGGAGATTGGTCCCACTCCCAAAGAGCCAGCAGGGAAAACTATGCCTTGTTCTAAAGCTCTTTGGGAACCGCTTGCGTAGCCCCACACACCTGGGGGCTGCAGGCTTTCCTGCTGCCTTCAGCCTCAAAACCACCCTTTCCCACTTGGTGCAGCGCCAGGCACAAAAATGGCCATATGTCTGGAGATTGGTCCCACGCCCAAAGAGCCAGCAGGGAAAACTATGCCTTGTTCTAAAGCTCTTTGGCAACCGCTGGCGTAGCCCCACAGACCAGGGGGCTGCAGGCTTTCCTGCTGCCTTCAGCCTCAAAACCACCCTTTCCCACTTGGCGCCGCCCCAGGCACAAAAATGGCCATATGTCTGGAGATTGGTCCCACGCCCAAAGAGCCAGCAGGGAAAACTATGCCTTGTTCTAAAGCTCTTTGGGAACGGTTGGCGTAGCCCCACAGACCTGGGGGCTGCAGGCTTTCCTGCTGCCTTCAGCCTCAAAACCACCCTTTCCCACTTGGCACCGCGCTAGGCACAAAAATGGCCATATGTCTGGAGATTGGTCCCACGCCCAAAGAGCCAGCAGGGAAAACAATGCCTTGTTCTAAAGCTCTTTGGGAACAGCTTGCGTAGCCCCACATACCTGGGGGCTGCAGGCTTTCCTGCTGCCTTCAGCCTCAATACCACCCTTTCCCACTTGGCGCCGCGCCAGCCTCCAAAATCTGCATATCTCTGGAGATTGTTCCCACGCCCAAAGAACCAGCAGGGAAAACTATGCCTTGTTCTAAAGCTCTTTGGGAACCGCTTGCGTAGCACCACCGACCTGGGGGCTGCAGACTTTCCTGCTGCCTTCAGCCTCAAAACCACCCTTTCCCACTTGGCGCCGCGCCAGGCACAAAAATGGCCATATGTCTGGAGATTGTTCCCACGCCCAAAGAGCCAGCAGGGAAAACTATGCCTTGTTCTAAAGCTCTTTGGGAACCGCTTGCGTAGCCCCACAGACCTGGGGGCTGCAGGCTTTCCTGCTGCCTTCAGCCTCAAAACCACCCTTTCCCACTTGGTGCCGCGCCAGGCAGAATAATGGCCATATGTCTGGAGATTGGTCCCACGCCCAAAGAGCCAGCAGGGAAAACTATGCCTTGTTCTAAAGCTCTTTGGGAACAGCTGCTGTGGCCCCACAGACCTGGGGGCTGCAGGCTTTCTTGCTGCCTTCAGCCTCAAAACCACCCTTTCCCACTTGGTGCAGCGCCAGCCTCCAAAATCTGCATATGTCTGGAGATTGGTCCCACGCCCAAAGAGCCTGGAGGGAAAACTATGCCTTGTTCTAAAGCTCTTTGGGAACCACTTGCGTAGCCCCACAGACCTGGGGGCTGCAGGCTTTCCTGCTGCCTTCAGCCTCAAAACCACCCTTTCCCACTTGGTGCAGCGCCAGGCACAAAAATGGCCATATGTCTGGAGATTGGTCCCACTCCCAAAGAGCCAGCAGGGAAAACTATGCCTTGTTCTAAAGCTCTTTGGGAACCGCTTGCGTAGCCCCACAGACCTGGGGGCTGCAGGCTTTCCTGCTGCCTTCAGCCTCAAAACCACCCTTTCCCACTTGGTGCAGCGCCAGGCACAAAAATGGCCATATGTCTGGAGATTGGTCCCACGCCCAAAGAGCCAGCAGGGAAAACTATGCCTTGTTCTAAAGCTCTTTGGCAACCGCTGGCGTAGCCCCACAGACCAGGGGGCTGCAGGCTTTCCTGCTGCCTTCAGCCTCAAAACCACCCTTTCCCACTTGGCGCCGCCCCAGGCACAAAAATGGCCATATGTCTGGAGATTGGTCCCACGCCCAAAGAGCCAGCAGGGAAAACTATGCCTTGTTCTAAAGCTCTTTGGGAACGGTTGGCGTAGCCCCACAGACCTGGGGGCTGCAGGCTTTCCTGCTGCCTTCAGCCTCAAAACCACCCTTTCCCACTTGGCACCGCGCTAGGCACAAAAATGGCCATATGTCTGGAGATTGGTCCCACGCCCAAAGAGCCAGCAGGGAAAACAATGCCTTGTTCTAAAGCTCTTTGGGAACAGCTTGCGTAGCCCCACATACCTGGGGGCTGCAGGCTTTCCTGCTGCCTTCAGCCTCAATACCACCCTTTCCCACTTGGCGCCGCGCCAGCCTCCAAAATCTGCATATCTCTGGAGATTGTTCCCACGCCCAAAGAACCAGCAGGGAAAACTATGCCTTGTTCTAAAGCTCTTTGGGAACCGCTTGCGTAGCACCACCGACCTGGGGGCTGCAGACTTTCCTGCTGCCTTCAGCCTCAAAACCACCCTTTCCCACTTGGCGCCGCGCCAGGCACAAAAATGGCCATATGTCTGGAGATTGTTCCCACGCCCAAAGAGCCAGCAGGGAAAACTATGCCTTGTTCTAAAGCTCTTTGGGAACCGCTTGCGTAGCCCCACAGACCTGGGGGCTGCAGGCTTTCCTGCTGCCTTCAGCCTCAAAACCACCCTTTCCCACTTGGTGCCGCGCCAGGCAGAATAATGGCCATATGTCTGGAGATTGGTCCCACGCCCAAAGAGCCAGCAGGGAAAACTATGCCTTGTTCTAAAGCTCTTTGGGAACAGCTGCTGTGGCCCCACAGACCTGGGGGCTGCAGGCTTTCTTGCTGCCTTCAGCCTCAAAACCACCCTTTCCCACTTGGTGCAGCGCCAGCCTCCAAAATCTGCATATGTCTGGAGATTGGTCCCACGCCCAAAGAGCCTGGAGGGAAAACTATGCCTTGTTCTAAAGCTCTTTGGGAACCGCTTGCGTAGCCCCACAGACCTGGGGGCTGCAGGCTTTCCTGCTGCCTTCAGCCTCAAAACCACCCCTTCCCACTTGGCGCCGCGCCAGGCACAAAAAAGGCCATATGTCTGGAGATTGGTCCCATGCGCAAAGAGCCAGCAGGGAAAACTATGCCTTGTTCTAAAGCTCTTTGGGAACTGCTTGCGTAGCCCCACACACCTGGGGGCTGCAGGCTTTCCTGCTGCCTTCAGCCTCAAAACCACCCTTTCCCACTTGGCGCCGCGCCAGGCACAAAAATGGCCATATGTCTGGAGTTTGGTCCCACGCCCAAAGAGCCAGCAGGGAAAACTATGCCTTGTTCTAAAGCTCTTTGGGAACAGCTTGCGTGGCACCACACACCTGGCGGCTGCAGGCTTTCCTGCTGCCTTCAGCCTCAAAACCACCCTTTCCCACTTGCTGCCGCGCCAGGCACAAAAATGGCCATATGTCTGGAGACTGGTCCCACGCCCAAAGAGCCAGCAGGGAAAACTATGCCTTGTTCTAAAGCTCTTTGGGAACCGCTTGCGTAGCCCCACACACCTGGGGGCTGCAGGCTTTCCTGCTGCCTTCAGCCTCAAAACCACCCTTTCCCACTTGGCGCCGCGCCAGGCACAAAAATGGCCATATGTCTGGAGATTGGTCTCACGCCCAAAAAGTCAGCAGGGAAAACTATGCCTTGTTCTAAAGCTCTTTGGCAACCGCTTGCGTAGTCCCACACACCTGGGGGCTGCAGGCTTTCCTGCTGCCTTCAGCCTCAAAACCACCCTTTCCCACTTGGCGCCGCCCCAGGCACAAAAATGGCCATATGTCTGGAGACTGGTTCCACGCCCAAAAAGCAAGCAGGGAAAACTATGCCTTGTTCTAAAGCTCTTTGGGAACCGCTTGCGTAGCCCCACACACCTGGGGGCTGCAGGCTTTCCTGCTGCCTTCAGCCTCAAAACCACACTTTCCCACTTGGTGCAGCGCAAGGCACAAAAATGGCCATATGTCTGGAGACTGGTCCCACGCCCAAAGAGCCAGCAGGGAAAACTATGCCTTGTTCTAAAGCTCTTTTCGAACCGCTTGCGTAGCACCACCGACCTGGGGGCTGCAGACTTTCCTGCTGCCTTCAGCCTCAAAACCACCCCTTCCCACTTGGCGCCGCGCCAGGCACAAAAATGGCCATATGCCTGGAGATTGGTCCCACGCCCAAAGAGCCAGCAGGGAAAACTATGCCTTGTTCTAAAGCTCTTTGGGAACGGTTTGCGTAGCCCCACAGACCTGGGGGCTGCAGGCTTTCCTGCTGCCTTCAGCCTCAAAACCACCCTTTCCCACTTGGCGCCACGCCAAGCACAAAAATGGCCATATGTCTGGAGATTGGTCCCACGCCCAAAGAGCCAGCAGGGAAAACTATGCCTTGTTCTAAAGCTCTTTGTGAACCGCTTGCGTAGCCCCACAGACCTGGGGGCTGCAGGCTTTCCTGCTGCCTTCAGCCTCAAAACCACCCTTTCCCACTTGGCGCCACGCCAGGCACAAAAATGGCCATATGTCTGGAGATTGGTCCCATGCCCAAAGAGCCAGCAGGGAAAACTATGCCTTGTTCTAAAGCTCTTTGGCAACCGCTTGCGTAGCCCCACACACCTGGCGGCTGCAGGATTTCCTGCTGCCTTCAGCCTCAAAACCACCCTTTCCCACTTGGTGCAGCGCCAGGCACAAAAATGGCGATATGTCTGGAGATTGGTCCCACACCCAAAGAGCCAGCAGGGAAAACTATGCCTTGTTCTAAAGCTCTTTGGGATCCGCTGGTGTGGCCCCAAACACCTGCGGTCTGCAGGCTTTCCTGCTGCCTTCAGCCTCAAAAACACCCTTTCCCACTTGGCGTCGCTCCAGGCACAATAATGGCCATATGTCTGGAGATTGGTCCCACTCCCAAAGAGCCAGCAGGGAAAACTATGCCTTGTTCTAAAGCTCTTTGGGAACGGTTTGCGTAGCCCCACAGACCTGGGGGCTGCAGGCTTTCCTGCTGCCTTCAGCCTCAAAACCACCCTTTCCCACTTGGTGCAGCGCCAGGCACAATATTGGCCATATGTCTGGAGATTGGTCAAACGCCCAAAGAGCCAGCAGGGAAAACTGTGCCTTGTTCTAAAGCTCTTTGGGAACCGCTTGCATAGCCCCACAGACCTGGGGGCTGCAGGCTTTCCTGCTGCCTTCAGCCACAAAACCACCCTTTCCCACTTAGCGCCGCGCCAGGCACAAAAATGGCCATATGTCTGGAGACTGGTCCCACGCCCAAAGAGCCAGCAGGGAAAACTATGCCTTGTTCTAAAGCTCTTTGGGAACTGCTGGTGTGGCCCCACAGACCAGGGGGCTGCAGGCTTTCCTGCTGCCTTCAGCCTCAAAACCACCCTTTCCCACTTGGTGCAGCGCCAGGCACAAAAATGGCCATATGTCTGGAGATTGGTCCCACGCCCAAAGAGCCAGCAGGGAAAACTATGCCTGGTTCTAAAGCTCTTTGGGAACCGCTTGCGTAGCACCACACACCTGGGGGCTGCAGGCTTTCCTGCTGCCTTCAGCCTCTAAACCACCCTTTCCCACTTGGCGCCGCGCCAGACACAAAAATGGCCATATGTCTGGAGATTGGTCCCACGCCCAAAGAGCCAGCAGGGAAAACTATGCCTTGTTCTAAAGCTCTTTGGGAACCGCTTGCGTAGCCCCACAGACCTGGGGGCTGCAGGCTTTCCTGCTGCCTTCAGCCTCAAAACCACCCTTTCCCACTTGGTGCAGCGCCAGGCACAAAAATGGCCATATGTCTGGAGATTGGTCCCACGCCCAAAGAGCCAGCAGGGAAAACTATGCCTTGTTCTAAAGCTCTTTGGCAACCGCTGGCGTAGCCCCACAGACCAGGGGGCTGCAGGCTTTCCTGCTGCCTTCAGCCTCAAAACCACCCTTTCCCACTTGGCGCCGCCCCAGGCACAAAAATGGCCATATGTCTGGAGATTGGTCCCACGCCCAAAGAGCCAGCAGGGAAAACTATGCCTTGTTCTAAAGCTCTTTGGGAACGGTTGGCGTAGCCCCACAGACCTGGGGGCTGCAGGCTTTCCTGCTGCCTTCAGCCTCAAAACCACCCTTTCCCACTTGGCACCGCGCTAGGCACAAAAATGGCCATATGTCTGGAGATTGGTCCCACGCCCAAAGAGCCAGCAGGGAAAACAATGCCTTGTTCTAAAGCTCTTTGGGAACAGCTTGCGTAGCCCCACATACCTGGGGGCTGCAGGCTTTCCTGCTGCCTTCAGCCTCAAAACCACCCTTTCCCACTTGGCGCCGCGCCAGCCTCCAAAATCTGCATATCTCTGGAGATTGTTCCCACGCCCAAAGAACCAGCAGGGAAAACTATGCCTTGTTCTAAAGCTCTTTGGGAACCGCTTGCGTAGCACCACCGACCTGGGGGCTGCAGACTTTCCTGCTGCCTTCAGCCT